>NW_006298349.1:473098-494817 GCF_000327345.1 Myotis davidii
CCCTTATTGTAAAGCAGGGCTAGTGAAATTTTTTGTGAATGGGTCATATCTATACTAATAAAAGCCTTGGGGGTGATCTGGCCAGCAGGGGAGTAGTTAGGCGTCAATCAGGCCTGCAGGGGAGCTATTAGGGGGCGATCAGGCTGGCAGGCTGAAGCAGTTAGGGGCAATCAGGCAGGCACGCAGGTGAGTGGTTAGGAGACAGCGGTCCAGGATTGTGAAAGGGATGTCCAACTGCCGGTTTAGGCCCGATCCCAGCAGTCGGACATCCTGGGATCAGGCCTAAACCAACAGTCGACATCCCCCAAAGGGTCCGAGATTAGAGAGGGTGCAGGTTGGGCTGAGGGACACCTCCTCCGTGCACGAATTTTGTGTACTGGGCCACCAGTCCTATATAATAAAGGGGTAATATGCAAATTAATCCTCACGCCCTCACAAGATGGCTGCCTACGACCAGGCCAGCAGCAGAGTTAGTGAGGGACAACCACAAACGACTGAATAGTAGGCTGCATGGGGCGACCAGGACGGCTGGGGGGCTGTGATGGGTGACCAGCTTGGTGGGGGGGGGGCAGTTAGGGGCGACCAGGCCAGCAGAGGGGCCATTTGGTGTGACCTGGCCTGCAAGGGGGGCAGTAAGGGGTGATCAGGCCTGCAATGGTGGCAATTTGGATCCACCAGGCCAGCAGGGAGGGGACAATTGGGGATGACCTGGCCAGCAGTGGGGGCCAGTTAGGGTCGATCAGGCTGGCACACAGATGCAGTGAGGGATGATCAGGCCGTCAGGAGGGCGTCATTTAGGGGCGATCAGGCAGGCAGGCAGGTAGGTGATCTATTAGGAGCCAGCGTTCCAGGATTGTGAGAGGGATGACCGCCTGCCAGTTTAGGCCCGTTCCCTGGGATCAGGTCTAAACCGGCAGTTGGACATCCCCCAAGGGGTCTCAGATTGGAGAGGGTGCAGGCTGGGCTGAGGTGATCCCCCTCGCTCCCATGAACGAATTTTGTGCACCGGGCCTCTAGTACATTATAAATATACAGCGAACATCATACTCAATGGGCATAAACTAAAACCATTTTCCCTAAGAACAGAAACAGGACAGGGATGTCCGCTTTCCCCACTCTTATTCAACATAGTACTGGAAGCCCTAGTCACTACTATCAGAAAAGAAGAATAAATAAAAGGCATTTAAATTGGAAAAAAGGAAATAAAATTTCGCTGATGACATGATATTGTACAGAGAAAACCCTAAAGAATCCACCAAAAAACAACTAGACTTAATAAATGAATTTGGCAATTTAGCAGGATACAAAATCAGCACCCCAAAATTGATGGCTTTTTTATACATCAGTAATGAATTCTCAGAAAGAGCAGCTAAACAAACCCATTTACCATTGCAACAAAAAAATTAAGATATTTAGGAATAAATTTAACCGAGGTAAAAGACTTGTACTTGGAAAACTACAGGACTTTGATAGAAGAGATAGAGGAAGCTATAAACAAGTGTTTATAGAGAATATGTGTTCATGGGTTGGTAGAATTAATGTCATTAAAATGTCCACATTACCTAAGGCAATCTACAGATTCAATGCAAACCCTATTAAAATACCACCCTGCCAAGTGTTGCAAGTGGTTGAGCATTGGCCCATGAACCAGGAGGTCACAATTTGATTCCCCATGAGGTACACACTCTCATTGTGGACTCGGTCTCCAGTGTGGGGCATCAGGAGGTAGCTGATCAATGATTCTCATCATTGATGTTTCTATCTCTGTCTTCCCCTCCCTTCATATCTGAAATCAATAAAAATATTGAAAAAGCAAAAGCAACCAACATCATATTTCACAGATCTAGAACATATACTCCAAAAATGTATACGGAACCAAAAAAGACCCTGAATAGCTGCAGCAATCTTGAGAAAAAAGAACAAAATTGGGGGAATCACAAAACCAGGATATCAAGTTATACTACAAAGCCACCATACTGGCACAAGAACGGACATATAGATAAATGGAACAGAATGGAAATTCCAGAAATTGACCCACGCCATTATGCTCAATTAATACTTGACAAAGGAGGCAAGAGTATATACAATGGAGTCAAGATAGTGTCTTCAATAATTAGTGTTGAGAAAACTGGAAAGAAACATGGGGGGAAATGAAACTAGACCATGAACTCATGCCATACAGAAGAATAAACTCAAAATGGACAAAAGACTTAAATGTAAGCCATGAAACCATAAAAATCCTAGAAGAAACTTTTGGGCAGCAAAATCTCAAAACAACTCTCATAGCAGTATGTTTTTGAATACATCTCCTAGGGCAAAGGAAACTAAGGAGAAAATAAACAAATGAGACTACATCAAAATAAAAAGCTTCTGTACAGCAAAAGAAACCATCAACAAAATGAAAGGGAGCCCACTGTATGGGAGAACATATTTGGCAAGGATCCATCTGATAGAGTGTTAATATCCAAAATATATAAGGAACTCATACAACTTAACAAAAGGAAGACAAACAATCCAGTTAAAAAATGGCAAAGGACCTAAATAGACACTTCTCCAAAGTAGACATGCAGATGGCCAAGGGACATATGAAAAAATGCTCAAAGTCACTGATCATCAGAGAGATGCAAATTAGACAATAAGTTACAACCTCACACCTGTCAGAATGGCTACCATCAACAAAATCAACAAATGACAAGTGCTGGCGAGGATGTGAAGAAAAAGGAACCCTAGAGCACTGATTGTGGGAATGCAGACTGGTGCAGCCATTATGAAAAACAATATGGAGTTCCCTCAAGAAATTAAATACTGAACTGCCATTTGACCCAGTGATCCCACTTCTTGGAATCCTTTATATTAAAGAGCTAACCTGCTAATTAGACAGAACAGCAGAATGACCGTCCAGAAAACATTCTGGACAAAGTCAGGGCTGCGAGGGCCAGCCAAGGCAGCCGGGGCTATGAGGGACGAGCCCCTTGCAGGAATTTCATGTATCGGGCTTCTAGTATATCATAAGAAACCTGAAGTACCAATCAGAAAGAATGTATGCACCCCTGTATTCATTGCAGCCCAATTTACAATAGCTAAGACCTGGAAACAGCCCAAGTGCCCATCAGTAGATGAGTGGATAAAAAAAACATGGTACATTTATACCAGATAGTACTATGCAGCAGCAACAAAGAAGAATCTGTTACCCTTTGAGACAGCATGGAGGGACCTGGAGAGTATCATGCTAAGTAAAATAAGTCAATCAGAGAAAGATAAGTATCACATGATCTCACTTATATGTGGGATCTAATGAACAAAGTAAAGATGAATGGAGTGGATCCAGAGACATGGAAGCACATTTATACCAGATAGTACTATGCAGCAGCAACAAAGAAGAATCTGTTACCCTTTGAGACAGCATGGAGGGACCTGGAGAGTATCATGCTAAGTAAAATAAGTCAATCAGAGAAAGATAAGTATCACATGATCTCACTTATATGTGGGATCTAATGAACAAAGTAAAGATGAATGGAGTGGATCCAGAGACATGGAAGCATGGAATAGAGTGCAGAATCTCTTATAAATCAAAGACCTTGTATGCACATGTGTACTCTATAACCCATGGACAGAGACAAGAGGGTGGTGAAGGTTTGGGGCAGGGGTGTGCTGGAGGAGGGGGGTCAATGGGGGGAAAAGGGGAACATATGTAATACTTTCAACAATTATGAAATGAAGGAAAGATCTAGCTCTTTGTTGAGTCCATGATATGGAACGGTTTTTATCTGTGTTAAAGCTAGAAAGTAGTGTTGTGTGTCCAGTTGGCGAAGAGGGAGGGAGCAGACAGGGAGGCGGGAGGTGAAACTGCTGGAGAAGGAAGATGGAGATGGTTGCCCAGACTTAAAGCCTTACATGTGTCTTGGTCTTTCCTGACTTTTCTGAGAGTGAGTTTCATTCTTTCCCTGTGCCTCTCCCTCTTCTGTTCCCACCCATTATACTCTGAGCAACTTCATAGGCTGTTACACTTTGGTTGTCATTTTATGGAAGGTGTTTTACCAAATACTCAAGGGCAATGTAATGGAGCAGCATCATGGAGGAGGAGCAAGGAGCCTCGACCTTGTGTCCAAGCTCTTCAGCCTTCTAGGGAACATCCAATAGTGTAATGTTACTATAAATAAGTTGAGCCCCCGAAACCAGGGGGCCTGGTAGACACAAAGGATACTCAGGAGCCAGTCAGCAAGGCACATATCTTTCCTCCTGCAGGAGGGTGTGCAGGCACATGGTCTGGGAGCACGTTTACACTGAGTGGGCGTCTGCCGGGGCTTTTATTCCTTATGCACGTGATCTGTGCCTCACTCTTGATTGGAAGAGCTTAGGCCCACAGTCTTGCACGATTTACTAAATTAAAGAAAGGTGTTGACCATCGCTGTTCCAAATGGCTGCCCACAGGGGAGCTGCATGTCATGCGAGGCTGCCTAAACTTCCTTCTTTAACAGAAAAGATGATTTGTTTATTCTCACAATCCCCCCCCCCTTTTTTTAATTTAACTTTTTCCTTCAAACTTGGCTAACAGTCTGACTTTCATGCTCTGCAGTATCTAAAAGATTATTTTGCTATTTGGTCAATGCGGTTTCCATTAACCTTTGGATATTACCTCTAATACATGGATGATATAACATCCCATCATTGTAACTCCTAATCAAAGAGGTGACTATGGATACCATCATTCCCTTCCTTTTTCCAAACCATTGCTAAATCGGAGAAAGGATTCTCAGTTTCAGGATTCCCTGCTCACTCGTTAGCTAGAGTTGTTAATCCCTATCGGGCAGTGGTTCTCAGCTGTGGCTGCACATTAGAATCCCGGTGCTCGGAATCTTTTTAAAATCCTGATTTCTGGGCCTCATCCTCCAGAAATTCTGTTTCTTTGTTACTAATGTTGTAGCCCCATCCCATAACAAAGAAACAGAATTTCTGGAGGATGAGGCCCAGAAATCAGGATTTTAAAAAGATTCCCAGGTGATTCTCATGTGCAGCCACGGTGGAGAACCACTGCTGTAGGGCCTTACTGATGGTTCTGTCTGGCTGTGTTGTCAGGGACAAATGTTCAACATACACAAACTCCTCCTTTTTCTTCCAGAATCCTATCCAAGGCCAACGTATTCTCCCATGCCATCCTGCTGGTGGCATCTAATTGTTCAGCTATCCCTTTAACTCATCTTGAGTATAGTTAACACATTGTTTGCGGGTGGTTTTTATCGCGCACTAACAGGTGGCGCGGGCCATTTTTGCTAATTTTTTGTGCAAATGGCAACGTTCAGTAAAATTACGATAACTTTAGTTTACGTATTTATACGTTACCCGCATTCTACCTCTAGTCGATAAAAAGCGTATTAATATGTGTCCCGTGCTCTACTACACTGGTAGAACGTATAAATACGTAAAGCGTGTAAGTACATTTCCCGCATACAATGTGTTAACAAGGCTTTGCTGGTCATCTATGATAACTAATAACTAGTAATATGCTAATTAGACCATATGACTTTCTGGACGAGGCCAGGGCTGTGAGGGGAAGCCCGGGTCCTGGGTGTCAGACGGAAGGCGGTGCTGGCAACCGGGGGAAGGAAAGCCTACTTTTTCACGAAGTTCGTGCATTGGGCCTCTAGTAGTAAGTATAATTAACCCATCCACAATTTACAGTGGACCACCAAACAATACTTATTCTCCCTAGGAGGCAAACTCAGATGAATAATTTTTATCATTTGACCCAGCAAACTCAAAGTTTCAAGTTACATGCCTCCGGGACCTGGGGGTCAACCTTGGATTCTCATTCAAGAACTGCCCACCATCATGGAAGCATTAACCTTGTTGCCCAAACAATGGAGTCCCACCTTAGTCCCCATTTCTTGCTTCCCCACGCCTGTAATCCCTACTTCCCCATGACTAACCGAGTTCCCTAAAATATAGCAAGCAAGCAAAGTAACTCATTAACCAAAATTACATTACACATACACAGACAGAAACCACACTAGCTATGAATTTCTGGTGGCTGACACCCTAAGAGGGAGAGCAGGAAGAGTCCCCAAGATTAAGAATTCTTGGCAGCTGCTGAGACATTCCTGCCATCTCTGCCACATGTTCATCCTTGCCACAGTAGCTGGGCTCCCCCAAAGCAGGACGTGCCCGATCTTTAAACAAATTAAACCCAACAACAAAGAGACACAAAACATCAACAGAAACACTTATACAGGCATGACCCACAGACACCACAGAATGCCCTGTATAAAAAAACCACTGAAGCAGAGCAATATCTCCTGTCCCTGGTTTGGGTGCTGCCCTTCCCCAGAACCTCAGCATTCTTTCAGTCGACTGTTTGGGGAATACATTCTATTCCCTAGACGTATAATTTTTGGTTCCTATTCTCGGAAAGTCCTTTATGACTATGTGCTCAACCCTCCCATATTGGAGATTTCTTGCATTCCTAGAGATTCACTTCGTCCCTCTCTGGCTGCTTCCCTTGTGGGAGAACAGAACCCGCAGATAAGATCTCCGAATTTGCTTCATGTCCAAGACACATCGCAGTCACATACACCCAACTTCTGAGGATACTCAGGCACCAAAGTAGTACTCAGTCCAATTCCCCACCTTGGCTCATGCATGGGCCTACCTGATTGCCGCAGTTCTTGCTTGGGCCCTTCTCATGTTGCTGGCTGACTCTCATCCGAGCTCATAGTGGCCCAGGGGTAATAGCTGTCCCTCCTCACCGAGGCTACCGCAACTTGGCAGTGGGGCGCACCTCCTCAGGAGAGGGGTCCAATGCCCCCCTGTTGTGACCAATGGAATCCTGCATGAGCCCCCAAAATCAGGGGCCCTGGTAGAACTGAAAGGACACTGGGAGCCAGGTAGCAAGGCAGATGTCTCCTCGTGCAGGATTGGTGCATGCACAGGCGGGAGCATGCAGGCTGAGCGCGTCTGCTTGGGCTTTTGTGCCTGATGCACGTGACCTGCCCCTCACTTTTGATTGGAGCTCAGGCTCCCCGTCTTGTGCGATTGGCTAATTTAAAGGGAGGGGTTGACCTTTGCCGTTTCACAATGGCGCCCCCCAGGGAGCTGCCTGTCACACGAGTCTGCCTACATTCCCTTCTTGGACAGAAAAGGTTGTTTATTCTCATAATGGGACAGTGAGGAAGTTTGGGGTTCATCCATGTTGTCTCGTGTCAGTACAGTCAAAACTCGTTTGTCGATCGTTTTCCATCTCGAATAATTCTTGACCAAGTTGTTCATAGATAAAATGTCTCCAGTTGTTGAACCAAACTTCTGTTTTCTACCTGACCTCAGCGTGACAAAAAGCATCTCAGGCAACCAACAGGAGAGAATGCTTTTGTTTTCGGGAGATCAACCATGAGCACAACTTTAAATCATAAGGAGGCCGTCAAGATGCTGATGTTCCTGAGGGTGTGAAAGAAACTGTGACCACAGGCCGCCGAAGGGGTAGGAACGCTGCTGTTGACATGGATAAAGGAAAAGCAGCCGAAAGCGTTAGCCAGGGACAGCCTAGCAGAGACGTGATGCATAAACAAGCAAGGGTGCTGCATCTGACGGAGAGACAGCCGGCGGTGCTGACAGTGACTCACCAGGGCTCCTAGGGGTGGCTCCATACATGTAAGAAAAGCAGTGTTTATAGATTGAACTGTATGTTAACATTGAACTGTATATAAATAAGGTTAAAAGGGAATCATTTGGGGGTCAGGAATGGGTTCATCCCATTTACATTAGATAAAATTGAATTACGTTAGGTAAAGAGGGTTACATTAGATAAAAAATGAATAGATGAAAATTAATTACATAAGATAAAAGATGAATTCCAGTACATAAAAGGTGGTTCAGTTTTCGATCATATAGCTTCTCTAACAGCCTCCGGAATGAATGAAGTTGGAGAACTGAGGTTCCACCATCATTCCTTTGTATGGCTGAAGCAGATTCCTTCGTACGCCTGTTGTGGAGCTTTACCACAGTCTGTTTATTCGTCCATTGAGAGACGTTGGGTTGGTTCTTATGAACAGTGCCACGATAACCCATCGTGTAGAAGCTGCTGTGTGCACGGATGTCTTCCTCTCTGGGAGTGCCTGCAAGTGACAGGGTGTGGAGGAGAGCCAGGCCTCTCATATTCACAATCTGCAGATGGTGTTCCGTCCTGTAGGGGTCGCTCCCCTTTCTTAGTGTGTCTTTGATGCACAGAGTTCAGTTTGGATGAAGCCCAGTTTATCCTTTTCCCTGTGGTGCCCGTGCTCGTGGTGTTCGATATGTCGGTCCATAAAGACTTGCTCCTGTGTCTCTCAGGCTAATGAACTAGCTCTTGTGTTTAGGTCACAGGTCCAGTTTGAGTGGGTGTTTGTGGGTCGGGTGAGGGTCCAGCCTCACTGTGGCCTGTGGAGACCTCGTTGTTCCAGCACCGTAGGTTGAGAAGCCTGTCCTGCCCACTGTTGATCCGTCCACGTTGGTTTCCGCGGTGATGAGCTGTTGATGTGGAAAGCGCCTCAAAGAAGGACTCCCTTGGAGCATGCGAGCACACACTGAGCAGTGGCACCCTCTCCCAGGCTGTCTGCTTGGCGTATTTTTCATAGAATGCCTTTGCTTTCTGAAAACGTTTATTCTCCTTGTTTAGCTTGTTCCATGCGGGACTGTGCTGTTAGCCTGTGGTGACAAGGGCACTGGCTGAGCGCTCGGACTTGCAGGGAGTGTCGGAGTCTCACTGTTGGAGAGGGTAAAGAGGAGGCGTGGGGCTCCTGTCCTGCTAGGTGTGTTGTAATGGGCCCGTTTCAGAGGACCTGGCAGGCCTGCCAGTGCTGCTGAGCTGAGTCGTGGTCACGGGAGACGGACTGGGAAGAGCTGCGATTCACTAGGATGTGGCTGTGCACCAGGACGTGCCGCCGGTGCACATGCGCTGATCAGTTACCATACAGGACTGGGAGGTGTCCGTGCTGTCGCTGCCCCATAATACCAGAGGGGGACAGGCTCGGGGGGCAGTAATTTATCAAAGAACATAACTACCAGTGCAGAGCTCTAATGACCAGTTACTCTGAATTTGTGCTGTTCCCTCCATGCTATTGCCTCTCAAATCTCTAAGAATGCTTGTCGGCTCCAAGCCAGAATAATTCCTTTAAATTGTTGAATTGAGATTCATTCAATTCAATTGTCCATTGCTCAAAGGGCTTCATCTTATTTGTCTCTATAATGAGCTAATTTGGAATCCGCTGTCTTCCTATTTTACAGAGATTGGGAAAGTGCACAGGACCCACTCGAGGTGGGTAACAGGCAGCTCTGGTCAAGAAGTCAGCACTGTTTGGTCAGAGGGTAACTGCTCTCCTCAAAATAAGAGCAGGAAACAATCCCTGCATTCCTTTTTGTAATAGGACCGGGATTCCAGATGTAGGAAAACATGGTTACTGCATGCCAGGGCAAGAATTCTGATTTAAAACGCAGTGAGAGTTTCCCTTGTTTTAAATGTTACTCTTTCAGATACTTGACTATTGGGTTCTTTTTAAACTATGGATGTGGCACCTCAGCCTGTGGGGAGTGTCCCGAGGAGAGAGGCCCGCGTCGTCTGGGTGGGACATGCCTTCTGAAGTGGGCGGAGGGAGACCTTTGCAGTGACAGGGCTTTGCGACTGGAGAGAGGGAAATGCTGCCCACAGCCCGTGCCTGAAGCCCTGGGTATCTGATACGTGTTCTGAAGCATTACCTTTGATCTTTCATTCCTTTGTCTCTCGTTCTTCCTTGTCTTTTCAGCCATAGAACTGATGTATGGAGGCATCTACTGCTTCCTGTGCCAGGACTACATCTATGACAAGGACATGGAGACCATCGCCAAGGAGGAGCAGCGGAAAGCTTGGAAACTGCAAGGTGGGTCTCGCCCCGGTTTCCCTGCCCCCCCAGCTTCCCTGCATTCCTCACGCCCATCAGGGTGAAGCTCACCAAGAGGAAGACCAGTTATCTAGGGAGGGCCTGTGTAGGGAGGCAGGGCAGGTAGGGTAGCAGCTGGAGTTTTGCTATTTGTTGGAAAGACAACACCCTGTCCCTTTCCCCCACAGACAGCTGTGCCTCCCTCCTGCAGGCAGCTCCCTCCTACAGGCCCCGCGGAGGCAACCTGGGCTGCAGGCTGCCCTCAGTGCAGAGGACCATCAGTCTCACAGCCTCCCAGAGCTGTCCTTGCCCTGGGCCCCCAGGGCCTGTGACTGTTGGGGGGCTCTGCTGGGCTTGAGAGAAAATGTGCACCCACACTTAGTTCTCCCATCTGCAGCACGGTCACAGGGACAGCAGCGGGTCCCCATGAGCAGTCTGCCTCCCTCTCCAAGATTCCAGAGAGGGGCTCGCCTCAGTGATATTAAACGTGTATGTGCCTGGGCTGCCCCTGGAGGAGAGGATAGGCCCTTCCTGGGCCCCAGGGACAGAGCCGTTGGGAACACCTCTCATCCTACTCAGCATTTTGAACACTCCAGAACCGGATGGTTCCTGCTCCTGAACGTAAAAACCACCAACTGTGCCCTGAAGAAGTCTTTCGGGGATTGACATGTTAAGGCATCAAACTGCAGAGGGATGCGCCGGAAAACTCTCTTAAACTCGTCTTCAATAAAAGAGCACATAGACTGCGGGGAGTGCGAAGGGGTGATGAGAGTAAGAGACTTCCTAGCCGGCCTGCAGGTCTTCCCTGGGTGATGCATGCGGAGTGGACGGGAAGTTGAGACTAAACGGGCTCATTGTAGCGAAGGATTTGGGGAAGAGAGGATGTTTTATTACCATGAGAACTTGGGCCAGCCAGGGCAGGGCCTTCTCTTCAGGTAAGTAAACTTCCGGGCCCAGTGGCCTCCCTTCAGGCATGCTGCTCCTCCACCTCACCAATGCAGGAAGCACAGGACAGAACGCTCTAGATACAGTTCAGACATAGGAGTCCTGCAAGTATTTTCCTCCAGCTTGCTCCAGGCAAAATAGATGTGTATATTTTTATCTTATTTAATGCAACATTCTGTAAAATGTTAACTTATTTATGAAATGGTTAAGAATTTGGAAAATTAATACTTATTTCATGTCAGTCTGTGTTCTAATAAAACAAAAATAGACAGCTCTGGCCAAAAATGTAGGTACCTGGCTTCTTTCAGGAGGGCGGACTGCTTTCTGATTAAGTTATTATAGAATCTCTTTTAAAACTTAACTGTTTGGGTTATGTTTAATCTCTGTTAGCAGAATTAAGATTGCCAGATGGAAAATGTAATAATCCACCACTTCCACAGCACCCTCTGTGCAGGGCCTTGCGGCTACTGCCATTGTGGGCTTCTGTCTGCGTGGCTTCCACCCACATGCACGTCTTCGTCGGGCATAGAAGCAGGGACACACACAAGCGAGTGCACCCATTTTCTGAATTGTTCAGGCATTTCTTTTTGGTCACTCTGATTCCCCCCTTTATTAGTTTTCATTTCCAGTGTGTGCTGGTGCTGTTAGGACAGCGGTGGAGCGTGCCCCCATGTGGCTGGGAGCTTGTCTCAGCCAGCAGCCCGCCCGTGTTTACGGAGAGAGCATAGCCACATCGGCTCACAGAACTGGCCTGGTGCTCTGCTTTACAAACAGCCCCGTTTTTGAGAAAGGAAGCACAGACACGGTGTGATCAGAATTCCTTGTGTCTAACAGATTTTCTCTGGAGAAAGACTGTAACTGCAGCTTCCTGCTCTTTCCCCTTGGAAGTGGAGTAGCATTGCCCGGGGTCTGAGGGGCTGTTTCTCTGTGCAGAGCACTGACCACAGGGCCACGGTCTGCACGTGCGGAGCAAACCAGTCCTCCGCAGGCCTCGCTGCAGGACCCTCAGTCCGCCAGGTGCTGTCCTGTCGGTCACTGTGCAGGCGTTTAGGGGCACGGAGCAAGTGCCTGTGTAGACATGGGGTGTGGTAGGTGAGATGCGACACTTACTAGCATTTACAGGTTTGTCTTCGGTTTAAATCTTTAAAGAGTACATCTCAACAAGATATATTTTTCAAAATATATTTTTAAAAATCCATGTTCTATCAGTTTTGCTCATTGGCTGGAGAATCCCTCATCTAAACTGCTGTGCACTCCCCGGGCGCTGAGGCTGTGGGCTCTGCTCAGGGGTGAGGCTGGGGAAGGCCCCGGCATTGGAGCTGGACTGCTTTCATGGGGGCGTTGCTTTCCTTGCAGGAAGCAGCTCATTCACGGCACAGCCTCTGAGGAACTCCTTCGTGTGGTTCAGCCTGTTGCAGCCAAACAGGCTTTATCCTTAGAGTATGGCTGACCCTCTTTGAAATATCTTTGAAGCCTGACAATGGTACATCACCGCCATGTGCCCCTAAGCACACTCGTTTCAGATTCAACTCAGGGCGCCGGGCCTGTCTCCTCTGTAGGTGTGGGAGAGAAGTTTTCAACATGGGAACCCAGCAAGCGGGAGCTCGAGCTGCTGAAGCACAACCCCAAACGGCGGAAGATCACCTCCAACTGCACCATAGGTGGGTGGCAGTGCTGGCGCGGGTCTGAGGTTACTCCCAGTTAGGCTTCTTGCTGAGGGTTAACATTATTGTAAAAAATGGTTTCATAGCACAGTGCCCTGTGCCCTGCCCTGAATCACTCATTCTCCCATTCTCTCACCAGCCACCTCGTGAGCTCCTGGAGCAGGCTTGGGGTGCGGGGATGGGGAGAACAGTTGCTACCCCTGAAAGTCCCCATTGCAAAGGCTCAGGTGTACTCTCACCAGGTTGAGGCTGTGTACAGTGATATGTGTGAATTTTCCTCTGGGTTTCCTAACAGTTGAAGAAATAGAAGCTTTTTTAAAAGCTATTTTTGTTGTTAGAGAGGCTCCATTCTGACTTGTCTTGTTGCCTGAACATCTTTAGGCCCTAGCCGATTTGGCTCAGTATATGGAGCATCAGCCTGCAGACTGAAGGGTCCCAGGTTCGATTCTGGTCAAGGGCACATGCCTGGGTTGCAGGCGCGATCCTCAGTAGCGGGCGTGTATGAGGCAGCCTATCAATGATGCTCTCATCATTGTGATGTTTCTTTCCCTCTCCCTTCCTCTCTGAAATCAATAAATAAAAGACTATCTTAGGTAACTTTGTCAAAAACAACGGCTAAAGTGGGGGCCAAGGGTTGGGGAGTGATGGTGACGAACATTCCTCAGTATAGTTTACATAAAAGTGGCATAAAAATAATTAAATTTCTTCCTGGATGGGTGAGTAAAGGGAAGTGGACACGTGAATGTGAAGGAGCTTGTGGTACCTGGGGTCAGTCCTGCAGGCCAGAGCCCTGTCACCGCCTCCTGTCTGCCCCCCAGGGCTGCGAGGGCTGATCAACCTGGGCAACACCTGCTTCATGAACTGCATCGTGCAGGCGCTCACGCACACGCCACTGCTGCGCGACTTCTTCCTCTCAGACCGGCACCGCTGCGAGATGCAGAGCCCCAGCTCCTGCCTGGTGTGCGAGATGTCCTCCCTCTTCCAGGAGGTGAGCTGCACGTGCACAGAGCGCTCCTGAAACCACGTGGTTTTTTCTTTCCCTGAAGAAAACCGGTTGCCTGCAATAGGATAAAGGAAGCCGTGTTCATTGTGTAAGGCTTACATCTTTCCAAAAAGAATCATTAGATAGGAGACGATTGACCATTAGCACGAAGGTGACTTAGAGAATGAGAGGAGGCTGATACTGGTCCACGAGTACTGACCCCTCCCTGTCGTCTGCCACCTGGTGTGCAGTCAGGTGTGTGGACATGTGTGCATCACTTCCTTGCCCTGCCTCAGGAGCATGGATGTCTCCTGTTGCAGGGCATTCTGAGTGCAGCATCCTGACTGTCCTCTCACCAGCCTCTGCTCCCGGGTTGGATCATGGGCGACACTCATTCTGTGCTGTCCATGTCTGTCCCTGACCAGCATTGGTGGTGTGCCCGCCCTAGCACCTTGGGTGGACCATTGGCACTCAGGTTGGCAACCTCAGCAAAGCCTCTCAGAGCTAAAGCAGCGCAGGCACCCAACTACAGAATGGACTGCTGCCCAACCCACAGGGTGCTGGGATGGTCTACCTGGGCTCCGGGTGTCTCACACAGGAGCCTGCAGACGGCCTGGTCTGTTTGTTGATTGCCTTTGATGGCAGTGTTGCCGTGCCCGCTCTCCCACATCCTGGGCACGGCTGCTTTTATGCTGCATCAGAGGAGGTGGGGCTAGTGGACAATTGCTGCCGAGACCACCTGGCCTGCAAAGCTGGAGCCATTGGCCATCTGGCCTGTTTCCCTCATGCCCACAGTGAGCCAGTGGCTGCTGGGATCACAGCAGTGAGCACACTGAATGAATTCGTTGGGCCCACACAGGAGGAAGATGGGTTTAAGTGAGAAACGATTGGGTGGGTGTGTCACCTTTAGGTGTGGGTTTCAGCGTTTTCCCTGGGCACTTTGGTTGTTCCATTCAAATAGGATCGGGCTCATTAAGGTACATTTTTGAAGCAGCAGAATTCACCTGTTAGTGTATAGATCTGTTTCTCTTGACAGACATGTCGTAACTCAACACCTAGGCTTATCGGAAACGATATCCAGGCTCAGGAAGTCCAGGAAGTGGACATTCCAGGCAGCTGTTAAGTGTTTTCATGTGTGTGTGTGTGTATGTGTATGCGCGCGTGCGCGCGTATGCATAGTGCAGCACTTGTTCCTGACGAGTGGTTTGTTTCCTCTGTGCAGTTTTACTCGGGGCACCGCTCCCCCCACATCCCATACAAGCTGCTGCACCTGGTGTGGACGCACGCCCGGCACCTGGCAGGATACGAGCAGCAGGACGCACACGAGTTCCTCATAGCCGCCCTGGATGTGCTGCACCGGCACTGCAAAGGTGGGGTGGGAGTGGGTGGGAGGCACTGCAAAGGTGGGGTCCATGGGAGGTGGGGAGGCACTGCAAAGGTGGGGTTGGGGGTGGGTGGGAGGCACTGCAAAGGTGGGGCCCACGCCTGTACATGAGGGTGGGCAGAGGCACTGCAATGGTGGGGTCCACGGGGCGGGGGGTGGAGGTACTACAAAGGTGGGGCCTGCGTCTACTCACGGGGTGGGGGTGGTGGAGGGCAAGTGTGCACTTCTGCACAATGGGGTGCAGCCCACATGTTCAAATTGGATTTGCTTCCCCAATAGGAAAAACTGCAATTACCTTAAAGAGGTTCTTTATAGTTTTTTTTCTCAAGAGGAGCAATAGTTTTCAGTGTTGTCTTCCGACCCTCCTGGGGGTAGAGCAGCATAACCGGTGATCCTTGGCAGCCTGTGCCGGTCAACAGTGAGCTCCTGTCCCTTTCTCCCCCCCATCTCCCTGTCCCTCTCTTCCGGCCCCTCTCTCCCCACCCCTCTCTCCCTGTCCCTCTGCCTTGAGTCCTTGGCTGACAGGTCCGTGCCTCACACTCCCACCCCCCATCTGCAACTGCTGCAGCTCCTCAGCCAGCAGCTTCACATGGGCTCTCAGCCCAGCTTAGCCATAGAGTCCTCTCCCCTGTGGGGCTTCCAGGAAGACCAGCGTTGCTCTAAAGCCATAGAGAGCTGTGCACACGGCACTGCACCTGCATCTGCCAGGACCTCCCTGGTCCTGAGTCAGGCTCATTTCCCTTCAGGGACTTTCCTTCTAGGTCACCAGTTCTCAACCTGTGGGTCGCAACCCCTTTGGGGGTTGAACGACCCTTTCACAGGGGTCGCCTAAGACCATTGGAAAACACATATATAATTACATATTGTTTTTGTGATTAATTACTATGCTTTAATTGTGTTCAATTTGTAACAATGAAATTAGGGGTCACCACAACATGAGGAACTGTATTAAAGAGTCGTGGCATTAGGAAGGTTGAGAACCACTGTTAGGTCTTGCTTAGGGGCTCACTGGAACATGTAGGGTTCTCAGATACATGTGGTTCTAGGGGAGGGGCAGCCGGCAGCAGCTCCTAGGGCTGGAGGCAGGAGATGAGGCCTGAGTAACACACCAAGGGGAGTTCCTCCCCCTGCCCTGCTCCCTGTGTGGGTTGCCCGGTGCAGCCCCAGCTGAAGTGGACTGACAAGTCCCATCTGGGAGCCCCTGAAGCACACAGTTCACCTCCTGTGTGGTGGGCCTGGATGAGGGCAGTGGAGTTTGGTTCCTAAGGGTTCCTGGTGGTGCTGCTGGTTCAGCTGACTCTCAGCTGTGACCGACATGTGCTGAGGGCACAAGCTGCCCATGACCTGTGGCCTCTGGGCTGGGGTAGCTCGTGGCAGGGGACCTCTTACTGGCCAGCTTTCTCTCGTTAGTACATGGTGTCCTTTAAGAACAAGCCTGCTTTTCTAGGTTACTTGGTGGAACAGCCTTCATGCTCCCCTCAGGCTCTGGGTCTGGGCTGTTCAGACGCCCTGTGGATCTGAGGCTCCAGCTCAGACAGCGCATTGGGGTCAACTGCCCTGGCTCTGGGCTGGAGCTCTTTTCACTTAAGATTTTTTCTCTTAAAAGCATATGTATTATCCTTTTAACATTTGCCCAGGAACCAAGTAGAAGTTGCTTAGGAGCGTAGGTGAGGTTTGGTTTCCCAGCATAATGCACAGCTGCTGTGCAGGCAGACCAGCCCGTGAAGGAGCCCCGCTCGGGGGCTGCGACAGTGCAGAGGAGAGTGCTGGAACATGCACAGCTGTTCAGTGTTCATGTGACGAAAAAGACCTCCTTCTGACAGGATTCCTCTGAAAGGCCTGGGGAGCCGCGTGAGGCTCACTCAGAAGCCAGGCCACCTGAGTTCCGAGCTTATGGAGGCTGCTGGCTCACAGTCGTGGGGCGGCTGGGGCCTGAGGCACCCCCACCTGCTTTACGTTGCTCTTTTACAGGGTTGGGACCTCAAGTAAGTTTCAGCTCCTTTTCCTTTGCATGTATATATTTTCTGCTTCCTAATGTTCTGTTCCATGCATTTGAGGTCCTTGTGGATGGCATTTCCTCCCGATCTCTCCAGGCAGCTGTGTCAGAAGGCCATGGCGCCCTTTACATTCCTTGTGACAATTCACCTTTTCTGTGTGATATCTCCAGGGGGACACATGTGCTAGTCCTGTTGTCCAGTGGAATGAAAGTCATATAGAAGATGTAGGATATCTAATCTGATAAAAGAGAAACATGCAAATTAGCCATACCTCCACTGCACCCACAAGCCACGCCTATCAGCCATGCCCACCAGCCAATCAGGAGCAGATATGCAAATTAACCCAACTAAGATAGTGGCAGCCATGGAGCTGGAGTGAGCAGGAGGCTTGTGTTGCCCCAGTGATGGAGGAAGCCAAGCTTCCCTCCTGCCCTGCCAGCCCTGAGCTCCACTCAAGGCTACAAAGTTTCAATTATAGAAAACAAATAAATCCCAGATACCTGCTTCCAGCCCATGGCTGTGGTCAGCCTGAAAAACGGCCATCAGCCCCTCACCCAGACTGACCAGGCGCACCCCAAAAGGGACCACCCCACTGTGAAGTGGGTGTGGCCAGCCTGAAAATGGCCCTCAGCCATTCACCCAGGCTGGCCAGGCACTCCAGTAGGGACCTCCACCCTGAAGGGGGGTGTGGCCAGCCTGAAAACTTCCATCAGCCCCTCACCCAGGCTGGCCACACCAACACAGGGCAAACCAGCAGCCGCCACCCATGCACCAGACCTCTATCCTATGTAGTAAAAGGGTAATATGCAAACTGACCCTAACAGCAGAACAACTGGGAATGACTGGTCACTATGACACACACTGACCACCAGGGGGCAGATGCTCAATGCAGGAGCTGTCCCTGGTGGTCAGTGCGCTCCCACAGGGGGAGCTCTGCTCCGCTATAGGCCAGGCTGACGGCTGCCAGCATAGCAGTGATGGCAGGAGCCTCTCCCACCTCCTCAGCAGCGCTAAGTATGTCCGACTGCAGCCTAGGCCTGCTCCCCGCTGGCAAGTGGACATGCCCCGAGGGCTCCCAGGCTGCCAGAGGGATTTCTGACTGCCAGCTTAAGCCCGATCCCCCTGGGAGCGGGCCTAAACCAGCAGGTGGTCATCCCCCGAGGGGTCCCAGACTGTGAGAGGGCACAGGCCGGGCTGAGAGACCCCTCCAAGTGCACAAATTTTTGTGCACCAGGCCTCTAGTATGTTAATATGTACTATAGTTAACCATATAAGTTTTACATTTGTATATCTACACCAGTGATTCCCAAAGTGGGCGCTGCCGCCCCCTGGTGGGCGCTGCAGCGATCCAGGGGGGCAGTGATAGCCACAGGTGCATTTGTTTTAACTTTTTTTGTATTACCTTTCTATTCTGAGTTCAATAAATAGTTTCATAATTTCAAACTTCAATGTTTCTAATTTACACCTTTCTTTACTATATTTTACGAAAAAGGTAGAAACATTAATACATATATCTTTCTGTTTAATTGCTATTAAAATTTAAAAAAAATTAATTTCCAGGGGGCGCTGAGTAATATTTTTTCTGGAAAGGGGGCGGTAGGCCAAATAAGTTTGGGAATCACTGATCTACACAAATATGTACAGGGTGGGGCAAAGTAGGTTTGCAGTTTGTTTGGAAAATAATACAGTAATTAATAAATCATACAAGAATAAACCGTGTAGCCCAGCTGGTCTAGCTCAATGGATTGAGCATTTGACCAAGAGGTCACTGGTTCTCCCTGGCCAGTTTGGCTCAGTGGATAGAATGTCGACCTGTGGACCAAAGGGTCCTGGGTTCGATTCTGGTCAAGGGAAGGTATGTTGGTTGCAGGCTTCTCCCCGGCCTGGGCCCTTTTTAGGGCTCGTGCAAGGAGGCAACCAATCAATGTCTTTCTCTCTGTCTTTCCTTCTCTCTTCCACTTCCCCTTAAAGATCAATGGGAAAATATCCTCCAGTGAGGATTAGCAAAAAAGGAGTGGGAGCGAGTTCGCGGGTTCTATTCTGGTCAGGGCACATGCCTGGATTTCAGGCTCGATGCACAGGGCGGGCCATAAAGGAGGCAGTTGATCGATGTTTCTCTCTCATTATTGTTTCTTTCTAGAAAAAAATCAATAAAAATAAACTTAAAAAACATTTGCAAAGAGCACTAGTTTAAAAAAAGAATAACCTGTCGCACACACACAGCTGTAATTTGCCCACCCTATATACACTTCACCCTTGAACATGGGGGTGCCAACTGCCTGTGCAGTTGGAATTCTGAGTATAATCTAAGTCGGCCCTCAACGTTCTCAGATGTCCACCCTCAGCTGACCCTTGAGCAGCGTGGGTTTGAACTGTGCATGTGAGTGGGCCTGGGCAGTTCAAGCCCATGCTGCTCCAGGCTCCCTGCAGACACCCTGGCATTGCCCTGGAGAGGGTGGGAATTGTGCTTGTACAACTGGCTGGAGCAGAGCTGACCTGCAGCTCCCGGCATTGGGGACCCCTGAGGAACACTGGGCGGGAGTCCTGCAGGGACGGTCCCGGAAGCAAGGCCCCTTCCTAGGCGTGTTCCCCACAGTGTGTCAGGCCGCTCGCTAGGAAGTACACACTTAGTCCTCTGTCCGTGGGAAAGGAGCCAGTCACTCTCCCGATACTGGGCATTTGGTTCCCATATCAGCTCAGCTTCCAGCTTCCTGGCCATGCCCGTCTTTGAATGTTAAGCATCTTCACCTGCCCTTCACCTCAGGCTTCATAACGCCTCTGTGCTCGAATGGCCTTGTCCCTTGGTCTGTGGCTTTTGGAAACTTGGTGGCTTTGGGGGCCGGGGGGGCACAGGTGTGAATCACAGAGCTGCAATCTTTCCCCAGGTGATGACAATGGGAAGAAGGCCAGCAACCCCAACCACTGCAACTGCATCATAGACCAGATCTTCACGGGGGGGCTGCAGTCCGACGTCACCTGCCAGGTCTGCCAGTAAGTGGAGGCTTCCCAGGGTCCTGCGCATCTTGGGTCCTCCCAGGCCCTGCTCGCCGTCCCACACTGTGGGCCCTGGTTCTTTCGGGAAACTGACTTCACTGGATGTTGCTTATCACCATGATGGTCCGTTTCCAACCTGCAGACTGTGGTGTTCTGAGAAGTTCTCAGAGTCTTTGGATTCTTGAGCATAAAGTGTTGTCAAGGCCCTGGCCCTCCTGGCTGTGTCTACAGCACCGCCAGATGGGAGACGGGGTGCGTTTTATTTCGGCTGCCACTGGCACATGGGTGATAATACAGCTCCAGTGGTGAACGCACCAGGAATTAGCAGGTCCCCTGACTGTGCAGGCCGTCAGGGCAGGGTCCCAGGCTGTGGGCTGTGGTGTGGGCCTCTGCACTGTGCACACGGAGCAGGTGAGCTGTAGGCTGCCCCCCACCCCCCACCCCTGCTTTCTTCAGGGCCTTGGAACCAGGAGCCAGGTAAAGGGCCCCTCAGAGACAGACATATGTGCTCTTGAGTGTGTCACCCTGAAGTACTTCCTGGTTTGCTTTCCCATTTTCTCCCAAGTAGTGTCCCTAAATCCTTCCTTCATGGGTTTTGGTTCTGTGCTTAGAGCTCAAAGCTTTTATTTCTAGGAGGAGAGTGCATTGGTGATGAGGTTAGAAAAACGCTTTCCTTCACCTTCAGTGCACTCCCATGGTTTTTATTTCTCTTCAGCTTTTTTTTTATTTTTATTGTTTGTTAATCTTTACCTGAGTATATTTTTTCCATTGATTTTTAGAGAGAGTGGAAAGGAGGGAGGGAGAGAGGAAGAGGGAGAGAGAAACATACATGTGAGAGGCACCTTGATTGGTTGCCTCCCACATGCACCCCAACCTGGGCCGGGCACTGAACCTGCAACCCAGGAACGTGCCCTTGACCAGGAATCGACCCACAACACAACCCTTATGCTCTAACCATTTAGGCATACCAGCCAGGGCTCACTTCAACTTTTTAAAAAAGCCTGGTCATGCTCCAGTAAAATTTAAAAACCTGTAATGGGTTACTACTTGCAGTTTGTATAGGATAGAAGAGATTGGCAAGGAGTCAGTTTTGCCTGTTAAGAGTTACAGATGCAGTTTACTGTTAAGTAGCATCTGTATCATGGGCCATCACTCCCAGCAGTTGGGGCTCAGGCTTTACTATTTGGCCCTCTACTATTGAAATCCATCAGCAGGAGACTGTCAGAGTAGATCCTGTTTACATTTCTGTATTCATTTTCTCAATCTGTGAATTTCCTGTTTGTATATCTTATAAAATAAAAGGCTAGGCGAGTGACTGGTCGCTATGACATGCACTGACCACCAGGGGGCAGACGCTCAATGCAGGAACTGTCCCCTGGTGTCAGTGCACTCCCACAGAGGGAGCGCTGCTCAGCCAGAAGCCAGGCTCACAGCTGCCAAGCGCAGTGACGATGGTGGGAGCCTCTCCTGCCTCCAAGGCAGTGCTAAGGGCAGTGAGCCGGACATCCCCCGAGGGGTCCTGGACTGCGAGAGGGCACAGGCCAGGCTGAGGCTGCCCCCCCACTGGGGATGGGGTGGGATAGTAGCCGACGTACAGACGTCCCACAATACAAAGCTAGATGGACGATATCTACTCACCTTGCAAAAATGTGACAAACCAGTAGGAGTCACTGGGCACCAATTGAATCCATTTGCATGTTGGCATACCGGTTCATGTGGCTAGGGCCTTAACAACACTTTACGCTCAAGATCCAAAGACTTTGAGAACTTCTCAGAACACCACAGTCTGCAGGTTGGAAATGGACCATCATGGTGATAAGCAAATGGGAAAGGAAACCAGGAAGTACTTCAGAGTGACACACTCCTCTGCCC
>NW_006298349.1:494960-495230 GCF_000327345.1 Myotis davidii
CCTCTAGTTTTGAAATAAATCTCTGGGAGGGAATTAGCTGGCGTTACTGTTCAGCCTGGGAAGCTGTGGGTAGGGCACTCTGTGTGAAGTGCACTTGGGGTCTAAGTTACTATCCAGGCTCAGCAGCTCCCAGTTCCCAAGGCCGCTGGGTGAGAGATCCATTGATTCAGAACCTCTAGACGTGGGGCCCAGAATAAACCTAAAACGATGGTATAGAAACTGTTGCTTTAGGAGCAGACTTTGTCTTGAGGTGGTTTGCACAGTGTCTTT
>NW_006298349.1:495276-495600 GCF_000327345.1 Myotis davidii
GGTGTGAGCACATCTGAGAAGTCATCTGGATAAAAGGGCAGAGCTGTGGCCCAGCCGGCTGTGGCTCAGTGGTTGAGCGTGGACCTGTGAACCAGGTCATAATTAGATTCCCAGTCAGGGCACTTGCCCAGGTTTTGGGCTCCATCCCTATCAGGGGGTGTGCAGGAGGCAGCTGATCAGTGATTCTCTTTCATCATTGACTAGTGGCCCAGTGCACGAAATTTGCGCATGGGGGTCGGGGGGGCAGAGGAGGGTGTCCCTCAGCCCGGCCTGCACCCTCTCCCATCTGGGATATCCCTTTTGCAATCTGGGACCACTGGCCCC
>NW_006298349.1:496314-498608 GCF_000327345.1 Myotis davidii
TTTTATTGATTTTTTACAGAGAGGAAGAGAGAGGGATAGAGAGTTAGAAACATCGATGAGAGAGAAACATCAATCAGCTGCCTCCTGCACGCCCCTCATTGGGGATGTGCCTGCAACCAAGGTACATGCCCTTGACTGGAATCGAACCTGGGACCCTTGAGTCCTCAGGCTGGCGCTCTATCCACTGAGCCAAACCAGTTCTGGCAGCATATTAACCTTTTATTAGTATAGATGTTTCTCTCTCTGTCTCCTTCTCCCTTCCTCTCTGAAATAAATAAAAATATATCTTTAAAAAAAGAAAAAGAGGCCCTAGCCAGTTTGCCTCAGTGGATAGAGTGTCAGCCTGCAGCTGAAGGGTGTCCAGGTTCGATGCTGGTCAAGGGCACAGGCCCGGGTTGCAGTGTCGGTCCCCGTTGGGGGCTTGCAGGAGGCAGCCGATCAATGATTCTCTCTCATCATTGATACCGATGTTTCTAACTCTCTATCCCTCTCCCTTCCTCTCTGTAAAAAAATGAATAAAAATATATTAAAAAAAGAAAAGAAAAAGGGCAGAGGTGTGAAAAGATGTTAGGGTATATTCCATGAGGTGGGACCTCTGAAACTGTTTGTGGGTATCAGTTCTCACTTTGGTTTTCTGTCTCCTCCTGCTTCTAGTGGAGTCTCCACCACAATAGACCCCTTCTGGGACATCAGTTTAGATCTGCCTGGCTCTTCCTCCCCATTCTGGCCCCTGAGCCCTGGGAGTGAGGGCAGTGTGGTGAACGGGGAAAGCCATGCGTCTGGAACCACTACGCTGACGGACTGCTTGCGAAGGTAAGAACCCTGCCAGCACTTTGCAGAAAAATAAAGTGATTTCCTTGCCGGCAGTTGTCTCTCTTGCCTTGAGGCTGTTCAGGAGTAAACCCCTAATAAATTTAGGGCCACCCAGCGTTCCAATAGTAGTTTCTTTTACACGTCTCCTAGGGAACATGAGAAAAGGTATGACAACATGCAAATGGCTTCAATTGGTGCCCAGTGACTCATACTGGTTTGTTACATTTTTTGCAAGGTGAGTAGATATCGTCCATCTAGCTTTGTATTGTGGGACGTCTGTATGTCGGCTACTATCCCACCCCATTCCCAGTGTGAATGAACAGGGTACAGCTCCCTCACCTACTGTACCAGAGTCTGCACTGAGGGAGCCCTCCTGCCGAGACATGTGGTCTTTTTTTTTTTTTTTAATCTTTATTGTTGAAAGTATTACATATGTCCCCCTTTTTTCCCCATTGATCCCCTCCAGCCTGCCCCCCGCCCCAGGCCTTCACCACCCTATTGCCTGTGTCCATGGGTTATGCATATGTGCATACAAGGTCTTTGGTTGATTACCTCCCATCCACCCACCCACCTCCACCTTCCCTCTGAGATTCCCCACTTTGTTCCATGCTTCCCTGTCTCTGGATCCTCTCTGTTGCAGGTGGTCTTTTCTGCAAGTGATGGAACACGTGAGTTTCTGTCTGCATCTACACTGTTTACTCTGTCCATTTGCTGCATCATTGATTTAGACAAGTGATGAAGTTTTAGATGCAGTTGCTATGAAATGTATTTAAATAGGTGTCACATACTGTGCCAGGCATGCTCAGCCAAGGGTTTGGTGAGCCTGACGGGGGCCGGTGAAGGATGTAGAAAAGACAGACAAAGAGAATAACCTGGGTCTAGGTCAGTGGTTCTCAACCTTGGCTGCACATTAGAATCACCTGGGAATCTTTTTAAAATCCTGATTTCTGGGCCTCATCCTCCAGAAATTCTGTTTCTTTATTACTACTGTAATTGCCGGCATATAAGACGACTGGGCGTATAAGACGACCCCCTAACATTTCCACTCAAAATACAGAGTTTGTTATATACTCGCCGTATAAGACTACCCCCTCTTCCGCACACCTTCCACACACCAAATAAAAGGTAAAACAATATCAGATTTGATTTTAACATTTTAATTTATATTCAAATGCTTATGACATGCAGGAAAACTGTCACAAGGCTGTATGTAATCAAACATATACATAAAACAGTGCAAGTTTATTACCGGTAAACATACCGGTAATTCACTAAAGAAAACACACTCTATAGACTGGTACCGTAGATGCTTCTCAGGAACACAGGCAAGCAGCCCACAACCTAGAGGGACTGTCAATGATAGAAGTAAGATAACAAATAGAGGGAGAGAGCAAGTGCCGGGCAAGTCCCTAGCAAGTTTGCTGGCGTGACAGTTTCACCTTAAAAGCCTTCAAACTCCTCTTCATCATCTGATATTAAAA
>NW_006298349.1:499304-500182 GCF_000327345.1 Myotis davidii
TTATACGGAACGTCTCCCGCCACCACCGCTGTACTGGCAGCCATCAGCCTGGCTTGTAGCTGAGCAGAGCTCCCCCTCTGGGAGCACACTGACCACCAGGCGACAGCTCCTGCATTGAGCGTATGGCCCCTGGTGGTCAGTGTGTATCATAGTGACCGGTCATTCCCAGTCGTTCTGCTGTTAGGGTCAGTTTGCATATTACCCTTTTATTATATAGGATAGAGCCTTGGTGCACGGGTGGGGGCCGGCTGGTTTGCCCTGAAGGGTGTCCTGGATCAGGGTGGGGGTCCCCACTGGGGTGCCTGGCCAGCCTGGGTGAGGGGCTGATGGCTGTTTGCAGGCTGGCCATACCCCCTTTAGTATGGGGGGGGTTCCCACGGGGGTGCCTGGCCTGTCTGGGTGAGAGACTGAGGGCTGTTTACAGCCTGGTCAAGACCCCCGGCAACGGAGGCTCCCAGCCTCTCCTTTCTTTTTTTATTCTGGGATTTATTTACCTTCTATAATCGAAACTTTATAGCCTTGAGAGGAGCTCAGAGCCGGCCAGGGTGGGCAGGAGGAAAGCTTGGCTTCCTCCACCGCCAGGGGCAACGCAAGTCTCCTGCTCGCTCCAGCTCCTTGGCCACAGCAGGTATCTGGGGTTTATTTATCTTCTATAATTGAAACTTTGTTGCTTTGAGTGTAGCTTAGAGCCGGTCATGGCAGCTGGAAAGCTTGGCTTCCTCCATCATTGGGGCAACCAAGCCTCCTGCTTGCTCCAGCTCCTTGGCAGCCGGCCGCCATCTTGGTTGGCTTAATTTGCATATAGTCGCTCTGATTGGTTGATGGGTGTGGCTTAAGGTGTAGCGAGGGTACGGTCAATTTGCATGTTTGTCTTTTAT
>NW_006298349.1:500930-508100 GCF_000327345.1 Myotis davidii
GAAACTTCATGGCCCATGCGCAGAAGTCGGTATTTTGTGGAAGAGCCACACTCAAGGGGCCAATGAGCCGCATGTGGCTCGCGAGCCGCAGTTTGCCCACCAATGGTCTAGGTGGATCTTCCTGTGCCTGGCTGAGGCCACAGAGAGAGATCTAGACGGCAAGCTGAGCCTTTATTTTATAGGCAGAGGTAAACAAGGTAGTGGCTGCCATAGTTACAGTGTTCTTGTGAGTTTCACTTGTTTTGGCAGCCCTTGCTGCATCTACCTCAGCCCATTAGCTACCCAGATAAGATCTAGGGAGCAGTCATAGGTCAAGCCTAATAGTGCTAAGAAGGCTGTGTCCTCTAAGCTGGGACTTGTTTGTGACTTTGTCAACAAGTCAGTCCGAGGCTTAACCCTATAGCCACTCCCTACACATACAAATGTGTCAAAGCCAGAAGCCCATCCTAAACTTTCATTTGTGACATGTTTCTTTGTCTCTACATTTTGGCTGCTTCCCTGTGTTTGTTTCTATGTATTGGGTAGAGCTGCTATGTCTCCTGGAATTGGTAGAGTGGCCTTGTGTTGTAGGTGTCCTGTAGGGCCCAGTGGCTCAGCCTCCCCAGTCACCTGAGCTGGGCACTCTAGGTGTGGCCCTGTGTGGGCTGTGTGCATAGTCCTGTTGTAGTTGAGCCTTGATTGCTGTTGTCATCACTGCGAGGAATTAACCTCCAGGCAAATTTGGCTTTGAGGACGAACTGCAACTACAGTGGGGGATCTGCTGTGCAGGAGACACCGCTATGGAGCAGGCCTTGCTTTAGTGGGGCTTTGGTGCTCACTGAGTCTGGCCCTTGAGTGTGTTGCTTGTGGATGTGTAGAGTTGTAATCTGGTGAGGTCTGAAGCTGTCCACCAGGTGCACTGGCTCTGGGGCCTCTTGGGAGGTGCAAAGTCAGCCACTGCCTAGGGCCACCAGGCAGGAGCTACAGAAGGATCTACAAATGGTGCTACATGTATTGGGCTTTGAGGTGCCCAGACAAGGCCCAGCTGTGAAGCAAGGCAGGCTGGCTAGTGCTGGGTCTTGGGCCTCTTACTGATAGGTTTGGGGCATGCTGACACGAGCTGCTGCTTGTTTGAGAGATTTTAGCAAAGTGCAGCCTGAGCCAGGACATGCCATTCATATGCTACAAACAGCTTGGGTGGGGCTGCAGATTGGATGGGGCAGGGCCACAGGGAATCCCCAGGGCACAGCCAACAGTGTGGTCCAGGCTGGTGGAAACTGAGATATGGCTGCCAGTCAGCTCTGCCACAGGGGCAGCCCCAGCACAGGATCAGTGACTGCTGTGAGCACCTCTATCTGGGAGAAAGCTGCCCCTGAGTTCCTGCCCTGATGCCAGACAGTCCAGTTCCTCCCCATATGTCCCTGGATCCCCCAAAGCTTCCTCCCAGTGCTGGAGCTCAGAGGGATCAAGTCTGAATAAGTTCATGCGCTGGCCCTTTAAGAGAACACCTGGGTCTCCAGAGGCATCCATGTCACTGAGCCACAATCCCTGCTGGTTTTTACAGCCAGTAGTTATGGGGCCTTCTCTTCCCTGCCATGGGGCCCTGGGCTGAGGTCTGGTGTGGGGCTGGGACCCCTTGCTCCTCATGGGCGGCCTCCACAGAGACCATCTTCCTCCTGATTAAAAACACACCACTGGTGGGTGTCAGACCAGCCCGTTCCGCGCCTCTGCCCCTCCTGTGAGGCTCAGCGTGCCTCCTTTTTCTCTAGCTGTGGGACTCCCATCAGCCAGCTTGCAGGTGGTTCTGGATGACGTTGGTTTTGTATTATAGTTGTAGTTTTTAAATATATATATATTTTTATTGATTTCAGAGAGGAAAGGAGATGGGGAGAGAGAGAGAAACATCAATGATGAGGGAGGATCATTGATGGGCTGCTTCCCGAACACTCCACACTGGGGATTGAGCCCACAACCTGGGCATGTGCCCTGTCAGGGAATCAAACTGTGACCTGGTCCATAGGTCTGTGCTCAACCAGTGAGCCAGGCCAGTTGGGCTTTAGTTGTAATTTTGATGTAGTTTTGGGAGGCAGCGAGTACAGGTGTTTACCGCCATCTTGGTTCTCTTGGACTTCCATCTCTAAAACAGTGTTTTTCCTCTGCACACGCAGCTCTATTCTCCTGTGGCTGCCGTGGGCCCGGGACGCTTGTGGAGACATGGGGAAGCGTGGGTGGGCCCTGGCTGTTCCTGTGTATTGCGAGTGGGAGGGGGAAAAACTTAGTTTTGAGTGTGAAAATTGGATGATGGAATAATGTAGCAACTCTGGTTCACACGGGCACACTCTTCTCTCCTGCCATCGGCCTGCCAGTCAGTGTTCAGACTTCACTGATTGGTTTGTGTTCTTTTAAACTATGTTTTAAAGTTTGTTCAAATCAGGATTCAGACTTGGTCTACATACTGCATTTGGTTTATTGGCCTCATAGTCACTTTCAAGTCTTCTTTGCCTGCCTTTTCTTTGTAGCGAAGACAAGGTCACTTGTCTACCATACTCCTCACACTGCGGACCTTGCTGGCTGGGCGGGGAGTCCCTGTAGGTGGCAGTGTGCGTGCTGGGTGCCTGCCCCACTCCGGCTCTGCAGGCACTCCCCGCCCTGGCCGGGCCGCTTCCTGGCAGTCTCAGCTTTGCTCGGGGCGTGGTCCTGTCTTTGTTGAAATGACAGCATTTCCAAAGGATAAACAAGGATTTTCAGACCCAGTTGTCAAAAGATAAAATTTTCTGTTTGTTTTCAGCATTAAATTTTAAAGTTTTGTCACAAACTATATTGAAACATCTGTGTTATGGTTTTTATCTTTAGTAGATGCCACAAATGCTGGCTACAACCTATCTCACAACATCTCTTCATCATCACAAAGCTAAAATTCCCAAATGTCTCATTTAAAAAAATTAAACGTTTTCTTTTGAGATAATTGTAGCTTCCCATGCAGTTGTCAGAAATACTACATAGGGATCCCATGTGTCCTTCCCCCGATTTCCCCCGGTCTTACACAACTACAGGACAATGTCGCAACCAGGATAGTGACACCATGCAGGGCCCTTCGTCACCCAGGAACCCTCACAGCCACCCCTCCTGCCCTCTGAGCACGACTGCCTCCTGGACCCTGGTTGCCACGAATCTGTTCTCCGTTTCTATAAATGCCACATTTCAAGAAAGTTACATGTAAATGGATTGACTTTGTTCACTCATCCTAATTCCCGGGGATTCATCCAGGTGCAGGTATCAATAGTTTGTTCCTCTTTATTGCTCACTAGTATCCCATAGTGTCATGTACCACAGTTTGTTGAACTGTTTATGTGCACCCGTTGAAGGACATCTGCATTGCTTCCAGTTTTTTGTTCGTTTGTTTCATTTTTTGGCTACTAGAAATAAAGCTGCTTAAAACACTTGTGTACATCCCTGGCTGGTGTAGCTCAATGGTTAGAGCATAGACCCTCGGACCTAAGGGTCACGGGTTCGATTCCCAGTCAAGAGCATGTTACCTGCATTGCAGGTTCATTTCTCAGCCCCAGTCAGGCTGGTATGGGAGGCATCCAACTGATGTGTCTCTCACATTCATGTTTCTCTCTCTCTCCCATACCTTCTACTCTTTCTAAAAAATCAATGTAAAACTATCCTCCAATTACGATTAACAAAAACAATTTTAAAAGTTTACGTACAGTTTTTGTGTGAACACAACTTCATTTTTCTGTGACAAATTACTATGTCTTATGGTAGTAAGAAAATTATTTCACCAGACTTTTCACTTATAAAAAATTTAAGGCAGGCCAAAACCGGTTTGGCTCAGTGGATAGAGCGTCGGCCTGCAAACTGAAAGGTCCCAGGTTCAATTCCGGTCAAGGGCATGTACCTGGGTTGTGGGCACATCCCTAGTAGGGGGTGTGCAGGAGGCAGCTGATCGATGTTTCTCTCTCATCGATGTTTCTGACTATCTCTCTTCCTTCCTCTCTGTAAAAAATCAATAAAATATATTTTTTAAAAAAACTTTAAGGCAGGTATTATTTATTTGTTTAATGTAGAATTTATAGGGGCATATTGGTTAATAAAATTTATATAGGTTTCAATGTAATACGTCACCTGCATATTGTGTAGTGTGTTCACCACCCAAAGTTAAGTCTCCGTCACCATTTATCCCCTTTACCCTCTTCTACCTCCCCCTCCCTCATTCCCTCTGGTAATTGTACTTTTGTCTGTGTCTGCGTTTGTTTTTTAGCTTAATCACTTCACCTTTTTACCTAACCCGCCTCCCTTCTGACAGCTGTCAATCTCTTCTCTTGTGTCTATGAGTCCATTTCTATTTTCTTGGTTCATTTTGTTCATTAGATTCTACGTATTAGTGAAATCATGAGGTATTTGTCTTTCTCTGACTGGTTTATTTCACTTAGCACAGTGGTTCTCAACCTTGGCTGCACATTAGAATCAGCTGGGAATCTTTTTAAAATCCTGATTTCTGGGTCTCATCCTCCGGAAATTCTGTTTCTTTGTTATGGGGTGAGGCCACAACATTAGTAACAAAGAAACAATTCCCGGAGGATGAGGCCCCGAAATCAGGATTTTAAAAAGATTCCCAGCTGATTCTAATGTGCAGCCAAGGTTGAGAACCACTGATTTAGCATAATAATCTCTATGTCTATCCAGGCTGTCACAAAAGGTAAGATTTCCTTCTTTTTACAGCTGTGTAGCATTCCGTGGTGTAGCACCACAGCCTTTTTTTATCCACTCATCTACTGATGGACACTTGGGCTGCTTCAGATCCTGGCTATCCTATATAATAAAATGCTAATATGCTAAATGTCTGACTGTTCATTCGACCGTTTGACCAGTCGCTGTGACACGCACTGACTACCAGCGGGCAGATGCTCTGACTGGTACGTTAGCTTGCTGCTGGGGTCCGGCCGATCGGGACTGGGATAGATGGGCCAGACACATCCTGGAGCCATCCCGTGGTCCTTCCCCGGCCCCAACCATGCACCAGTGGGGTCCTTTGGCCTAGCCTGCGCCCTCTCGCAATCCGGGACCCCTCGGGGGATGTTGGAGAGCCTGTTTTGGCCTGATCCTGCAGGCCAGGCGGAGGGACCCCACCGGTGCACGAATCCATGCACCGGGCCTCAGGGTGTAAATAACTGCCATGACGGTAGAGGTACATGCACGTATTCTTTCAATGACTATTTGGGGATTCTTATGGTATATTCCCAGAAGTGGAATCCCTGGGTCTACGGTAGTTCCCTTTTTTGATTTTTTGAAGGTGACTCCATATTGTTTTCCATAGTGGCTACACCAGTCTGCACTCCCACCAACAGTCCATGAGGGTTCCTTTTCTCTGCATCCTCTCCATCACTTGCTGATTTATTGATGATAGTCATTCTGACAGGTGTGAGGTGAATACCCCATTATAGTTTTAATTTGTATCTCTCTGATGATTAGTGACATTCAGCATCTTTTCATATCTTTATTGGTCATTTGTATGTTCTCTTTGGAGAAGTGTCTATTCAGGTCTTTTGCCCATTTTTAAGTTGTTTTTATGATGTTGAATTTTATAAGTTCTTTATAAATTTTGGATATTAGCTCCTTATTAGATGTATCATTGGCAATTATGTTCTCCCATTCAGCGGGTTGTCTTTTCATTTTGTTAATGTTTTTCTTTGCTGTGCAAAAACTTTATACTTCGATGTAGTCCCATTTGTATATTTTTCTTTTGTTTTTCTTGCATGAGGAGATATATCAGAAAGAGTATTGCTTCAAGAAATGTCTGAGATTTAACTGCCTATGTTTTCTTTAGGACTTTGATTGTTTTAAGCCTTACATGTAAGTCTTTAGTCCAGTGGTTGGCAAACTGCGGCTCACGAGTCACATGCGGCTCTTTGGCCCCTTGAGTGTGGCTCTTCCACAAAATACCACGTGCGGATGCGCACGTACAGTGCAATTGAAACTTCGTGGCCCATGCACAGAAGTTGGTATTTTGTGGAAGAGCCACACTCAAGGGGCCAAAGAGCCACATGTGGCTCATGAGCTGCAGTTTGCCAACCACTGCTTTAGTCCTTTTGAGTTTATTCTTGTGTATGATATAAGAAGTTGGTTTAGTCTCATTTTTTTGCACATATTTGTCAAATTTTTCCAACACCATTAAATAGACTGTTTTTACCCCATTGTATTTTATTTCCTCCTTTGTCAGATATTAATTGACCATAAAGCCATGGGTTTATTTCTGGGATGTCTCTTCTGTTCCATTGATCTGTATGTCTGTTTCTATGCTAGTACCATGCTGTTTTGATTACTATGGCCTTGTAGTATAGTGTGATATCAGGTAGTGTGATTCCTCCAACTTTGTTCTTAAGATTGTTGAGGCTATATGGTTCCATATAAATTTTTGGAATATTTGTTCTAGTTCATTGCCTTGACTATATAGATTGCTTTGGGTAGTGTGTCCATTTTAATGATGTTAATTCTTTCAGTCTACGAACTTGGTATATGCTTCCACTTATTTATGTCTTCAATTTCTTTCTTCATTGTTTTATGAGTTTTTGATCATAGGTCTTTTACATCCTTATTTAAATTTATTCCTAAGTAGACAGATATATTTAAAGCAATTGTAAATAGGATTGTTTTCTTAGTTTTGCTTCAGATAGTTCATGATATTTTTTCAGATAAAAACCAAAATATTTTATTCCATTAAAACAAATAATATATACTTTTTTTTCTAGCAGTATTTGTTTTTTTATTTTTTTTATTTCTTTTTTAAAATAAATCTTTATTGTTCAGATTATTACAGTTGTTCCTCTTTTTACCCCCATAGCTCCCCTCCACCGGGTTCCCACCCCACCCTCTGCCCTTACTCTCCCACACTGTCCTCATCCATAGGTGTACGATTTTTGTCCAGTCTCTTCCTGCACCCCACACCCCTTTCCCCCCAAGCATTGTCAGTCCACTCCCTTTCTATGCCCCTGGTTCTATTATATTCACCAGTTTACTCTGTTCATCAGATTTTTTATTCACTTGATTTTTAGATTCACTTGTTGATAGATATGTATTTGCTGTTCACAATTTTTATCTTTACCTTTTTCTTCTTCCTCTTCTTAAAGAATACCTTGCAGCATTTCAAATCTTTGACTTGATTCTTGGGATCCTCTTGTCTGCTGT
>NW_006298349.1:508782-513870 GCF_000327345.1 Myotis davidii
ATTGGCTGTGAGAATCAGCTGTGTCTACAGTGGGAGAACTGTGCTAGAGACACCCCTCTGGGGCAAGACTTGCTTCAGTGGGGCTTTGGTGCTCACTGAGTCTGCCCCCTGAGTGTGTCCTTTATGGTTCCACGGAGCTGAAATCTGGAGGGTCCCACTCTGACCACTGGGTACACTGGCTCTTGGAACTCTAAGGAGGTGCTTATCTAGCCTCTGCCTGAGGCTACCCAGCAGGAGCCCAGCTGTGAAGCAGTGCAAGCTGCTGTGGGGCCTTGGGCCTTCTTTTGGATATTCTGGGTTTCTCTGACCCAGCATGCCCCTTACTGGGAATTAAGCTCACAACCTGGGCATGTGCCCTGATTGGTGTATAGGACGATGCTCAACCAACTAAGCCACACCTACCAGGGCTATTTTTTCTTCTTGTCTGATTGCTGTGGTTTGGACTTCCGGTACTATGTTGAAATAAGAGTGCTGAAACCATACTCCCCTGTCTTGTTTATGAACTTAATGGAAACACTTTTAGCTTTTGCCTCTTGAGTATGATGTAGGTGGTCATATATGGCCTTTATTATGTTGAAGTATGATCCCTCTATTTCCACTTGGTTGAAAATTTTTATCATAAAAAGGCGCTGGGTTTTATCAAATGCTTTTTCTGCATCTATTGATATGAATTTTATCCTTCATTTTATTTATGTGGTATATTATGCTTATTGATTTGCAGATATTGAACCAACCTTGCATTCCTGGAATAAATCCCACTTGATTGTGGTGTATAATCTTGTTAGTGTGTTGCTGGATCTGATTTGCTAATATTTTGTTGAAGATTTTGGCATCCATGTTCATCAGGGATATTGGCTTATTCTTTTCTTTCTTTGTGGTTTTGGAATTAGGATAAGGCTGATCTTGTATAATGAGCTTGGGAGTCTTCCCTTCTCTTGAAGGAGACATTTCTGGTTTCCTGACTCACTTGTGAAGCTATTCAGTCCAGGACTTTTCTTTGTTGAGAAGTTTTTTGTTTGCTTGCTTGTTTTAATCCTCACCCAGGGACATGCTTTTACAGATGTTAGAGAGAGAGGAAGGGAAAGGGAGAGAGAGAAACATTTGATGGGTTGCCTCATGTACGCACCCTGACCGGGGATAGAGCCCATGACCTTCTATGTACGAGCCACACCGGCTAGGGCAGGAGTCTTTTTATTACTGCTTCAATCTCATTCATTGTTATCTGTTTACATTTTTCCATTCTTCTTGACTTAGTTTTGGAAGATTGTATGTTTCATCCAGATTGTCCAATTTGTTGGCATATAGTTGTTTGTAATATTTTTTTACAATCCTTTGTATTTCCTCGGTGTCAGTTGTTACTTTGCCTCTTTTATTTCTGATTTTATTTATTTGGGCCCTCTTTTTTTTTCCTTGATGAGTTTGGTTAAAGGCTTGCCAATCTTGTTTATCTGTTCAAAGAACCAGCTCTTGGTTTCATTGATTTTTTAATTTTTTTTTAAAATATATTTTACTGATTTTTTACAGAGAGGAAGGGAGAGAGATAGAGAGGTAGAAACATCGATTGAGAGAGAAACAAACATCGATCAGCACCTCCCACTGGGGATGTGCCCGCAACCCAGGTACATGCCCCTGACCGGAATCGAACCCGGGACTCTTCAGTCCACAGGCCGACGCTCTATCCACTGAGCCAAACGGTTCGGTAAATTTTTTTTTTTTTTAGTATTGTTTTTAGACTTATTTCTGCTCTGATTTTGCTACTTCCTTTCTTATTTTCACTTTGGGCTTTGTTTTTTATTTTTCTAGTTCCTTTAAGATTAATTGAGACTTTTCTTGTTTCTTGAGGATCAGTGTATGATACTACGAAGTTTCTTCCTGGGACTGCTTTTGCTGTGTCCCATAGATTTTAGGTTGTTTGTTTCAAGGTATCTTTTGATTTCTCCCGTGATCTCATTGTTGACCCATTCATTGTTTACTAACATGTTATTTAACCTCCGTGTCTTCGTGTGTTTTTCAATCTTCTTCTTGCAATTGATTTCTAGTGTCCTAGCATTGTGGTCTAGAGAAGATGCTTGCTATGATTTCAGTTTTCTTAAATTTATTGAGGCTTGTTTTGTATCTTAACTTGTTTTGTGCTCTATCCTAACATGTCCTCTTTTAAAGAATGTATATTCTCTTGCTTTGGGGCGAAATGCTCTGAAGATAACAATTAAGTCCATCTGCTCTAGTGTGTCATTTAAGGCTGCCATCTCCCGGTTGATTTGCTGTCTGGAAGTTCTATCCATAGATATTAAGGGATGTTAAACGCTCCTACTGTGACTGTGTTAGAGTCAGTCTCCCCCTTTATGTCCATCAAGATTTGCTTTCCATATTTAGGTGCTCCTGTGTTGGATGCATAAATGTTTACAAGGATATCCTCTTGTTGGATAGCTCCCCTTATCATTACGTAATTAATATCTTTCTTGTCTCTTATTATCATCCTTGTTTTAAAATATTTTTTATCTAAGTATTGCTACCCAGCTTTTTTCTGTTTTCCATATGCTTGAATTATCTTTTTCCATCTCTTTACTATTAGTCTGTGTGTACCTTTTGGTATGAGGTGGGTCTCTTGTAGCCTTCATATGGTTCTTGTTTTATTACCCATTCAGCTATAAGATAAGCATTTTTTAAAGTGATACAGGGAGAAAGTGACAGATGTATGAATGTATGTATGTTTTTACTAGGGAAATGAATCCACTGAAAGTGACGAAATAATTTTTCTGTCTTTTAACACTTCCATATTTTTTCTTAAAAGTACATTTTTTAAATGCCTTGTAGATTTACCAGACCAGAGCACTTAGGAAGCAGTGCCAAGATCAAATGTAGTGGTTGCCATAGCTATCAGGAGTCCACTAAACAGCTCACCATGAAGAAACTGCCAATTGTCGCTTGTTTTCATCTCAAAGTAAGTTTTCCAGAAAACTTTTCGTAGGAGACTGAATGCTTAGTCCCTAGGGCAGCGTGGAGCCTGTGGTCTGGGACACCGAGCACATGTGGTCATCGCCGTGGCTCCGCAGGAGGGCTGCCTGGCGAGCGAGGTGCCAGGCGGTCCTCTCTCTCTGTTCTCTGTGGCAGGAGAGGCCTGGTGAGCAGCACGTGGCTCCTGCGCAGTGGAAAGAGGGTGGGAGTGCGCTGCGGGGGCTGGGTTGTGAAGGTTCTGCTGCTGCCTGAGTTCTTCCACCCTCGCCCCAAGTTTTCTGTTTTTCTTTTACTTTAAAAGCAGCAAAGCCCCTTAGCATTGTGATTGGTCCAGGGGCCAGCAAGAGCTTTCTGTAAAGGGTCAGCAAGGAAGCTTTTAGGCTTGCAGCCATGTGATCTCTGTTTCCTAGTCTTGGTTTTATTTTATGACCCTTTAAAAATGTTAAAAAGCAAAACAAAAAACGATTCCTAGCTTCCTTGCTGGGTTTGGTGGCGCCTGATGTTGTCAAAGGGATGCCTGGTGCCGTGTGAAAGGAACGTGTGCTTGTCTCGCTTCCAGAGGCTTCTTCCCTTCGCGCTGTTGGGTTTATCGTAAGGTTACTTTTTTATCACTTTGGGTTTATCACTTTGAACTTCATTTCAAGACTTGCCTGGAACCCCATAATTTAAATTTATGTAGACGTTTTATTGAGCCTCCCAGAGGCAGTGAGAGCAAAAAGCACCTGTGGGGTGTGCTCAGAGTAACTCACTTCTCTCCCCTCTCCCCCACTTTCTTAGCGATTTGAACACTCAGCCAAACTGCGGCGGAAGATTACCACATACGTGTCCTTTCCCCTGGAGCTGGACATGACCCCGTTCATGGCTTCCAGGTATGGGAGTTCTGCAGTGCCTTGTTGTCGGGAGGCTGTGGCTTTGTCGGGTCAGTGATTGGCACTGGTTCTGTGCTGAGACCATTGTAGGTGTTGGCACAACCATAACTGCTAAAGCCAAGTTACTGTCCTGATCTTACCCAAGACACATTTTAGTTTATTTGTAAATTTTTATTTCTTGATTGTAGAGTGAGGAAGGGAGAGAGATAGAAACATCGATTTGCTGTTCCACTTATTTGTGTATGTGCGCTGACCGGGGACCAAACCCACAGCCTTGGTGTATCATAGCAGACAATGCTCTAACCAAGCTCCTGCCCCGCCAAGGCCCCAAGACACCTTGTGTTAATCAGTTATTTTTTCTAAGATGTCCTTTTGCTTTGGGTTTCCCCCAGCCATTCCTGGTCAAGGTGGCATCACAGCAAGAAGGCAGCATTTTAGCTGATGGAGTTGGTTTTGGATACAGATAAACGTAGTTGAGTTTGCAGCTGTAGATTCCATTTTTCTTGTTTTCAGATCAATATTATAGAGCACTTGGAATGTATCCTCCAAAAAGAGTGTGACACTGATAGATTGGCCACATGCTGGTCTCCTGGAGCCACTTAACAGACGGCTCCAGGCCGGTGGCTGGAAGCAAGTGGGCAGGGCGCAATGATCACCCCTTGGCGGGGTGTGCTGGCCAGGGAGACCTGGCAGCCCCGCCTCGGAGCAGGTGTGCTCTGCATTCGCGTCACCGCTGGTCCCGGTGGAAGAACGAGAACGTGTGTATAAAATGGGTCCCGCACAGCGTCTGGCGTGGGGCCCAGGAAGGTGGCTGTTACTATCTAAGCCATGCGTCTCTTCAGTTCAGTGATTTTTAACCGCTGTGCCATAAGAGTTTTCAGAACACACAGTGCCTGGCTATTTAGTCGGGGCACTGACCTCTTCTCCCCTAGGTCGTCAAATTAAGAAATGACAGCAGCTAACACAACAATAGCAGTGCAGTGCAAATGAATCAAAATTACAGCTTTTTTTTGGGGGGGGGGGTCAAATCAGCAAAATATATATATTTTTGGTGTGCTGCAGGATTTTAAGTCATTAGTTTATGTGCCATGAGATAGAAAAGGTTGAAAATCTCTGCTTCGGTTAATTAGTTTGTTGATGTTGAGTTTTGCTTTGTTTGTTGCAGCAAAGAGAGCAGGATGAATGGACAGTACCAGCAGCCGTCGGACAGTCTCAGTAACGACAACAAGTGAGCGGTGCCTGCAGGGTAGGGGTGGGGGGTAGG
>NW_006298349.1:513976-521506 GCF_000327345.1 Myotis davidii
GGGTGAAGGGTAGGGGTGGGGGCGAGGGTGGTGGTGCCCTGGCATCTTGGGTGGGAGCGGCAACTGCAGTGTTTCCTGGGAGACGGCTGCAGCGACGCATGGCCACGGCAAGATTGTTTCTTCAGGCTGCTGGCCGCCTCCTGTCTTGCTGCCCATCCATCTTTTAGGAAAGGACTTGTCACAACCTTGATCGTAGACACTCAGCCTGCTGCGGGAGCCTGACCCTTCCTCCTGGCGCCGGGGCGAGAGGGTCAGCCTGACCTCGCAGGCCCCGAGGGGAAGCTCAGCCTCTGCGCCCTGGGCCCCTTGGCTCTTCCTTCGATGGCATTGCCATGAGGCTCTGCTTTTCTCTTACCTGCCTGGTCACCTTGGCCGTGGCAGAAAGGATGGAGGGAGAGAGTGGTCACCGTGTCTCCCGGTCCCTTCCTCTCACCACTTCCACCACACGTGGCTCCACTGAGGCAGCTGCAGAGCTGAGGGAGCCACACGGGCCCCTTTCCCTCTGCACCCCATGCACCCGCTCTGGTTCCCAGAGCACAACGGGGGGTCGGGGAGCTCCCCTCGCTGTGCAGGCTCCTGGTGATGGTGACACTGAGGTCACGGCTGCTCCTCCCCTTCCAAACCAGGTACTCCTTGTTCGCAGTCGTTAACCACCAGGGGACTCTGGAGAGCGGCCACTACACCAGCTTCATCCGGCAGCACAAGGACCAGTGGTTCAAGTGTGACGATGCCATCATCACCAAGGCCAGCATCGAGGACGTGCTGGACAGCGAGGGGTACGTTAGGCGCAGCCGGCGTCCGCGTGGGCATCCACACCCAAAGCCACGCCTGGTTTTAGTGCTACAAAGGACGTGCACCTCTGGTGGCTGAAGCAAGGAAGCTTGTTACAGACAGGCCCCAGCCCCTGATCCTGTGCAGCGCCCTCAGGGGATGCCCTGACAGCGGCATGAGGGGTCTCCTGATCTGCCAGAGCGGGCAGGGGGTCTCCGCAGCTCCTTGCTCCTGGCCCCATTCATTCCTTCCCAGCACATCCTCATCCTCTTGAGCTTCGCTCAGTCCTTGGCCTTGAGCCCTCATTAGGGTCCTGGCCCCACTGAGCTGCTGGGCCGCGCGCTGTGGTTCCAGGCTGTGGGCAGCCCCCTGGGGAGTGCATAGGACAGCCCTGTGCAGTGGTCCTGCCTCCCCCTGGGGAGTGCATGGGACAGCCCCGTGCAGTGGTCCTGCCTCCCCCTGGGGAGTGCATGGGACAGCCCCGTGCAGTGGTCCTGCCATCGCAGCAGGAGTCTTGCCAGCAGTGCCACTGACCCGGGGCCTGAGTCCCGGACAGTGGGGCCCGGTTCAGGAGCTGTTTCCTGGCGAATGGGCGGGAGGGTGGGCTTACGGGGCTTGGGCCCTGCCACTTCCTAGCTAAGGACCCTCCTCCTTGGGGACTAAGAACCAAATCCATCCAAACAAGAACTCAGTCTGCTGGTGACTGCGGTGCCAGGACCGGGTGGGAGGGCAGGTCTTGCCGGCCTGGTGCAGGGACTGAGGGACCGTCAGCATGCCCTGTCTTTGCCTCTGCAGGTACCTGCTGTTCTACCACAAGCAGTTCCTGGAGTACGAATAGCCTCCCCTCTGCTCGTCAGAGCACAGGCCATGAAGTGGCACCTCACAAAATGACCCCACCCAGCACCACGGCACCCCCATCCCCACAGCTGCGCCCCGGGCCTTGGGGCCTGCAGCCCGGGCCAGGGTGTGGGTGTGGATGGACAGCGCATGGGGGGGGACCTGGGAGCTGCACAGCAGGACAGCACGACAGGAAGGCGTGCCTGCCTGGGAGGGCAGAGGGGGTGTCACCGCTGTGTCTCCTTCTCCTCCAACAGGGTGTGGGGCACCCCACGCAGGGAGCAGCCTCGCCTCTGCTCAGTGCTGCTGTGTGTGCCACCTCAGGAGGCGCCAGCCCACTGGACACTCATTCCAGGAGCATGACCTCGGGGCATGGAGAAGCCCGCAGCTAGGACTAGGATGGAGGGCCTGGCGGGGTCTGAATTTCCTGTTAAATGTGTGCAGGGAGGGACTCGGCTTCTGCCCGCAGAGAGCAGCCCCGACTGCCTGGGGCGCCAGGCCGGCCCCTCTGTGCTCCTGGCCAGCCCTTCCTCCCCTCCCAGCTCTTCCCGCGCGACGGACTTCATAACTGTGTGTTCGTGACTGGATGAATTGAGCTTATGCTGAAATTTAGAGTTTCATTCTCAAGAGAGTCTTGCCCTTGTGCTGTGTTGTTGCCCCCACACCACCCCCCAAGCCTGGGTGTCCTGGTGCCCCTGGCAGGTGTGAGTCAGGCTATAGTAGTAACAGTCTCATCGTGTTCCTCTTGAATCAGTGACACATTTTTCGATGGTTTCATTGTTTTCCTTCCTCGTGTTTTCTCCTTGGCTGCCGGTCCCACTGGCCGTCACAGCTCGGTGGCCCTGTTGGGTGAGGGGAATGCTCACCTTGCTGAGGGCCTGCTTCCCGGGGTCAGGGCTGGGTGGGAAGGGCGGCTGCCTGCCTTGCGGGCAGAGCGGTGCGTGGCCTGTCCTGTGCTGCATGCATCTGTCTGTCCAGACCCCACCTCAGAGCGTTTGGTCCCTTTCTGAGACCTTGCAGCCCCGAGTCGCGGGGGGTGTGGGGAGGGGGGTGGCGAGTTGCTTGGATTTGTTGGCGGAGCAGCCGGTGGGCGTGCCCGAGCTGCACTGTTCCTCCAGCTGCAGACTAGACTCTCCTGAGACCAGGGTAAGTGTGTGGCTCTGTGGCCACAGGCAGCAGGTGAGCAGATGAGCCTGTTGTGTTCCCACAGAGCTGTATAGATGGGCACTGAAACGTGAATCCATATAATTCACATCATGAAGTTTTTTCACTGTTTAAAAATGTGTCAGCTACTCTCAGTTGACAGGCCACACAGAAGCAGGCAGTGGGCCCGACTAGCTCGTTGGCTGGGTGAGTGGGCAGGGCGGGTGCTCCAGGAGTTGAGCAGTTGTCCTCACTGTGGAAAATGCTGGAACATGCAAGCAGCTGCCCTGCAGAGCCGTCCTACGTAGCAAAATCCTGAGAGATAGGTGTTCTCTTTCGGTTATTTTCCACCTCGACCCCCGCCTGTCCCCTGGCAGCCCCCACAGTGTTGTTTGTGTCCATGAGTTTTGTTCTCTCCCTTTTCCTCACTCCCCCCTTCTAGTGCCCTGCCCCCCATCGCTGTCAGCCTGCTTTCTGTCCATGCGTCTGTCTCTGTGCCTGTTTGCTCATTAGATTTCACAGAGTGAGATGATGTGGTACTGGTCTCTCTCTGACTGACTTATTTCACTTAGCATGATACTCTCCAGCTCCCTCCATGCTGTCTCAAAGGGTGAAATTTTCTTCCTTTTAATGATCAAGTAATATTCCGTTGTGTGAGTGCTCCGCCGCTGTTCACCCCTCGTCTTCTGAGGGCACTTGGGCTGCTTCCTCCGTGTGGCCGCAGTGAGCCAGGGGCCTCGTGATGGTTTTGATGCACTTGCTCAGCTCACCCTCAGTGACGTTTCTGCATTAATGGGGCGCCGGCTGTAAAGCGTGCTTTAAAATAGCAAGTGTTTCCAGGAAGTGGGGGGGCAGACCTTCAGGAATGGCTGCCTGTGTCAAAGGTGTGTGCCTGCCGGGAAGGCTGCCGGGGGAGAGGCGTCCTCCATGATGAGCGCAGCTGGGCGGCGAGCGGGCTGCGCCAGCGCAGGGTGCTGAGGCCTGAGGTCTCCCTGCGTCTGCTGCTGGGGCCTCCTCGCTGGCTGGAAGCTATCAAGCAGGGGGGGGGAGTTTCTGGAAGATTATGTGATCTGGCCGGCCTGCTCCCCAACCTGTGCTCCCCTCCCCTCCCGCCGTCACTGGTGCTCAGAGGCTCAGCCACCCCGAGGACACGGGACAGGGAGAGCAGTGGGCCCACACGTGTCTTTTGTGGACATTATTTGAAGCGTGTGTCTCCAAGTTAGTTCCCTCTCCCCTTCGCCTTGGGGCTCTGAGTACTTACCCGGCCCTGCCCGCAAGGGCTCCCCTCCTCCTGCCTCCCAGGGGACTGTGGTAGCGACGAAATGTTACATGAAATGTCCTTGTGAAAGAAGTTCCCAGTCCAGCTATTAAATTCAGGAAAACGGTTTTTGTTTCCTAACAACCACCACTACGTAGGTTCCTGTCGTCACCAAGTGCGTCTGACCACCATGGAGTCAGGTGGCCCCTCCACTCCCATCAATGCATTTAAGAGCCTGAACTGAGATGCGGCTGCCCCTGCGTGCTTCTCGGGGGCACAGCGGGCTTTCCCTCTTTAGGGTGCGGAGAGGCTCCCAGCAATGGGGGTGCTGGGCCCGCGGGTCAGGCTGGCTGGGGGCATGGGGCCCACGCGGCGCCTCCTGCAGGGGCCCAGCCGGCCCAGGAGCTTTTGTGGTTTGGCTTGGTGTGTGCGCTTTCACCGTGTAAAATTGCCGGCTGGGGTTTTGTGCGTGTGTTTGTGTTTGCTTGTTTTTTAATAATTGAAGTGATTGGGGCCTGTTATAGACAAAACACATTGTAAGAAAAAGAGCCAGTGATCGTGCGTGGGTTTGTGCCAAGGTGTCTGCGCCTCTTTCACCTGCCGTGTGAGGTATGCGTGGCCTTCCCTCCCTTCATGCTTGTAGTCATTCTGTGTCATAATAAAGCAACATTTTATTCCGAATATTGGCTGGCTCTCCCCTTCCTCACACCAGCAGCCAAGGAGGGGCTGGGATGAGAGTCCTAGGGTGCGGGCCGCCTGGGAGCCTCCGTGCTCTGGTGTGGGCGCCCGCACAGCCTGCGCCACCTCATTCTCTGTCTGGCCTGTCCTCGTGGGGGCAGGATGGTGACGTGCCTGGACTCCAGGCTTGGCCTTCGCTGTGCATGAGTCACCTGAGGGCTCCTTTGACTGACGCCGTGTGGAGTCCGAGGCCGAGCCCTGACTGGTGTGGGAAAGCTCTCGGGTGGTGGGAAGGGTGGGTGTAAGTCAGTTGGGCGAAGACTTGGCAGCTCCGCCGTCAGCTCTGCAATGGCCACAGGCAGCTGGCACCTGGCCCCTCCCCGGCACCTGCTCCCGGCCCAGCACCTCGGCTGCTGTGCACCTGTCGGGCCCGAGCCTTTCTGGGGTGCCCTTTCCTGGTTGCCTTCGCTGCAAGTTCCTCTACTTCCCTCCCTGGGCATCCTGCCGAGCCCTCCCGTCCCCATGGGGCAGCCGTCGCTTCCACTCACACAGAGCAGGTGTCTCCGGGAGCTTCCCTCTCGGGCTCCCCCTCCAGGCAGGAGGAAGAAGAGCGTGTGGTGCGGTTCCTCAGCGTAAAGCTGAGCAGTCCCAGCCCCACTCCGGCCCGAGCCTGGGAGCCGGCATCATGGAATGGCTTCTGGTTAAAAGCACACACATCAGCCCAGAAGAGAAGACAGAGCCTCAGCCATACCCTTCACCCAACAGGCTTGTGAGCACAGCTGCCTCCCGCATTTCCTGGTGGAATGTCGCAGCAACGGTCAGAGGTGCGGACAGGCAGGGCAGGCGAATTCACCTGTGGAATGTTCCAGGGAAGAGAGTCTGCCACCTCCAGATGGAAGGGGGTCGTGTGGTCCACCTGCCGCCAGGCAGCGCTCAGCAATCAGCCTGGCGAGCCTGGGTCAGGGCAGGTCTGTGGCATTGACCTTATTCTAGCTTCCTCGTCAGTCTTTTTTTTAAAAAAATACATTTTTGATTTTTGAGAGAGAGGGAGAGAGAAGGATAGAATCATCGATGAGAGGAACACTTCGATTGATGGCTGGCCCCCTTCTGGGGATCAAGCCTGCAACCCGGCAACCCGGGCATGTGCCCTGACTGGGAATTGAACCTCTTGGTTCGTGGGTCAATGCTCAACCACCAAGCCACCTCTGTCTTGATGGCCACTTCTTCATGAGTCTGCCAAGCAGCACGGGGGCTGGGAAGGACACCACCTGCGCCCCGAGGCATGCCTCTGTGCCCCTGGCTGTGAAGGGCACCGCGGGATGAGTTCTGGGCTCTGGGATGCAGGTGCCTGCACTGGCTGCCCGTTTTGAGAGCTCTGTCCCCATCCAGATCTGGTCACTGACCTTTAAACCCTCTTCTAAGTCCTTGACAGTCCATCCAGGCTGTTGGTGACTTCCCATAAGCCCGTGTAGATCAGCACTGTGGCCTCTCTCCAAAGCGGGTAACCCATTTCCTGCTCCCAAGTTCCACTCCCAGGGTTTCCTCCATCGCGTCCGGCAGGGTCTCCTTAGTTCCTTGGTCACGGGGGCCATGCACAGGTCTCTGGTGACGAAGCCTGAGCCGCCTGCTCAGGTCATAGCACTTCTGGACATGCCTTTCCCACTCTGGCCACTGTACCCACCCCACCTCAAGGCCAAGCAAGGCAGATGACACTCGGTTTACGATGGGATGCTCAGGCTTCCTGGTTAACTGTTGTCCTATGGTGTGTAGTCTCCACTAAGTCCAAGAACAGCAAACAAGGTGTTTCTGAAAAGAGTAACTATCTGCAGAAGAGGGTGCAGATTTGGTTTGCTCTGCCCGGAATCCTGGAGGTCTGTGCTGTTTTTCCCATTGTATTGCCCGAGGCTCCGCGGGGCCTCCTGTTGCCTCAGCCTTTGAGCACCAGTGGTCTCTCTGGACCATGAGGTCTGAGTGGTGGTGCAGCCTGAACTTACTGCTAGGGTCCCACTGGGAACCAAGCCGTGTGGTGCCTCTGCTGGTGGATCAAATTGGCACTTGGTGGGGTGTGCTGCCTCCAATCCAGCAAGGCCTGCCAAGTGTTGGGCCTCTACGTTGTAGATGTTGCAAGGTGCAGCAACTCCCACCTTAAAGGGCATATCTTTTAGAGAAAAATGTTCTTAGTGATTTTTAGAGAAAGAGGAAGGGAGAGGGATAGAGAGAAAAACATCGATGAGAAGAAGGAGCATCATCAATTGGCTGCTCCTGCAACTGGGCATGTGCCCTCTGAGGATTGAACCTGCAGCATCTTGGTTCCTGCGCCTGTTCTCAGTGCTGAGCCACACCAGCCTAAGAGGATATGTTGATACACTTCAAACCACTGGAACATCATTGAGTGGGGAGCCCAGAGTTTGGGGAGTTTATTCCTCATGCTTTGGTTCACTTGTCTTGTTAAAGCATTTATAGAATTTGCTCATCAGCTCCAGTCAGCAAAAAGTCATCAATATTGTTAACCTGAGTAATGTATCTACACTAATAAAAGAGAAACATGGTAATTGGCGTACAACCGCTACCCTTTTCATTGGCTAATCAGCGAGATATGCAAATTAACTATCAGCCAAGATGGCGGCCGGCAGCCAGGCAGCTTGAAACTAACATGAGGCTTGCTTGCTTCAGTGATGGAGGAAACCAACATTCCCCACCTGCCTTGCAGGCCTCTGAGCCGGCAGTTTTGAGACATTGTAACAAATACCTCTGGACTTCAGACAGCAGATTCGCAACATTGTATGCAAAGGCCAGAAACCTACTTTCAGCAGTGGAGGCCTAAGAGCTGGAGCCAAACCTCA
>NW_006298349.1:522274-527189 GCF_000327345.1 Myotis davidii
CATTTGAGGCCGAGAGCACAGGTATGTTATAACTGCTCATCTGCCTTTATTGTTGTGAGAGACACAGCATCAGTCTACACTAATAAAAGACAAACGTGCAAATTGCCTGTACCTTTGCTTTGCCTTAAGCCACACCCACCCGCCAGTCAGAGCAACTATATGCAAATTAACCCAACCAAGATAGTGGCCAGCAGCCACAGAGCTGGAGCAAGCAGGAGGCTTGGTTGCCCCAGTGATGAAGGAAGTCAAGTTTCCCACCTGCTGCGGCCGGCTCTGAGCTCCACTCAAGGCAACAACGTTTCAATTATAGAAGATAAATAAACCCCAGATACCTGCTTTCAGCCGGTCGTGACTATGGCGCTGGAGCGAGCTGGAGGCTTGGGTTGCCCCTGGCGATGGAGGAAGCCAAGCTTCCCTCCCATCCACCCTGGCCGGCTCTGAGCTCTCAAGGCTACAAAGTTTCAATTATAGAAGGTAAATAAATCCTAGAAAGAAAGAAAAAAAAAACGGAGAGGCTGGCAGCTTCCGTCGCTGGCGGGCTTGGCCAGCCTGAAAACGACCCTCAGCCCCTCACCCAGACTGGCCAGGGACCCCAGTGGGGACCCCCACCCTGAAAGGGGTGTGACCAGCCTGCAAACAGCCCTCAGCCCCTCACTCAGGCTGGCAGGCACCCCAGTGGGACCCCCACCCTGATCCGGGACACCCTTCTGGGCAAACCAGCCGGCCCCCACCCGTGCACCAGGCCTCTACCCTATATAATAAAATGGTAATATGCAAATTGACCCTAACAGCAGAATGACTTGGAATGACTGGTCACTATGACATACACTGAGCGCCAGGGGGGCAGATGCTCAATGCAGGAGCTGTCCCCTGGTGGTCAGGGCGATCCCACAGGGGGCGCTCTGCTCAGCCACAAGCCAGGCTGATGGCTGCCAGCACAGCGGTGGTGGTGGGAGCCTCTCCTCCCTCCTCAGCAGCATTAAGGATGTCCGACTGCAGCTTAGGCCTGTTCCCCGCTGGCAAGTGGACATCCCCTGAGGGCTGCCGGGCTGCCAGAAGATGTCTGACTGCCAGCTTGGGCCCGATCCCCCAGGGAGCGGGCCTAAGCCAGCAGGTGGAAATCCTCTGAGCGGTCCCAGACTGCAAGAGTGTATAGGCTGGGCTGAGGGACCACCCCCTGAGTGCACAAATTTTTGTGCACCAGGCCTCTAGTCTATAATAATAAAAGCGTAATATGCTAATTAGACTGGACAGCCGAACAACCTTCCTGTCGAAGCTGCAGGGGCCGAGGCAGAGGTGGATAGGGCAATCAGGCAGGCAAGCGAGTGCTTAGGGGCAATCAGGCAGGCAGGTGAGTAGTTAGGGGTGATCAGGCAGGCAGGCAGAGGCTGTTAGGGGCAATCAGGCAGGGAGGTGAGTGGTTAGGGGCGATCAGGCAGGTAGGCAGGCCAGTGGTTTGGAGCCAGTGGTCCCATATGCAAGAGGATGTCTGACTGCTGGTTTTGAGCCTAAACTGGCAGTCTGATATCCCCCGAGGGGTCCCGGGCTGAGGGAAACACCCCCCCTCCCCGACATGCCTCTAGTATTTTATGAAATAGCAAGATGGTTAATATTTCTCTAGATCAACCGTGGGCAAACTACGGCCCACAGGCCAGATCCGGCCCGTTTGAAATGAATAAAACTATTGAAAAAAAGACCATAGCCTTTTATGTAATGGTGTTTACTTTGAATTTATATTAGTTCACACAAACACTCCATCCATGCTTTTGTTCCAGCCCTCCGGTCCAGTTTAAGAACCCATTGTGGCCCTCGAGTCAAAAAGTTTCCCACCCCTGGGCTAGAGGCTGTACCATGAAGGCACAATGTTGGCCCTCCCAGGGAAAGACGAGCTGCCTTGCAGTCCTTACAGACGGGTCAGAGCAGGGCAGCAGCCAGGTCAGCGGGTGCATCCTCAGGGCTACGCCTGGTGATGGGCTCCAGGAATGATCCAGCCTCTGTGAGGGCACCCGAGGGGTTTATAGTTAGTACAGGCATAGCTTTACTTCACTGGGCTTCACAGATGTTGCTGTTTCTTTCTTTGCTTTACTTTTTTTTTTTTACAAATTGAAGGCCAGCAAATAAAAGGATTACAGTAGGTCCTCAGGTTTCGTCGGAGATCCATTCCTACGGCACAATGTACCGCGATTTTCGTCATAAGTTGTAACCCACCTACATAAGCACCTACGTCACTCACATGGAGCACAGACACAGCAGCAATGAAGGGAAACAATAGGAAATATTTAAAAGAAAGATAATTCCTGACTTTACTTGTGGTAAATAAATAATAAAAAACATAAAGCACATAAGTACATACGTAGGAATGACGGAACTTCTTTTTTTTTATAAATAAATGGGAGATGGTGACGTAACTATGAAACGACATGCGTAGAGTCCGACATAACCCGAGGACTGCCTGTACAGCTGACTTTATTGCGATGATTGCTTTTTAGCAGTGATCTGGAACGAACCCGCAGTCTCCTAGGTGTGTCAAAGTCTGTAGTCATTTTCTAAGACCCGTCAGACTTCTGCATGGACAAACAGGTGGGTGACCTGGGAGTGTGAGAGGTGTCAGTGCTGCTTTGAAGTCGGTGGGAGCGTTAATCTTTGAAATCCCGCGCCCTCCGGGAATACAGGACTGCTGCGAGGTTATCACCTTTGTCGGGAGGTAAGGTCAGACACTTCCACATATTCTTCCAGCCTTAGCCTCCTCCGGTGGGTCGGAGTGAGGGTGGGGATCCTGCCGGTTGTCGAGCATGCCCGTGCACACTCAGCGGGAGAAAGGGCCACAGGATGGATCCAGTACTTGTCAGTTTTTAAAACCAAGTTGCACATATAATGTCCACTGCCTCCGGCGGCATGGGAGAGTGCAGTGGCAGCCCCTGTGTGTTTCCTAGGGTACGTGTAGTTTTCCCTTTCACTGGTCTGAGAAGGAGAAAGTGTCAAAATGAAGGCAGAAGGAAAAACAAGGCGTTTGGGAACTCCCTGATGGGCTGGAAGCCGAGGCCCACTGGGCGGGTTCATGCCCAGAGGAGAGCCGCAGGGAGCCTGGAAGGCTGAGCCCGGACCCATTGGTCTGATCAGGGCCTCGGGCTGTGTTACAGGTTCCCCCAGGGACTCTGATGCTCGGCAGCTGGTAAGAAGCGCCAGCCCCACCAGCCCGCCTGGCCAGTGCGGCTCTCGGTCGGTGGGAGTGTCGTCTGTAGGTTGTCTTCCTGGTCCAGCATGGTAGTGGTGTAGTCAGGTGTGTGGGGGAGGCAACCAGTGGGTGTTTCTCTATTTCCCTGCCACTCTCTAAAATGAATAAGCATATTTAAAAAACAAAATAGAAATGAAACACCAGCCAAATGGCCTGAGGAAAATTTGAGAGCCAAGAAAACAGCTAGAGAAAATCTAACCCTTCCCAAACTCCTTTGTTCCAAAACTAATTTTGAGAAGCTCCTAAAGCCATATCTGATGCAGTGAGACTAAAGAAACTGGGGAGAGGAAGACACTTGGGTAGGAAAGGGCCTCATAGAAAGCAGCATATGAAGTGCACATGGCCTGCGTGACCAGTGACTGGATTGCCTCCAGCCCCAGGGAGAGAGGTGAGCAGCCCCGGGAGATGGAGGAGCAGCCTCAGGAGATGGAGGAGCGGCCCCAGGAGATGGAGGAGCGGCCCTGGGGAGATGGAGGAGCAGTTTCAGGAGATGGTGGAGCAGCCTTGGGGAGATGGAGGTGCAGCCCCAGGAGATGGAGGGGTACCCCTGGGGGAGATGGAGGAGCAGCTGCCGGAGATGGAAGGGCACCCCTTGGGGAGATGGAGGAGCAGCCTCAGGAGATGGAGAGGCCAGGGAGTGGGGAGCAGTCCTGGTGGAGGGAGCAGCAGAGACGGAGGCTAGAGGCAGGAGCGGGAATGAAAGGACTTCCCAAGGCTCGGTGTGTTTGTCAAGGTCACTCAGCTGCCAGCTACAAAGCAGGAAGCCCCCTCCTTCCCTAGAAATAAAAAGCTGGATCATCGATGCAGCTACGTTTTCTCTGGGACCCATCCATGCACTGAAGCTGCAGGGCAGCCAATGACCCTGGGGCCTGAGGATGGGTGTGCAGGAAGAGCAGAGCTGAGAGCTACGGGCAGGGGAGGGGACACCAGCTGCAGGCTCCACTGGACCTTCATAAAAAATACCAGCACAGAGGGAGACCCAGGGAACCTCCCTCGGGGGTGAGGCTCAGGCAGGGGGAGGCCCGTGACAGGACATGCAGCCCCCTCAGACTTTCCCTCCCAAACTGAAGCTGCAAGCTGCTGGGGAAAGGGCAGCAAGCCCTGTTGCCTGCAGCTGGGGGCAGGAGACTGGTCTGGCTGAGGCGGGAGCAGCTCCTATGTGTGTGTTTGGGGGGGGGGGCGCGGGGGCGTGCACAAGCCTCCCCCACCAGGAGCACAGGTACTGCCTGAGGTGGAGCAGGTGACACTCCCACCCAGGGCACAAGCCCCAGGTCGTAGCCACTACCACCAAGGAGGGAGAAAGACCCTTTGGAGGGGAGGCCCGCAGAGGAGGCGCAGGGCCGGGGCGGAGCAGGAATACTGGGAACCCGGACCCCAGCTAAGAACATGGGCGCACTGGAGGCATTTAAACCCTGAGCTGGTCAGCTGAGTTCGGGACTCGGTTGGTCCCACCCCGCACACTCAGCCCAGCGGGACACAGACGTGCGCACCTCCAGGCACAAGTGCTTCCTCTCCAGGTCTGACATTTCAAGACACAGAAGAGCAAGTAACAGCCCGCTGTGAGGAGACCAACCAACGCCCCAGCTGCTGAACTGGGCAGGAATTTCAAACCAAGATCAGAATGTTGGAGGCCCACCCAGGGACGTGGGGCGCTTCGGGAACGGGGGAGGCTCGGGCGGG
>NW_006298349.1:527495-529243 GCF_000327345.1 Myotis davidii
CGGAGATGAGTGTTCAGGAGGCAGCTGTTGGGGGTGCTCGGAGGACAGTGGTAAGAGGAGGACCTTGGACGGCCAGGGGGTGCTCAGCACCGCTGAGGAAGGACGCTGGAACAGGCCACAGGACTTCCCCAAACTGCAACACAGAAACCGGGAAACCCAGCACGTAATGGCCCCGGGGCCAGGGCACAGTGAACGCTGGCGGGTTTGCAGAGAGAAAGGCCGAGGCAGCGCGATGCCGAGTTAGGTCGGAGAGAGCCCAGGTCGGAGAGCTGCAGTCACACATGTAGGTGTGTGACGAGATAATGGACTCCCCCTGGCATTTCTGGCAGATCAGCGTGCCAGACACAGATACAGGCTTCTCCCTGAACCCACAAGGACCCCCACACAGATACTGACTCATTCCTGAATTCCTGGCTGACCCCTGCAGCTGAAACTTCCTCAACTGAATACCTCAGCTCATGTCCCCGCCCCTCACCCAACCGCAGTATAAAAAAAAGCGCCCCCTCCCTGTTGGTGTGAATCCACTGCCCTGTCCTTGGGGTACGTGGGTCTCCCGGGGACGCAGAATAAACCTTTTCCTTTCTTTTCTTTTCTGATTCACTGGACTCTCTATTTCTCATGCCGCCTCCTGAGCCACCTAACCTAACACCGAGGACCTGGAGGAAGACCTGCTGACAGAGACGGACGTTGGGAAGGTTTTGTTGCTGAAAAGCCCCTGGAATCCCCCCCACCCCCCCGATCTTTCTTGAAGATTTGAAAAGAATTAAATGAGGGCCATGGGGACACAGAAGGCCCCGCACCTCTGACCTTTGCCAGCACCAGGGCTGCAGTAGTCTCTTTCCAGCTTGGCGACAGCACTGGGCTCAGCAGTGCCCTGAGCCGGCCAGAAAGGACTCACTGACCGCCCTGTGGAGGGCGGCTGGGAAGCCCGCCCAGTGAGGGGTGCGGGGCCCTGGTCCTGGCCGCGGCTATCTTCCCCGCTGGGGGTATGACTGGATCCTCTTCCGGTAAACTCGTTGTCAACTGCTTTGGCAGGCGCAGTGCTTATTGTCAACTTATTGGCTACCGTTGGTGGCTGCCTTATGGGATTCTGCAGATTAGCAGAGGCAGTTGCAGTGTAGATCCTGGGCCGGTTGGTAATGGGCCTCTTGCAGACTCTGCACAGGTTTTGTGGCCGTGGACATTGGAGAGAGAGCTCCTCCTGCCCTGGGGAGCCTTTGGCACTCTGAGCTGGCTGGGCATCATCAGTGCGAAGTGAGGATGTTGGCATGCGGTTGGGCTTCCCCATCCTTTCACCTCTCCTACAAATCACAGCCTGCCACTTTGCCCAGAAAGTCCTGGGTTCTTGCTGATGAACAGGAAGGAAGAGGACGGTGCTAGGAAGGCCCTCCGGCGGCCATGGGGCACCAGGACGTGGCTCGGGAGACAAACGATGTATTGGGATGTCACCAGGAAGGCAGCCCCTGTGCAGCTCTGTGACCCCGAGCTGCCGTGGCCTCTGCGTCCCATCGCCGCCAGCCCCCCGCGGCCCCCGGGACCAGTGCTGTGCTGTTCCTCAGCAGGCACCTTCAAAGGCGCTGGTGTGGTGCCGGCGTGGCTCACCCTGTCGTCACTGCAGTGTCTGTTTCTGATGGAAAGGGCAGGAAGGAGGACTCGACACCGATGGGCCTTGGGGGAACGGCTTCTTTTCCATCCTCGCGACTTTGTCCATGTATTAGAGCAGTGACGGCGAACCTTTTGAGCTCGGT
>NW_006298349.1:529487-531435 GCF_000327345.1 Myotis davidii
TTAAGTCAAGGCCCCACTGTATTAGAGGGTGGTGTAGCTGGACAAGCTTCACTGGCGTTGGGCTGTGCTGGTGCCCGTGGCCTTCTGTGAAATTGGCCCAGGCCCAGGCCCTGGTGTATTGTGGCCGAACTCTTCAGCCAGGGGCCCGCGCGGCTGCCCGGCCGTGGCAGCTGCTCCCACTGGCCCTCCAGCTTCGTGGTTGGGTTGCTCCTCCCAGCAGCCGCATTCTCTCCCTGACCCTACGTGTCTATTGTCTTCACTGGCTTCCTTGTGATCTTCTTGGTCTTTGCCTTCTTGAAAGTTCCTGAGACCTGCGGCAGGACTTCTGGGGAAAGTGCATGAGCCTTTGCAGGGCCGGGCAACAACGGCTAACAGAGCTGAGAGAGGCGCCTTTGAAATGAACAGCAGGCAGCCTGGTGAGGAGACCACCACCAACGGCTCAGCCATGCTTCCTTCCCACCTCCCTCCCAGTATGCAACGTAGCCTCTCCTGAATGGGGAGGGATCTCACAGGTTGTAACCCAGGACTGATTCTGAATGCTGCTACTTGATGCTTTTCTCATCCTCGCACCCCATGAGCCTCAGAGGACCCCATGATTGCTCAGAGGACTCCATGACTGTTCAGAGGACCCCATGACTGCTCAGAGGACCCCATGAGCCTCAGAGGACCCCATGACTGCTCAGAGGACTCCATGACTGCTCAGAGGACCCCATGACTGCTCAGAGGACCCCATGAGCCTCAGAGGACGCAGTGCTGGGTTTAGTTGTATCTTTGGTGGCTTTTTAAACATTTCATTTCTTGGACATTCTCTTCTGTTTAGAAGAGACCAAGTGAACCTACCTTCATTTCAGGAGGAATTGCCTACTTGGCTTTTGCCAGCTTTGCCAGCTCTTCCTCCTTTAAGTTCTAACATTGCTTCACGAGTCCCTCAACCCAGACTCACCAGGAAGCAGATAGACATGAGAGTGTGGAGGGCAGAGAGGAATTACATAAGAGCAACTTCCTCACTTCCATCCAGCTCTGCAGAGCAAATTAATTGGAATTTTATTCATCTTCTGGTTTTATTGCATATTTATTTTTTAAGTGTAATTTTACCAAATAATGAGAACATAAGGACGCTGAGGTTAGAGGGAGGTGCTTAAAGAGTTTATGGAGGGGAAGATTTGATACTGGAGAGGTTTCTAGTTTAACAAGGGCAGATTCACACAGAGTGTAATGCGTTATTGGAAGGTATGTGATGTGCGTGAGGCTTGGCGATTGCCTCCTAACATTCTGTCCTTCAGATGAAATTCTCAAGTTACGTTTCTCAGGAAACTCACGGGCCTGTGAAAGAAGCTACCGGTTTCCTTTGAGATCATGTGCAGTGTCACTTGAGACCTAGGTTATTGCTCAGGTGGGCCTGTGATTAACGGTGGTGGATGGGTTCTGATTTGGGGTGTTGTCCAGAGAGGGGAAGGTTGTTTGTAGAAATCAAGCGCCTACCTCTTAGAGTGGACTCGCTTTTTTAAGTGCTCCTACCACAGAGCAACCTGAAACATTGGTTCTTGGTAAAGGTTCGGTTTTCCTGCATTTTGTTCTTTAGGTTGTTTTAGATGTTTAGATTTTTTAAATTTTGTGTTAAGCCATCGCTTCAAAGGAGTTCAGAGGAGAGGTCTCACAGCTGACTTGGGATGTGTAACTGCAGCCTCGGGCGCTGGCACTGCTGGCGGTCAGCTGCCTGTCGCTGTCTGTGTCCTGTCAGGTTGCTCGTGCCACGTTCCCACGGCCCACCGCTGAGCGGGTGAGTCACTGCCGGCAGCGCCCGGGAGGGGGCGCGTGTGCGCTGTCACCTGGCTCCGTGCGGCGCGGCCGGGAACTTGTCTCCTCTGTGCCCTTGGGTGGGTGTGGAAAAGCCCATCCCGTGTGTGTGGCAGCCGGGCCTCTGCCGGTGGGATCTGCTCTGTGCTTC
>NW_006298349.1:531551-536087 GCF_000327345.1 Myotis davidii
GCTTGTCAGTCTGGAAGGTCTCAGAGCTCGATGAGATGGAGGTGTCACGGGCACGCCCGCCGCAGCACAGCTCCGCTCCCAGCTCCGCTCCCAGCTCCCGTGTGTTTGCTCGGATAAATGCTGACGCCTCTCTCCCCGGTTCACGTGCTGCTCCACCGCCTTCCTTCCTGGTGCTCATACATTGGAGGCTTCAGCCAAGTCCTTGCCGATGACAATATTTAGTTCTCAGTTCTTACCGTTCCCTCTGGTCACAGAGCCTTTGGAGAAAAGCTCAGAGCTGTGGCCTGGGCTTTGCTGGGAGGCGACCTCCTCCAGGGACACCTCGGCTCCGGCTCCTCGGGCACCGTGGGGGGCAGTAATGGGCGTGGACGTTTCCATTTCTCAGTGACCGGACTGCGAATAGCTCCAAATTGGTTTTATATTATTAATGTTACTGTGGTTCTTTGTTTTGAAATAAAAATTCTGAATGTAAAAAAAAGAAGAATGGTTAAAAAATTTTAAAGCTTTACCTGAGGATATGTTTTTATTGAGTTTTTTAAGAGACGGCGAAAGGGGTAGAGAGAGGAAAATTGATGAGAGAGAGAAACATGGCTTGGTTGCCTCTCCTACTCCCCGACCAGGGATCAAACCAAAACCTAGGTATATGCCCTGGCTGGGGATTGAACCCTTCAACCTTCTGGTGTATGGACGACACCAGCCAACGGAGCTATCCAGCTAGGGCCAGTACTTTTTTTTAAATAATGGAAAACCTCAAACTGCAATCCCCCAAATCCGAGAACCCAAAGCAGGATAAATCACAAAACAAATCTAACCAAAATGAACAAACAAACAAAAACTCCTGGACACAATGCACTCACGCTGCTAAAATGGTCAGGTGACAAGAATATTTTGAGGGCACAGGTTAGAGGAACAAAGAGGGGAACACAGCAGATGTCTTGTCAGAAACTATGCACGCCAGAGAGGAGGGAGTGACACCCTTAAAATGCGCAAAGAAAGAAGACCGGCAGCCCCGAAGTCTATGCCCAGAAAAATTATTTTTCAAAAGCAGAAGAGAAATAAAGGCTTTTTCAAATGAGCCCAAATTGAGAGTTCATTTCCTGCAGATCTGTTTGCTCTGTAAGAAATGTTAGAGACGGCCTTCAGACGGAAGGACTGCGATGCCAGAGACTCGGATCCACACACACAATGAGGAGTCCCCGAAATGAGGTAAATATAAAAGGCATTTTCTTAGTGTCTATTGCTCTAAAGGGTATTGAATTTCTGAGCAAAACCAGTAGTGACAGGTTGTGACGTTAGGGAATGTGTGAGAGTGATGCATGACCACGTTAGCGGGAAGGTGGGGCTGGGAGTGTGCGTACTGTGAAGTGATACGTCATTGTTTGAGGGGTCACTGTGCTAAAGATGTGTATCGCAAACAACTGTAAAAAATGGAGAGGCTTAAATAAAAGATCTGTGTTCTGAAAAACAGAGTTGAGTGGCTGGGGGTGGGGGAGGTGTTGGTCAAAGGGCACAAACTCACAGTCATGAGATGAACAAGTTCTGGGGGCCCAATGGACATGGCGAGTGGCACTCACAATTCTGTATTGTGTACTTGAAAGCTGCTGAGTGAATAGATCGTAAATGTTCTCACCACAGGAAGGAACGGTAATTATGTGACAGGACGGAGGTGGCAGCTGATGCTCTGGTGGAGATCATTTTGCAATTTATTTTTTAATATATTTTTATTGGTTTCAGAGAGGAAGGGAGAGGGAAAACGAGAGAAACATCAATGATGAGAGAGAATCATTGATCGGCTGCCTCCTGCACGCCCCACACTGGGAATGGAGCCCGAAACCTGGGCATGTGCCCTGACTGGGATCGAACCTGGGACCCTTCAGTCTGTAGGCCAGCGCTCTATCCACTGATCAAACCAGTCAGGGCCATTTTGCAGTTTATAAATGTATCCAATCAACAGCTTAAACTTATACAATGTTATATGTCAACTATGTCTCAACAAAGCTGGGGATAAAAAAAGATCAGTGTTGTGCAGTAGGGCTGGGGGTGGGGGGAAGTCAATGGGGAAAAATGGAACATCTGCAGTACTTTCAAAAATTAAGATTTTTTTAAGGGCACATGCTTTGTAGTTAAAAAAAAAAAAATCAGTGCTGCCCTGGCCAGTGAGGCTCGGTTGGTTGGGTGTTGTCCCATGCACTGAGGGGTTGCCAGTTCAATTCTTGGTTGGGGTGTATGTGGGAGGCAGCTGATAGATGTTTTGCTCTCACTTCAATGTTTTTCTCTCTCCCTCTCCCTTCTTCTCTCTCTAAAAATCAATGAAAAAATCTTAAAAAAAAAAGATCAGTGTTGCAATGAAGTAGGGCGGGGTTGACAAGCTATGATCCACAGCCCACATCCAAAACTGTTTTCCTAAGCATTGTGTTGTGGTTGTTAATCCTCACCTGAGGATATTTTCCCATTGATTTCTAGAGAGAGTGGAAGGGAGGGGGAGAGAAGCATCGATGAGAGAGACAGCGATTGGTTGCCTCTGGCACACGCCCCAGTCAGGGCCGGGAATCAGGCCTGCAACCGAGGTGCGTGCCATCGACCGGAATGGAACCTGGGGGTCTTCATTCCTTCGGCCGACACTCTACCCACTGAGCCACACTGGCCAGCACTTCCTTAGCAGTTTAATTAGAGCAGGTCATCTGTGTGTTTTCTTGTCTGACGGCTTCTGCTCCACCACAGCCGATGGGACTAAGTGTGTGGTCACTACAGCAGGGACTGTAAGACCTGCAAAGTCCAAGACGTTTCCTCTCTTGTCTTCAGAAGGTTTGCCGAGCCGGGGCCGCTGGGGGCCGGGCCGGGGTGGCACCGGGAGGCCCTGGGGGCTGGTGCCGGAGCTCAGCCTCACGGGCGGGCCTGAGAGTGAGAATCAGAATGTATTTTGGAGAGAGAACTAGCAGACGCCCAGCTGGATAAAGGGGCGGTGTTTACAGTTTCCGATAGTCTTTCTAGCAAGGGATGGGTCCTGTCTTTAAAAAACCAAAAATCGTAAACTTAAAAGAGCGATTGAGAAACAGACAAAACCCCAGTATCTTTTGTCCTATGGAGACCAGATGGAGCAGTCAGCACCCTGACTGCCCGCAGCACCGGGGCTCCCCTCAGCCGGTCCATGAGAGCATTGGCAGCTACAGGAAGCAGCCGAGCACCTTCTGACCAGCCTTAGTCTGTGAACTGTGTCCCCCCAAATCCATGTGCTGAAGTCCTAACCCAGAGCCCCAGACCGTGGCCTTATTTGGAGACAGAGTCTTTACAGGGAAACCAGGTCAAAGTGAGGTCACTGGGGTGGGCGCCATCTAATAGGACTGGTGTCCTTATACAAAGAAATGAGTCGGACACAGACAGGCTGGGAGAAGCCGTGGGCCGAGGAGCGAGGTGTGGAGCAGGTCCGCCCTCACCGCGTAGAGGGAACCAGCCCTGGCCCCGGGATCGCAGGCTCCTCAGCTCCTGCACGGAGGCAGGGAGCCTGAGCTCTGAGCGCCCGGGCCGTGCTGGCAGCCCGGGAGCGCGCACAGCCCGTGGGCCGTGCAGGTCGCCTCCCCGTGTGCCATGTGAACCTGGGAGGCTGCAGTGGCCATGGCCGTTTTGGAGGCACAGGAGAAGTAGCTTTAATTTACATAATCAGGTATTTGTCTTACAGAGAAAATGCTTTTAAGAATAGTTATGCATTTTAAGGTTTCAATGCTACTAAAATATAGGCGTCAGTGCTAATAAAAATACGAAGTCTAGGTAACACTAAAACTGTGACTTGCTTATTGCTCCCAGAGTCCATGACATTTGGCATGAGGTTAAAGTAGATCTAGAAGAAAAGGTGTGATAGGGCAAGAAAAACACTAGGCAACTAACAGTGCAGGCTGGTGGCTAGATATGGCCAAAGGTGGGTGCAAATGAGAATACCCCGAACTCAACCTGCCTGCCCCTGCCTGCCCCCACACCCTGCCCCCCCCCACACCCCATGTGCACATACATACACACACCCCATGTGCACACACACCCCATGTGCACACACCCCATGTGCACGCACACCCCATGTGCACACACCCCATGTGGACGCACACCCCATGTGCGCGCACACCCCATGTGCACACACCCCATGTGCACGCACACACGCGCGCACACTGATCTTGGTTCCTTTCCTGAAAAGGCGCGATGGGGAATTGTTCGGGAAAACAGCTCTAAGCGGCCCAGCCTCGTCTTCCTGGTGGAGGCAACAGAGAGGACCCGCTGCTTCCCACCCAAGGCCGGCCAGTGCTCCCGGGCCTGGGGGACAGTCGGTGTGGATCCTGGGAAGCCGGGGGCTGGACCTCGCTGGGGTGGACTCTGGAGCCAAGGGAGGCAGCTGGAGAGGTAGGACCATCCGGAGTCCCCCCAGGAAGCCTCGCGCTCAGTGAGCGACGCAGGAGCCAAGAGGTTCTGTCGGAAGGAAGGGCAGTGGGGGCCCTGTCGCAGGTGCGCTCAGACGTCTTTATTGACTAGATAGCGAGGAAGGGAGAAGGCGCC
>NW_006298349.1:537956-539541 GCF_000327345.1 Myotis davidii
ATACATACACACACCCCATGTGCACACACACCCCATGTGCACACACACCCCATGTGCACACACCCCATGTGCACGCACACCCCATGTGCACACACCCCATGTGGACGCACACCCCATGTGCGCGCACACCCCATGTGCACACACCCCATGTGCACGCACACTCGCACGCACACTGATCTTGGTTCCTTTCCTGAAAAGGCGCGATGGGGAATTGTTCGGGAAAACAGCTCTAAGCGGCCCAGCCTCGTCTTCCTGGTGGAGGCCACAGGGTGGACCCGCTGCTTCCCACCCAAGGCCGGCCAGTGCTCCCGGGCCTGGGGGACAGTCGGTGTGGATCCTGGGAAGCCGGGGGCTGGACCTCGCTGGGGTGGACTCTGGAGCCAAGGGAGGCAGCTGGAGAGGTAGGACCATCCGGAGTCCCCCCAGGAAGCCTCGCGCTCAGTGAGCGACGCAGGAGCCAAGAGGTTCTGTCGGAAGGAAGGGCAGTGGGGGCCCTGTCGCAGGTGCGCTCAGACGTCTTTATTGACTAGATAGCGAGGAAGGGAGAAGGCGACCATCCACATCCACCTGCTGCCTCCTCACGCTCCTCCTGGGGAGGGACCACCTGGGCAGGTGCCCTGACGGGGAATCGAAGCCAGGATGCCTGGGCCCATGGGAGGGGCTCAACCACTGCGCACCCGCCGGGCTGTGGCAGGTGTGGGGACCTGGGGTCAGGACAGTGCGGGCCCTGCCCAGCACCTCTCCCCTAGCCCTCTCCCCCTTCCTCTTGCTCTCCCCAGACTCTTCACTGTGCTTCCTCTCTGTCCCCATCTCTCCCTCACCTCTTCCTCTCTCCCCTCCTGGTTTCACATAGCCAGGCCCCCCTCCTGGGTGGGGGAGCACATGGCCTGGAGGCTGCTGTTGGGGGACCCCGCGCAGGGCTGCTCCGCCATGGTAGGGCCCAGGCGCCCGCACCTCCCAGCACGCATGGGGCCAGGGGACCCAGGTGCACCCCCGCGCTCCTGGGCGGGCGCCCTGCACTGGGGGAAGCAGAAGCTGCAGGCCTCCACGCGCTCCAGCTCCTGCTCCAGCTGGCCGGCTTCCATCCTGGGATCTGTGTGGAAGGAAAAGGCATTGGCCTTGGCCCCAGCCCTCCCCCGACCTGCAGCCCCGGGACCGCCCTCTGGGTAAGCCGCCCTGCGCCCCACAGCGCCCCGTCCATGTGGCCGGCTCCCTCTGCTCGGGGACCTGCGCAGGGGCGGCTGTCACCCCTTGGCTGACACTGCCCACGCCCCAGACCCTTGGGAAGACCACCTTCTCCCGGTTTCCCTGGCCCCCGGCAGCCCGGCAAGATAAAGAAGATCAATTTTTACTGCCCCCACACCAGCCTGCCTTGGCGCACCCCGGGAAGGGCCAGGTGGCCTCTGCTCTCCTGGGAAGACCCGGCCCCATGCTCTGGGCTCAGGAGCAGGGCGGTGCCGGGGCGGGTGGCTGCACACTTTCCCAAAGCAGGGGAGGCGAACACCCGCTCATGCTCACCCTGGGAGGACGCGGCGGGGGTGGGGCAGAGCCCTGGGGGGCACTGGCGGGAGGCTTGGTCCCCCCT
>NW_006298349.1:539699-545447 GCF_000327345.1 Myotis davidii
GCTGCCGCCTCTGGGCCTCGCTGGCCCCGCAGGACACCCGCCCACTACCCCGTTCCAGGACCTCAGTGCAGGACCTGAAGCGGCCCTGTGCCTCTCCACTTGCCATGAGGAGGCAGCATGGGGCGGAGCCCAGGTGGATGGTTGAATGATGGACAGATGACTGGACAACAGTCTAGCAAGGCTGTCTGTCTGTCCCGACCTGGGCCTCTGCGGGAAGAAGCCTCCGGGGAGGTGAGCTGGGGTGGCTGCGGAGGAGCCTGGACAGCAGGTCTAGGCCAGGAGGGCCTGGGAGGGGGCGCTGGCCACTGCCTCTCGGGGCCTGGAGTCTGGTTTGGGTGCCACAGGAAGACCCAGCCCAGGGCCAGAGCCTCCCCTTGAAATGTCTCCCCATCCCAAGCTCTTCCGGGGCCTGGAAGTGGGGAGCCCCTGATGCCCCCCAGCAGGACAGACGAGCCTGAGTCGGTTTAATGTGTAAGTAACAGACTCGTCCTGGGGACGGTCCACCCAGCCTGTTGCCTGCGGGCACTTCCTGCAGCATCTGCCTTCATCCTCCTGCTCACAGGAGGGCTTGCCACCCCCTTTAACGCAGATGGAGCCCACACGCCATTGGTCCCCTGTAAAGGTGCACACCGCAGGCTTGTAGGACAGCCATGAAACTGTGCAGGGACCACACAGCTCCATCAAATGTCCTCACTAGCCATCAGTGCCCGCCCCAGGTCCTGGCAATGACTGCTCTGCCCGAGCATGTGCCCTGACCAGGAATTGAACCAGTGACCTCCTGGTTCCTGGGCTGATGCTCAACCACTGGGCCACCCTGGCCGGGCAGCTTTTTCTTTTTTTTAATCCTCACCTGAGGATATTTTTTCTATTGCTTTTTAGAGAGAATAAAAGGGAGAAGTGGGAGAGAGGGAGAAACACTCAAGTAAGAGACACATCGATCAGTTGCCTCCCACATGACCTGGACCAGGGTAGGGATCTAACCTGCAACTCCAGCACCTGCTCTGACCAGGAATCGAACCCGAGACCTTTAGATGTGTGGGACAATGCTCTAACCACTGAACACACTGGCCAGGGCTCTCTGTTTAATTTTTTAAGCAACTGCCAGACTGTTTTCCACAGTAGCTGCACCATTTTACACTCCATTTTGCTTGTGACAAAGCCAGGGTCAAAGTTGCACAGTTTCCCATCAGAGCTGCAACCAGGAGCAGGTCTGATGGAGCCCTGGCCAGTGCACTGAGCTGGCCACACAGGGCAGTGAGCTGGGCACTGCCCTCCTCCTGACACAGCTCCTTGGTGTCGGGAGTTTTATAGAGTGACCGAGTAGGCAGGCGTGACCTTGACGTTCACAGAGGGGAACCAAACTTGAGGTGGGATGATGGGTCACACCTCCAGCCTGCAGACGTTTGCTCCTCAGGCCCAGAGCTCAGAGAGGCCCTGGGGAGGGGAAGTAAAGACCCCAGGGCATGCGCACTGGTGATCTGGATCTGAGCCTGAGGCGCTGCGAGGAGAGGGGCCCAGGGAAGTCCACAGGGCACAGGGCAGGGCAAGGTGACACAGATTCCCATTCCTGGGTCTCTCCATCTGTTACCTCTTACTTGCTTCTGGAATAAAATGAAGACATTGTTCTGAGTGGACTGCAGGGGAGACATTGTTCTGGCTGCCCCGCTCCAGATGGCTGCAAAGTACAAATGCACTGCCATGTCAGTCAAGGAGAAACTGCAGCAAACATGGGAGCGTTCACATGTTTTCAGCAAGATTTCCAACATCTAGACCAATTCTCACACTATGGCAGTGGGTGCTTAGAGAGCCAAAAATAAAAAAAAATAAAAAACAGCAGGACAGCTTAAGGGAGCTGTGGGACAATGTGAAATGTAACAATATTCAAATAGCAGGTGTGCCAGAAGAGGCAGAAAGGGAGAAAGGAATAGAGAAAGTGTTAGAAGGAATAATGGCAGAAACTTCTCTAACCTGGTAAAGGAAAAAGTCACACAAGTTTAGGGGGCACAGAGAATCTCAAACAAGAAGAACCCAAATAGACCCACACCCATACCCAGCATAATTAAAATGCCAAAACTTAAAGACAAAGAGAATTTTCAAAGCAGCAAGAGAAAAGCAGTTACTTGTCTACAAAGGAGCTACCATAAGGTCTGTCAGTTGATTTCTAAACAGAAACTTTTCAGGCCAGAAGGAATGGCAGGATGGTGAAATAAAGAGCTTCCCAGACAAAAAGAGGCTAAAGGAGTTCATCACCACCAAGCCAGTATTATAAGAAATGCTAAAGGGACTGTTGTAATGAAAAGAAATAGAGAGAGAAACCTAGGCATACAGAATTAAAATGGCAATAGATAAGTACCTATCAATAATAACCCTAAATACAAATGGATTAAAGGCCCCAGGCAAAAGACATGATGGGAGAAAAAAACATGACCCATCTATATGCTGTCTATAAGAGACCCAAGTCAGAACAAAAGATACACACAGCATGAGAGTGAAGGGTTGGAAAAAAAATATTCCATGCAAGTGGGAAAGAAAAAAAAGCTGGAGTAGCAATTCTCATATTCAACAAAAAAGACTTCAAAATGAAGGCCGTCACAATAGACAACAAAGGTCACTACATATTACTAAAAGGATCAATCCAACAAGAGAATATAACCCTTGTAAACATGCATGCACCCGATATAGGAGCACCTCAATGTACAAAAAACAAACAAACAAATAAAAAAATACCCTTCTATAGGACTTTAATGGAGAGATCAACAACAATATAGTCATAGTAGGAAACTCTAACACCTCCCTGACTTCAATGGATAGATCTTCCAGACAAAAAATTAACAAGGAAATAGTGACCCTAAAGGACACACTGGATCAGATGGATTTAGTTGACATTTATAGAACATTTCACTGCAAACAATGAATGGGCTACCAATGAGATCAAGAAAGAAATAAAAAACTTCCTAGAAACAAATGAAAATGAACACATAACAGCCTAAAATCTCTGGGACACAACAAAAGCAGTTCTGAGAGGGAAGTTCATAGCACTACAGACCTACCTCAAAAAACAAGACAAATCAATAATAAACTATTTAACCCTACACCTTAAAGAACTAGAAAGAGAAAAACAAGAAAAGCCCAGAGTAGTAGAAGGAAGGAAATAATAAAGATTAGAGCAGAAATAATGACATAGAAACTAAAAAGACAATACCAAAACAATCAATGAAACCAAGAGCTGTTTTTTTAAAAAGGATAAACAATAACCAGTTTGGCTCAGTAGATAGAACGTTGACTTGCAGACTGAAAGGTCCCAGGTTCAATTCCAGTCAAGGGCATGTACCTTGGTTGCGTGCACATCCACAGTAGGAGGTGCGCAAGAGGTGGCTGATCGATGTTTCTCTCTCATCGATGTTTCTAACTCTCTATCTCTCTCCCTTCCTCTCTGTAAAATATCGATAAAATATATATTTTTTAAAAATATTGATGAACTGTTAGCCAGACTCCTCAAGAAACAAAGAGAGAGGACACAAATAAATAAAATCAGAAATGAAAGTGAAGTAACCACTGACACCACAGAAATACAAAATACTGTAAGAAAATACAATGAACAACTATATGCCAACAAGCTGGACAATGTGAGTGACATGGAAAAATACATAGAAAACTACAATCTCTAAAAACTGAATCAGGAAGAATCAGAAAACCTGAATAGGCCAATAACAACTGATGAAATAGAAGCTGTACTAAAAATATCTTCCAGCAAACAAAAGCCAAGTTCAGACAGTTTCACGGTGGAGTTTTACCAAACATTCAAAGAAGAACTAACACCTATACCCCTCAAACTATCCAAAAAATATCCAAAAGGAAGGAACACTTGTAAGCTCTTTTAATGAGGCCAGCATTAACCTAATTCCAAAACAGATAAAGACACTACAAAGAAAGAGAATTACAGGCCAATATCCCTGATGAACATAGATGCTAAAATCCTCAACAAAATATTGGCAAAATGGATCCACCACTTTATTAAAAAGTTCATACACCATGACCAAGTGGGATTTATTTCAGGAATGCAAGGCTGGTATGACATTCCCAAATCAATAAGCGTGATACATAACATAAATTGAAAGACAAAATCACATGATCATTGGATGCAGAAAAAGCATTCAGCAAAATCCAACACCCATTTTTGATAAAAACTCTCAGCAAAGTGGGAATAGAGGGAGCATATCTCAACATGATAAAGGCCATATATGACCAACCTACAGCGAACATCATACTCAAGGGGCAAATCTAAAACCATTTCCCCTAAGAACAGGAACAAGACAGGGATGTCTGCTTTCACCACTCCTGTTCGACACAGTACTGCAAGTCCTAGCCACAGTGATCAGACAAGAAGAAATAAAAGGCATCCAAATTGGAAAGGAGGAAGTACAACACTCATTTTCATAGATAACATGATATTATACGTAGAAAACTCTAAAGACTCTACCAAAAAACTATTAGATTTAATAAATGAATTTGGCAATGTAGTAGGATACAAAATCAACTCTCAGAAATTGATGGCTTTTTTATACACCAACTAGAGGCCCACCGTGCAAAATCATGTGGCCCTGTCCACCTGCACTCACCTCGCTGCACACGCAGCCTCCTGGTGACTGGTCTTTGGTCATTACAGCATTAGGGCCACTGGGTTTTTATTAATATAGATAATGAATTCTCAGAAAGAGAAACTAAAAAACAATCCCATTTACCATTCCAACAAAAAAATTAAGATACTTAGGAATAAACTTAACCAAGGAGGTAAAAGACTTGTACTCGGAAAACTACAGGACATTGAAAAAAGAGCTAGAAGAAGATATAAACAAGTGGAAGAATCTTCCATGTTCATGGATTGGTAGCATCAACACCATTAAAATTACCCAAGGCAATCGACAGATTCAATGCAATTCCTATTAAAATACCAACAGCATATTTCACAGATCTAGAACAAATACTCCAAAAATTTATATGGGACCAAAAAGGGCCCTGAATAGCTGCAGCAATCTGGAGAAAGAACAAAGTTAGAGAAATCACAATACCAGGTATCAAGTTATACTACAAAGCCACCGTAATCAAAATAGCCTGGTACTGGCACAAGAACAGGCATACATATCAATGGAACAGAACAGAGACCCCAGAAATCGACCCACGCCATTACACTCAATTAATATTTGACAAAGGAGGCAAGAGAATATAGTGAAATCAAGACAGTTTCTTCAATAAATGGTGTTGGGAAAATTGGACAGATACATGCAAAAAAAAAAAATGAAACTAGACCACCAACTTACACCATACACAAGATTAAACTCAAAATGGAAAAATACCTACATGTAAGCCGGTAAACCATGAAAATCCTATAAGAAAACATAGGCAGCAAAATCTCAGACACCTCATGTAGCAGTGATTTTCACTGATATATCGCCTAGGGCAAGGGAAACACAGGGAAAAATTAACAAATGGGACTATATCAAACTCAAAAGCGTCTGCACAGCAAAAGAAATCACCAACAAAATGAAAAGGGAACCCACTGTATGGGAGAACACATTCGCCAATGATACATCTCATAAGGGGTTAATTTCCAAAATATACAAGGAACTTAAACAACTAAACATCAGGAAGACGAACAATTCATTTAAAATATGGGCAAAGGACCTAACTAGATACTTCTCCAAAAATGACATACAGATGGCCAGGAGACATGAAAAAATGCTCAACATA
>NW_006298349.1:545894-548301 GCF_000327345.1 Myotis davidii
AAGTTAATAACAATGTACCTACCTATATAGTTTAAGTTTAAAAAATTTGGCTCTCAAAAGAAATTTCAATTGTTGTACTGTTGATATTTGTCTCTGTTGACTAATGAGTTTGCCGACCACTGTGCTCAGTGAAATAAGTCAGTCAGAGAAAGACAAGTATCACACGATCTCACTCATATGTGAAATCTAATTAAGAAAATAAACTAATGAACGAGTGGATCCAGAGACATGGAAGCATGGAACAGAGTGGTAATCTTGGAGGGAAGGTGGGTTAGTGGGAAGAGATCAACCAAAGACCTTGTATGCATAGGGTGGTGAAGGCCTGGGTAGGGCTCGGGAGGGGCTGGTGGGGTCAATGGGGAAGAAAAAGGGCTATATGTAATACTTTCAGCAATAAATAATTATTAAAAAAGAAAGCAGACCTTGGGAACTCGTGTAGTTGTGACGCGCAGCTGTTAGATTTTTTCTCCCCCCGCCCTTTAACTTCATATAGTGCTGGTTGGAGGGGGTACTCAGGGCTGCTTTCCCCGGTACCCCGCCTGTTGCTCCCTGGATCTCCAGCATCCAAATAATAAAATGCGCCAGAGACCAGCCTCGTCTCTACCTGTGGCTCTGGCAGCGACGGGCAGCAGGACCCTTTCGTGTCTGGGTCACATCCACTGCTGCTCAGGTTGAATGCAGCTTTGGACAGGTCACTCCAGGCCTCAGTTTCCTAATCTGTGAATGGGGTGTGATAAGCCTCTATCCTCAGATGCTCGGCCTCCCTGAGGAGCCCACGTGAATGTGTCCGAGGGCGGGATGTTCTGGCCAGTCGCCAAGCATCCCACACCCCACAGCCCTGCTAGCAGGGTCTGTCCTCGGAGAAGGAGCCAGTTGGGGTAGCGGCTGGGCTCCCGGCTGTGGGGCATTCTGCTCCTCCCCAGAGAAGACTAGCACAGCGGTTCTCAACCTGTGGGTTGCGACCCCTTTGGCGGTCGAACGACCCTTTCACAGGGGTCGCCTAAGACCATCCTGCATATCAGATATTCACATGATGATTCATCACAGTAGCAACATGACAGTTATGAAGTAGCAACAAAAACAATTTTATGGTTGGGTCACATGAGGAACTGTATTTAAAGGGCCAGAAGGTTGAGAACCACTGCCGTAGGGCATGGCACATGGACGACATACCTTATCCTGGACTCGCCATCTCCCCCTCCACTGGGGCCCTACATGTACTTGGGGTATTTGCTCTAATGTTTGCACTTGAGGGGGGAGAGGTTTCTGCAGTCGATGTGAGCCTCACTGTGGGGGGCCTCCAAATGTGGACTTTCTCACAGGGTCCTTCCCAGTCTCCTCCGCATGCGTGTGTGTGTGTGTGTGTGTGTGTGTGTGTGTGTGTGTGTGTGTGTGAGAGAGAGAGAGAGAGAGAGAGAGAGAGAGCTGCCTGACATAATTCTTGGAGACAAGTTCGGGAAAAGGGGGGTGGGGAGGAGGAGACTGTTTCTAGAACACCCATCTCCCACTCTACTCACTGCCCATTGGAGGCCTGGGGTTCCCAAGTCCCGTTCTTTCTGGTGTTACCGCTCCTGAGATGAACCCCCTGGAAGCGGCACTTACAGCTGCGGACGGTGCCTCCGCAGACTCAATAGTGGGCCCTGTGCCAGCTCCTCCCCTGGTCTTGGGTCAGGCCCGTGGGCTTCCTGGGCCCCAGGTCCTGCCCCAGCTCTTGCCCCTCCCCTCCACAGTCTACCTTCCCCAGAGTGGCCTCCTTTTCTTCACCTCCACGCAGGGGCCCTCTCTGGCTTCTGAGCCGGGTGTTTCATCAGGCGGGTCTCCCTGACAGCTGGGTCCAGAGACCTCACTTCAGTCCAGGGAGGCGGAGGGGTGTGTCCTGCCCCTCTGTGACTTCACACGCCCAGGTCGGGGCGAGGGCACAGTGAAGGGAGGCCAGAGAGACAACAGTTCACACCCTGAGATCAATATGCAAAAAGGCAACCATAGGACCACAGCTCCAGCTCCCAAATGGAAGGAGACCTTGAGCAATTCCTAAGACCGGGCCTCATTGTCTGGGACCTTGCGATGCTGGTCCCGGGCTTTCATGGATGCGCCCCCAGCAAGAAAACAGCCGTTTCCACCTGCACAAACGACCTGCAAACCGTTCACCTTGGTGGTGGTGGTTAGGTCTGGTCAAACAATCAAATCGATACCCCCACCCTGGGAAACTGACCTTCAGATCATCTCATAACCGACATTCTTTGTTGCTTAGGCCACATTCCACTTGCCAGTAACTTTCCCCTCCCGGACTTGCCCAGGATCTAGACCTGCCCAGAGAATTCTCCCGGCTTGCTCACCCCGCCTCGCCCTGCCCCTGCCCCCAGAGCAGGATGCCGCGTCACATCTCAGTGCTCCCCTGCTGGCTGGC
>NW_006298349.1:548942-549871 GCF_000327345.1 Myotis davidii
ATAAAAATTGCAAAAATTGAATTTCTTAGTAACAAAGAATAGAAAACTTGCTTAACCAGACAAAGAAAACTTGAGTAAAATTGACCAATACCATATTTAATGTGGAAACCTGGATATTAAAGTCAGACCAATACAAGTGAGCTTGCTATCATCACCATTTTTAAAAAATATATATTTTTTTGATTTTTCAGAGAGAAAGGGAGAGGGAGAGAGATAGGAACATCCATGATGAAAGAGAACTGTTGATTGGCTGCCTCCTGCACACTCCACACTGGGGATCAAGCCCACAACCGGGGCATAGACTTGAACTGTACTCTGGCGGGAATTGAACTGTGACTTCCTGTTTCATAGTTTGACACTCAACCTCTGAGCCACACCGGCCAGGCCTATTTATTTATTTTTTAATCTTTATTATTGAGAATAAAACAGATGTCCCTCTTCCCCCCCCTTCCCATTGTCCCCCCTCCACCTGGTTCCTGCCCTGCCCCAGGCTTTCGCCACCCTATTGTCTGTGTCCATAGATAATGCATAGATGCACATAAGATCTTTAATCTCTTCCCGCCCTCCACCCCTGTTCCCTTTGAGAATCGTTTGTCTTTTCCGTTTCCGTGCCTCTGATTCTATTTTATTCACCAGTTTATTCTGTTTATTAGATTTCTTATTTGTTTATTTTGATTTTTAGATTGAATTGCTGATAAATATTTATTGGCATTTTATTGTTCATGTTTTTTTTACCTTTTTTTTCTTCTTCCTTTTTTTTTTTAAATACATCTTATTGATTTTTTACAGAGAAGAAGGGAGAGAGATAGAGAGTTAGAAACATCGATGAGAGAGAAACATCGATCAGATGCCTCCTGCACATATACCACTGGGGATGTGCCTGCAACCAAAGTACATGACCTTGAATGGAATCGAACATGGGACCTTCA
>NW_006298349.1:553506-554590 GCF_000327345.1 Myotis davidii
TGCACCCACCCAGTCCTGCCCTGCGCTGGCCCAGCAGGTTTGGCCAAGCGCCTTGAGCTGCTTAGAGAACAGCGGCCAGAACAGCCCTGCCCCACATTCTTATCAGGTGGAAATTGGTTAAAATGGACCCAAGTGCATTAAAGGACCGAGAGAAGATGAGGCTAAATGTGGAAGAAGAGAGAAAGGCCTGGCTTGCTGGCCTCAGGGATGGTGAGATAGGGGATCCCTGCTTGTGCAGTGGAGGAACCCACAGCCCTGCCCATTCCTCTGGTCAGGGGCCACCTCCACCTGGAGGCCTGGAAATGGCCCTTTATAGGGTTCCCTGACCTCCTTGTGGCCAGAGCTATTGGACATTTGGGCCCTTCTCTGTGGTGGGATGGACTCCTTCAGAGACCTTCCTCCTTGTTGGTTGCCATGGATACACAGACCTCCGTCTCTGCTCCTCCAGCATCTCGGCGACCCTCTACTGACCCCTGGATGCAGGCCCCCACGTATGGTTCCCACCTCAGAGCTTTCTCTCCTCACACCTCCTGGGGCCCTGGGTAACCTTTCCCATTCCTGTGGCCACACTGCCACCTTCTAGGCCAGTGAAGTCCAGCTTCTCCAGGTGAGATGTGCCCCGAGCTCCGACCCCGGAGCAGTCCTGGCGCCCCAGGCTGCAGCCTGTCCCTTGGGGCCAGGGCATCTCCCTGCAGCCCAGTTCAGGCCCCTTGTCCCCAGCTGCTCCATCTCCCCCGGGTAGCAGACCGGGCCCTATGGCATCGGGCAGCTGCCCCTCCCAGGGCCTCTTCAGTGGCCCCTGGAAGCTTGCCGCTCCACTCAGTCCTCTGGGCTTCCCCCCACTGGGAATCACGCTGGGGATCGAGCCTGCAACCTGCACATAAAAACTGACCGGGAATTGAACTGTGACTTCCTGTTTCATAGGTTGACACTCAACCTCTGAGCCACACCGGCCAGGCCTATTTATTTATTTTTTAATCTTTATTATTGAGAATAAAACAGATGTCCCTCTTCCCCCCCCTTCCCATTGTCCCCCCTCCACCTGGTTCCTGCCCTGCCCCAGGCTTCCGCCTCCCTCTTGCAT
>NW_006298349.1:554766-555722 GCF_000327345.1 Myotis davidii
CTGATAAATATTTATTGGCATTTTATTGTTCATGTTTTTTTTACCTTTTTTTTCTTCTTCCTTTTTTTTTTTAAATACATCTTATTGATTTTTTACAGAGAAGAAGGGAGAGAGATAGAGAGCTAGAAACATCGATGAGAGAGAAACATCGATCAGCTGCCTCCTGCACATCTCCCACTGGGGATGTGCCCACAACCCAGGTACATGCCTCCGCCAGGAATCAAACCTGGGACCCTTCAGTCCGCAGGCCGACACTCTATCCACTGAGCCAAACCGGTTTCGGCTGAAGTAACATCTTTACTGAACAGGTTCTTATAAGGTATTTGGGATTCTTGGTTATTGTAGCCTCTAAATCTGCTCTTTAGTCTCACATATACTCTAAGCTACCCAAGTGTTTTAAGTACATTCCGTTTCTATTTAATTAGTCAGAGTTTGCTTCTCATGCTTGCAACCAAATGCCCTGACTGATACACTAAATGAGAGCTTTGCTGGATAGAGTAATCCTGGTTGTAGGTCCTTGCTATTCATCACTTTGAATATTTCTTGCCACTTCCTCTGGCCTGCAAAGTTTCTGTTGAGAAATCAGCCGACAGTTGTATGGGCGCTCCATTGTAGGTAACTAACTGCTTTTCTCTTGCTACTTTCAAGATTCTCTCTTTGGATTTAACCCTTGGCATTTTAATTATGATGTGTTTTGTGTGGGCCTCGTTGGGTTCCTCCTGTTTGGGACTCTCTGAGCTTCCTGGATTTGTAAATTTATTTCTCTCACCAGGTAGAGAAAGTTTTCTGTCATTATTTCTTCAAATAGGTTTTCAATATCTTGCTCTCTCTTCCTTCTGGCACCCCTATAAAGTGAATGCTGGTATGCTTAAAGTTGTCCAAGACACTCCTTACATGATCTTCATATTTTTGGATTATTTTTTCTCTTTCAATTGGGTGTTTTTTGCTTTCTCATA
>NW_006298349.1:555751-568569 GCF_000327345.1 Myotis davidii
TGCAAGGAAAGAGAAGGTACTTTCTTCCATTTCTTTCATTTGTGACATATTTCTTTGTCTCTGCATTTTGGTTGCTTCCCTGTGTTTGTTTCTATGTATTGGGTAGAGCTGCTATGTCTCCTGGATTGGCAGAGTGGCCTTGTGTAGTAGGGCCCAGTGGCTCAGCCTCCCCAGTCACCTGAGCTGGGCACTCTAAGTGTGGTCCTTTGTGAGCTGGTGCATAGTCTTGTTGTAGTTGAGCCTTGATTGTTGTTGGTGTCACTGGGAGTTGACCTCCAGGCCAATTGGCTGTGAGGACCAGCTGTGACTACAGTGGATGAGCTTCTGTGCAGGAGATACCCCTGTGGAGCAGGACTTGCTTCAGTGGGGCTTTGGTGCTCACTGAGTCTGCCCCTTGAGTGTGTTGCTTGTGGATGTGTAGGGTTGTAATCTGCTATGATCTGAAGCTGTCCACCGGGTGCACTGGCTCTGGGGCCTCCTGGGAGGTGCAAAGTCAGCCACCACCTGGGGCCACCCAACAGGAGCTACAGAGCAAACTGCAGATTCCTTCTATTTGTATTGGTTTGGAAGTACCCATGGAAGGGCCATCTGTGAAGCAAGGCAGGTTGGTGCTAGTGCTGGGTCTTGGGCCTTTTATTGATAGGTTTGGGGCACCCTGACCCAGGTGCTGCTTGTTTGAGAGATTTTAGGAAAGTCTGAAGCCTGAGCAAGGACAGACCATTCATATGGAAAATCTGCTGCAAAAAGCCTGGGTGGGGCTGAAAATTGGTTGGGGTGGGGTCTCAGGGAATCATCAGAGTGGAGCAAACAGAAATGGCTGCTAGTCAGCCCTGAGGCCAGGAGGTCCCAGGACAGGAACAATGACCCCTGTGAGAACCTCTGCCTGGGAGAAAGCCTCCCCAAGTTCCCGCCCCGATGGCAGACAATCTAATTTCTCCCCATATGTGTCTGGGTCCCCCAAGCCTCACCCTGGTGCTGGAGCTCAGAGGAAGCAAGACCTTCCAGGTTCAGTTCATGTGCCGGGCCTTTAAGAGGAACAGCTGAGTGTCCAGCAGCCTCCATGTCACTGAGCCACAGTCCCTGCTGGTTTTTACAGCCAGTAGTTATGGGGCCTTCTCTTCCCTGCCATGGGGCCCTGGGCTGGGGTCTGGTGTGGGGCTGGGACCCCTTGCTCCTCATGGGCGGCCTCCACAGAGACCATCTTCCTCCTGATTAAAAACACACCACTGGTGGGTGTCGGACCAGCCCGTTCCGCGCCTCTGCCCCTCTTGCCAGGCTCAGCGTGCCTCCTTCTTCTCTAGCTGTGGGACGCCCATCAGCCAGCTTGCAGGTGGTTCTGGATGACGGCTGTTCTGTATTTTAGTTGTAATTTTAATGTGGTTGTGGGAGGTAGCAAGTCAGGTGCTTTCTTAAGTCATTTTCAGACAAGCTTGGTAGCCTTCCCTGCCCTCCCTGCCGAAAGCCTCGTCATGGGTCACAAGCCTTTCTACGCCCTCTTGGCCAGTGTGTGGCAGCACCAGTCTCGGTACCAAAATGCCCCCAATTGGGTGGAGGTCCCTCCCACCTTTGCAGAGTGGCCACCGACCCCCCAGCTTGGGACTCGCTGCTGCAGGGCTCAGTCTCGTTCTCCTTGGACCTCCAGCTCCAGCACAAAGCTCCTCACAGCCCCCGGGCTCAGTGTACCCCTCACAGCATTTGCACAGCCTGTTCCCTCTGCCTGGAACACTCTTCCTCCTCCTTGTCTCAAACACATGTTCCTTTTAAGCGAGCAGTTACTACACGCTGGGTGGGCTCTTGCTGATCTGATGGCCTGATCTCTGGTGCTCCTCACGGCCCAATAAGGTCATATGACCTCAGTGTCAGAACCAAGGCTCAGAGAGGCTAACCGGCTCTGGATCACAGGAACTGGGGATGGAAGCGGGTCTGGCTCCAAAGCTGCGCCATCATCCATGCCTGCCTTCATCCCCTCCTCAGGAAGCTTTCCTGGGGTGCAATGGGGGCGAGAAAGGCAAGCTGGGCTCTATCGCCACCACGGACTGAAGTTAATTTATTATTTGCATGAGTTTTGTCCATTTTCTGTCTGTCTTCTCAGACTGTGACTTCTGTGGGTCCGGGACAGGCCCTGCCTTGCTCCTGCTGATGCCCCTGCACATCCAACCCTCCACAGGTATGAACCAAATGAAGGAACGAATGACAGTCCGAGAGGGTGCAGGAGAGAACTGAAGTGGGGTCCCGCGGGGGCGTGGGGGGGGGAGGCGGGAGTGGAGTGGCAGGATTGGGGGCCCACGAGTGCGACAGGGTAGATCAGCTCCACCAGTGCGTGCAGCCGGACACGGCCTGGCCACATAGCACCTGCAGCTCCTGCCCTCTGTCAGGGCCAGGCCTGGTCTCGCCCCTGGGTATGTGGTACCAGTATTTCTTGTTTACAATCTTCACCCACCCCAGCCCCTGTCCTGCCAGCACCCACAGGAGTCAGAGAAGAGAGCCAAACAGACCTGAACCCCTGGCCTCTGGAGAGACACAGAGCAGGGCGGGCACAGCAAGACAGCGGGCACCGAGGCCGGGGGTGTGGGGTCCTGTTACCCGTCTCCATGCCGTGTATGGTGTAAGTGGAACAGCTAATGGGGTTTGAACAAACCTCCAACCTCAGTCATGGCCATGCTGACCTAGCTGTCTCCCCAGAACTTCCTCACAAACCCCATCTCCTCATCTCGGGGGACTTCCTGTCTGATTCTCAGCAAGTAGCTCTAAATTTTGAGACTCAGTTTCTTGAACTGTAAAGTGGGTAGGATTGGTCCAAATGGGAACCTATTGCATCAGAGGTGGGGAGAGTTCCAGTTTGGCTGGAAGAATCAAACATGTCACCAACTGCAGGGCAGGCATCCAGGTCACCAGACACTGGAGGAGCAGGTGTAGGCCCTGCCTTTACGTCATCACCTGCTCGGAATCCATGCCCTCGGCCGTTCCGCTCGCGAGAAAGGCTGTGCTGGACCACAACCCACAGCGGACTCGCCATGGCCTCTTCTTCCCCCAAGGCGCGGCATATGCTTGCCTCTTCTTGAATCCGGCCAGCTTTGCCACTCGAGCATCAGAATGCAGAGCAATGATGTCGTGCATGCTCCCAGCCCAGGCATCAAGGCCTTGTATTTTCTACCTCTTACGCCCCTGCCAGCGGGACATGCTTCGCCGGCACGCTGGTCCCCAGAGGAGCGGGACATCCTGACCAGAACCACCTTTCACTGAGCGGCTGGATACAGCGGGCCCCAGCACCCCCAGGTCGCGAGGAATAACAAGCCGGTGGCGGTGCTGTTTGTTATGTGGCGCCAGCTCACGAACAAGAGAATAGAAGAGAGTAAGAGATAACACTTTAGCCAAGTACAGCTTGGAGCTGGGCAACCTCCATTCTCAGGGCACAGAAGGCACGAGGGCCTGGCCTCATGGAAATGATGTGGCCACGAGGAACGTACAGCAATGGAGAGCGAGCGGCCAGCTGGCACCTGGGAGTGCCAGGCCTGTTGTTTCTCCACTGTCCAGCCCCGAGCAGTGTAAACGCCAAGTGTGGATGGGCCCGGGAAGCCCTGCCCACTTCCTGGCGCCACAGAGTCGCATGAACCAGGGCGCTTACAGGAGGGAAATCAGATCTTTTCAATGCCCGGCACCTGGGAGCTGCCCACTGCAGGGAACACGTCTCATCGTATCCACAGTGGCCAAGCCCAACATGAGCTGTACAGAGCACTCTCCGTCCTTCCTCCGCACGTCTCTGCTGCCTGGGAACGGGATCAGCGATCTCGCTCACAGGTAGCGCTGCTGACCACCTGCTGCCCTGTGTTTAAGAACTCGGTCACCACCCATTTCTCTCAACAACCTCTGATCCACATGGCAGAGGAGGTAATCATTGTCCTCGCTCCTCCCACAACCACATCAAAATCACAACTAAATTGTAGACCCACCATTGAGGTCCACCTGGAAACTAGCTGGACTGAGGCTAGAAAGCGGCCATGATGAGGCTGGGGGAGGAGTGGAGACGTGGAGCAGGCAGCTCCCACACCCACCAGGCAGCAATGAGTCACCAGAGGCCACCCCCAGCCTCACACCTGGCTCCCTTGCCTGAGGCACCAGAGGAGGCTCCATAACATCTGGCCATGAAAACTAGCAAAATTGTGTGCAAGTGACAGGAGGGCTGCTGGCATCTCAGGCGTTCCTCCTGATGGGCCCTCGCACATACTTGCTCGCTCACAAACTCACTTGCTCTGGGCTCCAGTGCCAAGGCAGCATCTTGAAAAGTGCCAGGGTCATACGGGGAGAAACGGAATTGCCTCCTTCAGGGTGAGGGTGGGGGAGCAGGGCCAGGGGAGCTCCTTGTGGGGATGGAAGTGCTGGCAGGTGCCTTTCCTCTCTGTGGAGCCCTCTCTCGACCCAGCCCGCAGGCACAGGCAGGCACCAAGCCCTTGCCCTCCGTTAATATAGCTCACATGATATGCCTCACTCTAGCGATTCCCTGAGACCCTGCCCCACCTACCTTTGGCTTTTCTGCATGTGTGGCTGCCTCAGCTCATGCTGAGGACATTCCTAAAGCCTTTCCAAGGCGCACAAACCTCGAGCAAGCAGCAGCTGGCCCCAGCGAGCCTCGGGCCTCTTGTTCAGTGGTCCTAAGGCCAGCACAAGCAGCAACCCGTCTCACCTTGCAACGCAGCTCCCATCTTGTGGCCCATGCCTGGCACAAGTGGTGGCCAATCTTGGCCTGAAACACAGCTTCAATTACATGGCCACATTCCTGGCACAAGTGGCAGCTGGCCTCAGTGCCCACAGCGGGTGCCCGCTTCAGCTCACAGAGTAGACTCTCAAGTTCCTCCTAGCCTGCACAAGTGTAGCCAATCACAGACCACTTTGTAGCTCCCACCAGGTAGCTCCACGCCAGGCATCTGGAGCCCCTTCTAAGAGGCGCCAGAATCAACACGCCCAGTGGCCGGCTTCAGACCTCACCAGAGCCCCCATCTAACCAGCTCCGCAAATGACACGCCTGAAGGGTGGCTCACCTGGCACCAGAGTTCTGTATAGCAAATTCCATTCCCCGGGGCCAGCCCCACACAACAGCTCCTCTGCGGGTCATGGCCAGTTCATAGTCTGTCAGCAGAGAGTCAGTTCCACCCAAGGACGTGTCAATAGCCAGCAAGGCCCAACTACAACAGGAGGGCACCCCCCTACTAGGAACACCTGTGAGCACCTGGCCTAGGTGAGGAGGGAGGGTGCCACTGGGACCCATGGGACCCCTACTACATAATGCCACCCCGGCAAGATTGGGAGATGCAGCAAATCTATCTAATCTGTAGAAACAGACACAGGAGGCAGCCAAAATAGAAGCAAAGACATGTCCCAAAGGAAAGAACAGGAGAAATCTTCAGAAAAAGAACTAACCAACACGGAGTCAAGCAGTCTAGCAGATGCAGAGTTCAAAACACTGATTATAAAGATGCTCAGTAAAGAACTTAGGGGAGGACTAGATGTACTCAGTGAGAACTACAACAAAGAAATAGTAAATAAAAAAGGATATAGAGCCCTAGCTGGTTTGGCTCAGTGGTAGAGCATCAGCCTGCAGACTGAAGGGTCCTGGGTTCGATTCCAGTCAAGGGCATATGCCTGGGTTGTGGGCTCGATCCCCAGTGGGGGGTGTGCAGGAGGCAGCCAATCAATGATCCTCTCTCATCATTGATGTTTCTATCTCTCTCTCCCTCCCTAAAAATATATTTTTTTAAAAAGGACATAGAAACCATAAAGAAGAACCAGCCAGAGTGAAGAATACAATAACTGAAATGAAGAATACATTAGATAAAATCAGTAGCAGATTAGATGAAGCAGAGGATCAAATCGGTAATTTGGAAGACGCCTAATTAGAACAGCAAAAAGAGAAAAGAATAAAAAAATGAGTGTAAGGAACTCTGGGACGTCAAGTGTATCATAGGGATAGCAAAGGAGAAGAGAGAGAGCAAAGAATTGAAAACCTATTTTAATACATAATGACTAAAAACGTTCCTATTCTGACCAAGGAAATAGACAAACAAGTCCAGGAAGCACCGAGGATTCTAAATAAGATGACTCCAAAGAGGCCTATAAAAAGACACATCATAATTAAAATGCCAAAAGTTAAAGACAAAAAGAGAATCTTAAAAAGAGCAAAAGGAAAGCACTTAGTTACCTACAAGAGAGCACCCACCCATAAGACTGTCAGTTGATTTTTCAACAGACACTTTGCAGGCCAGAAGGTATTAGCATAAAACATCACAGTGATGAAAAGCAAGGACCTACGATCAAGATTACTCTATCCAGCAATGCTATCATTTAAAATTGAAGGAGGGATAAAGAGCTTCCCAGACAAGAAGAAGTTAAAGGAGTTCATTACCACCAAGCCAGTATTACATGAAATTTTAAAGGGACTTCTAGAAGAAGGAGGAGGAGAAGGAAGAGGAGGGGGAGAGGAAGGGGAAGAAAAGAACAAGAAGAGTCACGGGTTCAATTCCCAGCCAAGGGCATGTACCTGGGTTACATCAATGTGAGAGAGGCACATTGACTGGTTGCCTCCCACATACACCCCAACTGAGGATGGGGAGCGAACCCGTAACCCAGGTACATGCCCTTGACTGGGAATTGAACCCGTGACTCTTTGGTGTGCGAGCTGATGCTCTAAACACTGAGAAACACTGGTCAAGGCTAAAGTAATTACTAGTGAGTATGTAGTTGTTGCCATTTTATTATTTAACTTCTTCTTGTCTGGGAAGCTCTTTATCCCTCCTTCAATTTTAAATTTGTTGAGACTTGTTCTGTGGCCTAGTATGTGGTCTATCCTGGAAAACGTTCTCGTGCGCTGATGCTAGGAGGTGACATGTTCTAGTAACATAATTTTAACTGTCTAATGTGTCTTTAAGACTGAAGGGTCCCAGGTTCGATTTCAGTCAAGGGCATGTACCTGGGAGCAGGCTCCTCCCTGGCCTGGGCCCTGGTCTGGGCCCATGCAGGAGGCAACCAATTGATGTGTTTCTCTCACATTAATATTTCTCTCTGTCTTTCCCTCTCTCTTCCACTCTCGGTAAAAATCAATGGAAAAATATCCTCTAGTGAGAATTTAGGGGGGAAAAAAAGAATCAAACCTTAAATAAATAATCTAACTTTATACCTAAAGTAATTAGAAAAAGAAGCACAAACAAAGCCCAAATTGAGTAGAAGGAAGGAAATAATAAAAACCATGGGGGAATAAACAAAATAGAGTCTTCAGAAATGAAAGAGAAGTGATAACTGACACCATGAAATACAAGAAAATTACTATGAGTAATCCTGTCAACAAATTTGACAAACTGGAATATTTGGATAAATTCTTAGAAACATAGAATCTTCCAAGTCTGAATCAGGAAGAAACAGAAAATCTAGACAGACTTATACCTACCAACGACATCAACTCAGTCACCCCAAATCTCCCAACAAACAGAAGCCCTGAACCAGGTGGCTTCACAGGAGAATCTTACCGAGCATGCAAAGGAGAACGAATGCCTATTCGCCTCAAGTTTGATACCTATTCCAAAAATTGAAGAGGAAAGAAGGCTCCCAAATTCATTGTACAAGATCAGCATTACCCTGATATCAAAGCCAGACAGACACTACAAAAAAAGAAAAATTTAGGCCAATATTCCTGATGAACATAGATGCAGAAATCCTCACAAAATATTAGCAAACCACATTCAACAATACATTAAAAAGATCATATATCATTTATCCAGTGGGATTCATTCCTAGGATACAAGTTTAGTTCAATATCTGCAAATCAATTAATGTGATACACCAAACAAAATGAAGGATAAAAATAATATAATCATATCAATAAATCCAGAAAAAGTATCTGACAAAATCCAACATCTATAATAATAAAAGCATAATATGCTAATTAGACTGGACAGCCAAACTACCTTCTGGATGTCATTCTGGATGTCCTTCCAGACAAAGCCACGGTGGTGGGGGCCGAGGCAGAGGTGGTTAGGGGCGATCAGACAGGCAGGGCGAGTGGTTAGGGGTGATCAGACAGGCAGGCGAGTGGTTAGGGGCATGATCAGGCAGGAAGGCAAGTGGTTAGGAGCGACCAGGCAGGCAGGCAGGCAAGTGGTTAGGGGGGGTCCGGGAGGCAGTAAACCGGCAGTCGGACATCCCCCGAGGGGTCCCAGATTGCGAGAGGGACCCCCTCACCCCAATGTATGAATTTTGTGCACCTGGCCTCTAGTTCATTTATAAAAGGAAACTGTCAGCCAAGGGGGAATAGAGGAAACATACCTCAACATAATAAAGGCCACATATGACAAGCCAACATGATACTCAAAGGTGAAAAGCTGAAGCATTTGCATTTTAAAATATATATTCTTATTGATTTCACAGCAATCAAACAAGAAAAAGAAATAGAAGGCATCTGAATTGCAGATGACATGATACACTATATAGAGAACCCTAAAGAGAATCAGCCTGTGAACTGAAGGGTCCCGGGTTTGATTCTAGTTAAGGTCAGGTAACTTGGTTGCAGGCTCCATCCTCAGCTCCGGTCGGGACACACATGAGAGGCAACCAATGAATGTGTCTCTCATATCAATGTTTCTCTCCCCGTTTTTCCCAATCCCTTCCACTCTCTCGGAAAATCAATGGAAAAATGTCTTCAGGTGAGGATTAACAACAACAACAACAAAAACTATTAGAACTGATAAACGAGTTTAGTAAAGTAGCAGGATACAAAATTAATATCCAGGAGTCGGTTGTATTTTTTAAAACTCTTGACCCTTCATTCCATGGGGCGAGGCTCTAACCCAGCTGTGGGCAAACTACGGTCTGCGGGCCGGATCCGGCCCGTTTAAAATGAATAAAACTATTGAAAAAAAAGATCATACCCTTTTATGTAATGATGTTTATTTTGAATTTATATTAGTTCACACAAACACTCCATCCATGCTTTTGTTCCGGCCCTCCAGTCCAGTTTAAGAACCCATTGTGGCCCTCGAGTCAAAAAGTTTGCCCATCCCTGCTCTAACCACTTTGCAAACTGGCTAGAGCAATGTTGCATTAAAATTTTTTTTTAAATTGATTTCAGAAAGGAAGGGAGAGGGAGAGAGAGATGGAAACATTAATGATAAGAGAGAATCATTGATTGGCTGCCTCCTGCACACCCCCTTCTGGGGAATCAAGCCCAGGCATGTGTCCTGACTGGAAGTGAACCATGACCTGGTTCATAGGTTGACGCTCAACCACTGAACCACACTGGCTGGGCCAGTAGCTTTTTTATACACGAATAACAAGCTACCAGAAAGGGAAATTAAGAAAACAAGCCCATTTACAATTGCATCGAAAAGAATAAAATACCTACAAGTAAATTTAATCAATATGGTAAAAGATCTATACTCAGAAAACTATCAGACATTGAAGAAATAAATTGAAGTTACAAGTAAATGGAAGCTTATACTGTGCTCATGGATTAACATCATTAAAATGTGCATATTACCCAAGCAATGTATGGATTCAGTGCAATCCCTATCAAAATAACAATGGTATATTTCACAGAACTAGAACAAATAACCCTAAAATTTACATTGAACCACAAAAGACCCTGAATACCCAAAGCAATATTGAGAAACAAGAAATAAGTTTGAGCTATCATGCTACCTGATCAAATTATACTACAAAGCTGCAATAATCAAAACAGCATGGTACTGGCATAAAAATGGACACATAGATCAATGGAACAGGATAGAGAGCCCAGATATAAACCCACACCTATATTGTCAATAATCTATGACAAAGGAGGTGAGAATATACAATGGGTAAAGGTAGTCTCTTCAATAGTGGTTTTGAGAAAACTGAAGAGATACACGCCAAGAATGAAAGGGAAACATTTTCTTACACCATCTACAAGAATAAACTCAAGTGGATTAAAGATTTAAATGTAAGATCCCAAGTCATAAAACTCCTAGAAGAAAACATAGGCGGACACTCTGACATTGCTCTTAGTGATGTATTTTTGGATATGTCTTTTTGAGCAAGGGAAACAAAGCAAAAATAAATAAATGGGACTGCATCAAGCTAAAAAGTTTTGCACAGTGAAGGAAACCATTAACAAAATGAAAAGACAACCTACTGAATGGACTAAGATATTAACCAATGATAGATATGTCTGATAAGGAATTAATACCAAAATATATAAGAAACTCATACAACCTAACACATACACACACACACACACACAATTTGATTTTTAAAAATTGGGCAGAGGACCTGCTAGACATTTCTCCTAAGAGGCCACACAGATGGCCCATAGACATATGAAATGCTCAACATGGCTAATTACCAGGGAAATGCAAATTAAAACCACAGTGAGATATGACTTCATACCTCTCAGAATGGTTATCATCAGTAAATCAACAAACAAGCGTTAGTGAAAAATGGGGAGGAAAGGGACCCTCACTCAGTGCTGGTGGGATTGTGAATTGGTGCAGCCACGATGAAAAACAGCATGGAATTCATTTTAAAAAATTAAAAATAAAATACCTTCTGACCCAGCAATTCTACTTCTGGTATTTATCCAAAGAAACCCAAAACACAAATTTGAAAACATGTGTGCGCCCTGGTTCCACGCAGCAGTTTGCAATGGCCACCCCAGGGAAGCAGCCCGGCCTGCAGCAGAGACGAGGGGCCGATGGGACCCCATAAGTGGAACACCCCGAAGCCAGACAAAGAAGGGAATCTCGCCATTTGCAGCACCTGGACGGACCTAGTGCTCTGCTCAGGGAAATGTCAAAACAAATACTGTGTGGTTCACCTACGTGTGGGATCTAAAAACAAAACAAACGGACAAACCAAACAGAAACAAGCCCGTGGGTACAAAGAACACTGATGGCTGCCCGGCGGGAGGGGCGAGGGGCCTGAGTGAGGGGAAGGGGCGGAGAGGACACATTTCCAGCGAGAGCGCCCTCCGGGCTGCGGCACAGCGTGGGCATGTGCCAGTGCAGTGCAGCCCCCAGGCACGGGTCCTGTGGCCGCTGGCCCGGTGGGTCGCTGCATGCGGACGCGGCGGCCTGGCCACTGCGCGGGGCGCCTGCGGGGTGTAAGGCTGGACGCCGCGGTCACTTTTGTGAAATTAGAAAAGCCTCGGACGCTCAGGTCTTTTCTTCTCCGGCTTCCTTCCTGCCCGCGGGCGGCTGGGTCGTCCTGGATTTCCCCTGTTTTCTCCTGGTGACCTCTATTCATCTGCCTGGACCTCTGACCTCCCCCTGGAAGACCCTCCTCCGTTAGTCCAGTGCCCGGCCCCCACTCACTCAGGACCCACGCGGGCGGCTTACCTGGACCCGCCTCCGGGCCTCTGTGCTCGGACCCCTGGGGTCTCCCCGCCGCGTCCGCTCTGGTCTCGGCCTGCCCGGGCCTCGGCCGGGGCGCTGGGCGCGGGGCGCGGCTCCGGCTCCGGAGGAAGCTCTCGCAGAAGTGAGCGCAGGGCGCGGGGTGGTGCCCGCAGATGGGGGCGCAGCTGATGCAGCCCCGCAGGAGCTGGTCATAGTACCAGCCCTGCTCCTTGTGGCAGCTCAGCGACTCTGGGCGACAGAAACAGTGATGCCACCGGTGGCGGAGGCTGTGGGGACCGTGGGTCGGGCCTCACAGGGCCTCAGAGGTAAAAACATCACAATCTAACTCCCGGAGCCCTCCCGCGCGACCTGCGACCTCCTGCTCCTCAGCACGTCCGCGCGGTTCCAGCCCGACCACACCCACCGAGACGGCCCCACACCCAGCTCTACACGTTCCTGCTTCTCACTGCTCCTTCTTCTGTCCCGAAAGGCTGTTTAGAAGTCACTCTCTAGTTTCTACACACATAAGGGTTTTCAGGTATCTCTTAAAATTGAAATGTAGTGGTCACATTGTCACTAAAGTTTTCGCGTTTTGGGGGGGAAGGTCCTACCATCACATTATTTACTTGTTTGTTTGTTTGTTTTTAGGTTCTGTACATATGTGTGACTTTATTCTTTTAAAAATTCTAATTTAAAGATTGTATACACATAATTACATAGTTATATGCGTTATAGTCATTAAAGTTTTAACTTGCATTTTTCAAGCCTGTGGGAACCACGCCAGGGTCCCCGGAGAGTCAAGGCCAGTGGGAGCACCGAGGCTTGTGGTCAGTACCCAGATGGCCCAGGCCGCTCTGAGCATGAGCCTCATCGGGTGTCCAAAGCCAAGACCCCAGGAGCGGTGCAAGGACACACGGGGCGCTGTGCCCTTGGCGGCCGACATGGCGGACGTCTGTGGGCAGCTGGCCTCTCTTGTGGCAGTGGTATCGCCAGTGTGCGGGCACAGCAGAGGGAGAGCGCTCAGAAGGGAGGCGGCAGCACAGAGGCTGTAGCTCCTACGCGTGCAGGAGACAGGAGAGCCCAGACGGAGCTGAGAGCTGGTGCTGCTACGATGTGAGGCCCAGAGCTCACAGCCAGCTCGTGTAGCCACCATGCTACCCGCCTGGGCGCTGGGAGAGGAGTTAGGAGGCGGTCACCATGTGAGCTACAGAGAGCAGCAGGGTGCCGGGCAGGGTGCCGGGCAGGGTGCTGGGCAGGGTGCTGGGCAGGGTGCGGGGCAGGGGAGACGGGAGAAGCTGCTGAGCCGGAGCTCAGGTGCCGCTCTGATGTGAGGCGGTGAGTGTGGCAGAGAGCGCTGCTCAGATGATAGCTGTGGGTGCAGAGGCAGCTGTGGGTACAGGGGCGGTGAGGGTGCAGGGGCGGGTGAGGGTGCAGGGGCGGGTGTGGGTGCAGGGCGGGTGAGGGTGC
>NW_006298349.1:569622-570022 GCF_000327345.1 Myotis davidii
TCAAACCCGCTCGCATACTTTTTTTCTGGTGAAGACTGAAGCACAAAAAAAGGGAAGCCTTACCTTGATCCTGGGACTACTGAAAGTGATCCCTCACCTTGCTTCTAGGGCTTTGTTTTTTGAGCCAACCCACACCCCTTGGGTTTTACCTCCACCACACACTCCCCATCTTACTTTTCCCTTTCCCGCTTCCCTCCCAACATCCAACCCACCAGTACCAACTGCCGGGAGAACTGCCCGGACAGAGCCTCGCAAGGAAGAAACGTATTTTATGTCAACACAGGGCGGAGAGGGCCGCCGGGAGGGAGGCTGGAGGAAGGCGGGAAGCTCAGCGCAGGGACGTGCCTTCTGTCCGGATGATGCCTGGGAGCCACAGGAGCCAGCAGGGAGGTGCCGGGCA
>NW_006298349.1:570438-573210 GCF_000327345.1 Myotis davidii
CAGGAGGGCCTGTCTGGGCAGCCGCGCCCACAGGAGGGTCTGAGGGCACATTCCGGAGGCAGCCAAGACGGCACAGACCTCACGGCCAAGTTCCACTGCTGGCAGGTTGTGGGGTCGTAACCAAGCCTGCCTCAGCTCCTCATTTCCGAGAGGAATGGTGGTAACACTGACTTTTAAAGGCTGCTGCGAGGATTTGAATGCGGCGGACAGTATACACACGTGCTCAGCTAACGGGAGGGTCAGGTAGGATAATCATCGGCGCTTCAGCCTGACAGAGGAAAGGAAAGGCCAGGAAGGTGGGGACACTGGGTCCCACGGAGGCTCAGGTGGCCTGAGAGTCGCCCCAACAGCACGGCCCGGGAGCACTGCGCCGCACTCGGGACACCAGTCAGCCCGCCGGCAATTTCTGGGGCGCAGTGACCTCCCCTTCTCTCTCAGGGACCGGGTGTGGCTGATGCAGTGGTGCCCGAGCTCCGGCACCACCAGCCTCATGCCTGACGTCTCGGCCTTCCCCCGGGGCCTGGTCTTCCCCGTGGTGCTTCCCATGTGCCTTTGCCCCCACATGTGCTCCGCCCAGGAGTCCCGTCCCCCTCCTCTGACTTCCACATCTACAAACTCTTAACAACCCATTTCAGGGGGCACTTCCTCCAAGAACACGTCCCTGCCCCCCTCCCCATCAGCCGAGCTGGTTTCTCCCAAATGTGGCGTTTTCTGGCACTTTCTCTTTGTGCCTTAAAATGTAGTCATTTCTCCATGAGATGATGACCTGCTGTGGGTCATGTGAAACCGTATTTTGAAGGGGCTGGGCAGCCCCGTGAATACTCACGCAGCAGGATGAGCGTTCTACGTAATTAATGGACCATGGTTAGCAGTCCTGGTTTCAGAGTCAGAGGGTTCTGGCTCACTTCCTGGCGTTCCCACTGTTATGCTGTGTGATCTGGGCAAGTCACTAAGCCTCTCTGAGCTCCACTCAACAAGTATTTATGAAGCACTTACTGTGTGTCAGGCACTGTGCTAAGTTCAACCAAGGAAAGGAGCTCACAGTCTGGAGGTCGAAACAGACAGGAAACAAATACACATAAAAGAACATAATACAAATTGTGATAAGTTCCGTTATGGAAAAGAGCAACTTATGAAAAAGAACAGCAAGCAAAATGCATTTGTCAAGACAACCAGAGAAAACGGAATATGGCTGCGTAAAGACAACGTTAGGGCTTATTGCTGGGGGCGATAAGAAACTGAGGCCCTATTTTATTTATTTGCTAGTGCCAGGGGCACTGATCTGTGCACACTGAAAGGAAATTAATTAAAAGGCAGCCAGTGGTGCTGGACACACCCTGGAGCCCACCTCCCGTGGCCCCTCCCTGGCCGGCTGCACCTGAGGTGGTGCTGCAGCTCAAAGGACATCTTCGGAGTGAGCGGGTCCCTCCGGCAGGCGGGTCCCTCGGCCTGGCCTGCGGGCATGGCTGAGCCTGCGGGCATGGCTGAAACTGGCTCTGACATCCCCCAGGGCATCCTGGGTAGTGAGAGGGCCGTTCTCAGGTGATGCACCAGCATCGGGCTCCCTCCTCTCTGGTTCCAGGGTGTGTCACCGGAGAACCACTCCTGTGTTGTGTCTGCCCCCTGGTGGTCATTGTGCATCATACCTACCAGCTGGTCCGATGGTTGCTTAGCCTTTTATATATATAGAATATTATTTTTTTAATACATTTTTATTGATTTCAGAGAGGAAGGGAGAAGGAGAGAGAGATAGAAACATCAATGATGAGAATCATTGATCCACTGCCTCCTGCACATCCACTACTGGGGATGAGCCCACAACCAGGCATGTGCTCTTGACCAGAATTGAACCCGGGACCCTTCAGTCCACAGGCCGACACTCTATCCACGGAGCCAAACCAGCCAGTCTGAGGTTATGTTTTAAAGGCCTATCTATATGTTAGGGATTCATGCTCTAGGCCAGTGACGGCGGACCTTCTGAGCTCGGCGTGTCAGCATTTCTAAAAACCCTAACTTAACTCTGGTGCCGTGTCACATATAGGAATTTTTTGATATTTGCAACCGTAGTAAAACAAAGACTTATATTTTTGATATTTATTTTATATATTTAAATGCCATTTAACAAAGAAAAATCAACCGAAAGAATGAGTTTGCGTGTCACCTCTGACACGCGTGTCATAGGTTCGCCATCACTGCTCTAGTAGTTACAGGTGAGTGATATGAAATACAGAAGTAAACAATTGTTGGGGAATGAAAGGCAGCCACTGAGAGCGGCTGGTGGTTTGCTAGTGCTGTGCCTCCTCTGGGTGTGACCATTTCTATAATGAAACTTTCAGAGGAAAGGAAGACCAGAGAAGGACGGGGAGCCGGATTCCTATGGGCAGTCAGGGCAGACCCTGCCACTGGGCTGAGCCCTGAGGCTGGTAGGAGGGAGCTACAGGAGGGAGCTACAGGAGGGAGCTACAGGAGGGAGACGGAGAAAGGCTTTTCATGCAGAGATGCACCACGTGCAAAAGGCCAGAGGCAGGAAAGGACCCAACACGTTCAGGAAACTGCAGAGGCCGGTGCGCAGAGCCGACGGACGCAAAGGGGTGTCACATGAAATCCTCACCAACACCGCCAGGCACCCAGGGCAGTGGGGCCGGAGGGGCTGCTGGCCAGAGGAGAGGGGTCCCACCACCCCCTCGGCTCAGGCCCAGAACTCACTGCAGAAGGCGGTGCAGGTCCGTGGAACCTGACGGCTGCAGATGGGTCTGCAGGAGACGCAGCCGT
>NW_006298349.1:573271-575493 GCF_000327345.1 Myotis davidii
CGCTCCTCGGAGGCTTCATGGTTGCCCCGTCCGCAGGGCCTGTGGAGCTAAGAGGCAGGAGCGTGTGGGCAGCGGGCACCCAGCTGGTGGCAGAGACCAAGGCTCTGCTCCGTGAGCGGAAGGGGAACCAGACAAGACTGGCTCCACCCAGCTGCCATTGCTGCAAGCCTGGGGCAACCCTTCGCCCCAGGGCCTGAGCTCCCTGGCTGGTGGAAAGCTGAGCTGGGCCTCCTCCCGGGCATCGGGCTGTGCCCTGCTTGACACTGCTCTCTGCCCTCTTTAATTTAAATTGTTTTTAAGAGAGAGGACGGAGGAGAGAGGACGGAGGGGAGAAGAAGGAGGGGAGAGAGGACGGAGGGGAGAGAGGAAGGAGGGGAGAGAGGAAGGAGGGGAGAGAGGAAGGAGGAGAGACAGGAAGTAGGGGTGAGAGGAAGGAGGAGAGACAGGAAGGAGGGGAGAGAGGAAGGAGGAGAGAGAGGAAGGAGGGGAGAGAGGAAGGAGGAGAGACAGGAAGTAGGGGTGAGAGGAAGGAGGAGAGACAGGAAGGAAGGGAGAGAGGAAGGAGGAGAGAGGAAGGAGGAGAGATAGGAAGGAGGGGAGAGAAGAAGGAGGAGAGTCAGGAAGGAGGGGAGAGAGCAAGAAGGAGAGACAGGAAGGAGGGGAGAGGAAGGAGGGGAGAGGGATAGATTGGTTGTCTCCTACATGAGCCCCAACTAGGGATCGAACCCACAATCTAGGTATGTGCCTTGACGCGCAATTGGACCCACAACCTTTTGGTGCACAGGACAATGCCCAACCAACTGAATCCCACAGCCAGCGCCCGGGCATCTCCCCTTTTTAATGTACCTTCCTCTTCCTTCCATGGGATCTTTTTGTTGTTAATCATCACCAGAGGATATCTTTTCTATTGACCAAGAGAGAGTGGAACGGAGGGAGGGATGGGAAGGAGAGAGAGAGAGAGAGAGAAACCTTGATTTAAGAGAGACACATTGATTGGTTGCCTCCCGCACATGCCCTGATAGGGGCCAGGGATCGAACCTGCAACCCAGGTAGGTGCCCTTGACTGGGAATTGATCCCATGCTCTCAGGATTAGGGCCACGTTCTAACGACTGAGCACACTGGTCAAGGCCACCACAGGACCCTTGCACATGCTGAGCCGTGCATGGAATACCCTCGCCCTCTGCTTGGGTGTACTCCCTCCTCCTCCTTTGGATTCTGCTTTCTTTCTTCAGAGCAGCCTTTCTGACTCTCCCTCCCAGGGAGACACCCTCTGCAGGGGGATCTGCCCTTCAGTTGTCACTCACTGCAGGGGTGTGAGTATTCGATACTTTCTCCCCGTTGGCTGTGAACATCATGCCACAGGGGCTCTGTCTAATTTTCCCCACTTCTGGGTCCTGAGAAGCGAGACCAGGCCCAGCTACGACACAGCAGGCCCTCATCACAGGAAGAAGTGGAGAGATTAACACAGCAGCACTCAGTAGTGACGGCCCCTCATTTCCCTCTTCCCTGAGCTATGACACGCAGTGTGATGTGTAACATAAAAGCGTAGCTGTGTGAACTGGTCCTTGTGTGTGCGGAGGCCCCCTTCTCCTGTGGGGGACACATTCCAAGACCCTCCGTGGACGCCTGAGACTCGAGAGAGCACCGGCCCTGTGTTACCGCTTTTCCTACAATGCACACCTGTGGTAAGTGTTTAACTTAGACAGTAGGCACAGTGAGGGGTTAACACAATAGCTAACAAAATAGAACTATTATAACGATGCAGTATAATAACAGCTGAGTGAATGTGGTCTCTCTCTCATACTATCTAGTGCCACTCATCTCTCCATTAAAGAGAGCGCCTCATGCTCCCCGGGGGGATCTGAGCGGCCGGGCACAGCCTTTGGGCGTGGGGACCATCGTTAAGTACAAGGACGGCCTGGACACAGCGCTGCGGCCCTCTCTCCTCCGCTGCCCACAGGAGGGGGGACGCTGACTGGAGCCGCAGAGCCAGGAGTGCCTGGCACGGGAGGCACCGAGCTCCTCTGGGCGTGGCAACGGGAGGCCAAGCCCCGACAAGTCTTGGTTCATATTCACATTCTCAGTTCTCCTTCCCTGGCGGCCGTGGCCTTGCCCACCCAGGCGGAAGGCCAGGGTCTCCTCAGACACGCGGAGGGCAGCCCCCCGGCCCCTCCCGGGTGGTCGGGCTTTAGAAAGGCCCCCCGCCCCCTCCCCGGCCCGG
>NW_006298349.1:575604-578593 GCF_000327345.1 Myotis davidii
AGCGCCCCTTCCTGGGGGAGCAGGAGCCGGAGTCGCGGACCCGGGCGGGCGGCGCAGAGGGACCGGGAGAGCTGCACAGCGACAACGACGTCCTTAGGGAGATACGGGAACTTCACATTCGTGAAGAAGAACGGGGTACCGTTTAACAGAAGAATATGCACAGAAAAAGTAAGAATTACTAGACATTTAAAAACATGGTGCTCAGAATAAACATCAGGATTGGAAGATGTAATTGAAGAAATTTCCCAGAAAACGGGGAGAACAGATTTAAAAAGTTAAGGAATAATTTCAAGAGGTCCAAAGGTTGACTAATGGGAATTCTCAGAAAACAGATGTAAAGGATATTAGCTTCCACATTCAAAGAGCTTCCAGGCCGGAGGGAGTTCTCATCCAGTCTTTTCACAAACCGAGTGAGAACAGGAGATTGACAATGGCTGTGTACAGCCTTGGTTATCCAGTGTAAGGGAGGAGGAGGAGGAGGAGGAGGAGGAGAGGAGGGAAGGGTGGGGAAGAAGAAGGAAGAGAAGAAGGTGGCTTTTTGTTTCAGCTGGTTATATATGATTTCTCTCCAGGCTTTTTTGAAATATTGAAAATAGCTCTGAGCCCTGCCCCTGCCAGCCCCCACCAGCCCCAGGTGGACTTCCAGAGACCCTCGGGGTGGTGCCGCGCCCCGCCCCCCCCTCCCCCCCAAGATCTACACTCAGAACTAAACCAGGTCTTGGGAGAACCAGTCAAGTCACTTTCTGTGGTTTTTGCCTGTTTCCACGGTTCAGTGACAGCCGTGCGGACGTGGGGAAGGCCGGCCTCGCACCACCACCTCCTGGGGGGCTGCCTGGCCAGAAGCGCCTTCGCAGAGAACTGGACGAGACGAGTGTGCGCTTGGGCTGCCACCGCCCGCGACGTGGTTGCCAGCCGGTGGGTGTGACTCTGATGTGGATGAAGCCATCACTTAGAACCATGGGGATGACCTCTGACCTCAGCTGTAGCTCAGGCACCAGCATCTTCCAGACACGGGCCCCCCTGCGTGTCAGCTGCTCCCCTGAGCTGTCTCCCAGGGCCTCTCTGGGTGGTTGTGGGGCCTGAGACCCTCGACCCCGTGGTGTTTCCTGTTCTATAACTTGGCATCTGCGGGTGGCGCCCTTCTGCCTCCTTCTGTTGTCTCACTCCTCTCTGGATCCAGCCTCCCCCGCACCAGACGCAGACCAGGTCCGGGGTCCAGGCTCACAAGTGACCGAGCGCCTCGCACACCGCGGTCCTTGGTCAGACCGGGGCGGAAGCAGCCGTGGTCCTGCGCTGTGTGCGGCGGCGGGGTGACATTGGCGTTTGATTCTGCTCCCTCCCAGCCCCCATTTCCTGTATTCACACAGAACTAAGGGAGGGTGTCCTGGGGGGGCGGGGCAGAAATCCCGGCTTCTGCTTTTGTTTCCGTTAATCCTCACCTGAGGATATTTTTCCATTGATTTCCAGAGAGAGTGGAAGAGAGTTGGGGGGGGTGCAGAGAGAGAGAGAGAGAGAGAAGCATTGATGTAATAGAGACACATCGATTGGTTGCCTCCTGCACACGCCCCAACCTGGGCCCGGGATGGAGCCTGCAACGGTGGTGCAAGCCCTTGGCCGGAATCGAACCCGGGACCCTTCAGTCCGTGGGCTGACGGTCTGTCACTGAGCCGCACCAGCTGGGCCTGGCTTCTGCTTTCAAAACTTAGGGGACAGGATTCTTGACACGGACAGAGTGTGCCGGGACCAGCACAGAAAATAATTGTCTCCTACTCAACGATAGCCTGTAGGCTTACACGTGAAAGAAGGATCAAGTCATTTATGACACAAAACCCAAAATCTACAAAAGAAAAGTTTGATAAAATAGACGCAAAAAACTTCTGCCTGAGGTACAACACCTTAGAGAAAGCCCAGAGAAATGAAAAGCGGGACCAAGACATTTGCACTCAGAGCTGAACGCCGAACAGAAGGGAGAGACCAGCCTCCGACAGGAAATCAGGAGCGGCACTGGACGGACAGACAGTTCACAGACAAGAAGGCCAGCGCAGGTGCCTGGACTGGACACTACCCGTGGCCCTCCCCCAGGAGAGGACTACACAGGCGGAAGTTAACCACACCCACCGGCGGCCACACTGACAGGCCTCATTGGTCCTGGAAGGAGAGGAAGCGGGGAGCCCCAGGAAGGCCACTGGGCAGCATTGGCCACCATTCCTGGTCGGTTCACCAGGAACACAGGGTTCATTGCTGGGCTCAGCCAGCGCACATGATGGTCATCTCAGAAACACTGGTGAAGCGCACGGTTGGAAATAGCCCCCCGCCCATCAGTGGGGCCGATGAGGAGATGGCAGGAAGCTCACGCACTGGGTGCTCCGCAGCTGGGGGCGGGGAGGCCTGGCCGGCGGTCAGTGGCTGGAGGTCGTCCCGTCCACCAAAATGTTGCAGGTTTGATTCCAGGTCACAGCACAGAACTAGGTTCTGGGTTTGATTCCCAGTCGGGCACATACTGGAGGCAACCGATCAATGTTTCTCTCTCTCTCTCTCTCTCTCTCTCTCTCTCTCTCTCTCTCTCTCTCCCCCTTCCTCTCTCTTTAAAAATCAATAAAAAAAATATCCTTAGGTGAAGATTTTTTTTAAAAAAAGGAATAAGAAGGCTCTTTATATATTACTATGGAAAGAACTCTAAGCTATAGTAAGTAGAAAGAAAGCAAAAACAAAACAAGGTATTGTTATAACAGCATGGTTCATAAGCTCCTCCTCTCTCTCTCTCTTTCTCTCTCTCTCTCTCTCCCCCCCTCCTTGCCCCCTCCCTCCCTTCCTTTCTACAAAAAGGGGGAAAGTTGTAACCTGTGACTGTGGAAGTGCTTTTACATAAGAAAGAAACACTGTAAGAAAGCAGAAGGGCCTGAGTGCCAACCTCTGAGCCAGGAGGTCACGGTTGGATCCCGTAGGGGCGCAGGCCAGGTTCAGGGCAGACACTGGCCTGGGGTGGGAG
>NW_006298349.1:578771-586381 GCF_000327345.1 Myotis davidii
ACACACACGCTCTCATACACATGCACACCCAAGCTCATACACATACTCACACATGCTTACACACACACACAATGCTCACGCATACGCTCACACACACACACACATGTTCACACGCTCACACACATGCTCACACACATGCTCTCACACACACATGCTCACACATACACACACACATGCTCACATACACACTCAATACACACTCTCTCACACACACACACACACACCGACACACACCCTCTCACTCACACACACACATGCTCACACACACATGCTCTCATACACACACACACACACCCTCACACACACATGCTCACACAACACACACACATGCTCACACACAACACACACACATGCTCACATACACAATACACACTTTCACACATACACACACACACTCCGGCACACACACACACTCACTCTCGCACACACACACACACACACACGCACACCCTCTCACACACACACATACACACATGCTCTCACACACACACACACCACACACAATACACACACATGCTCACATACACAATACACACGCTCACACATACACTCGCACACATGCTCACACACAATACACACACATGCTCACACACAATACACACATACACACAACACACACACAATACTCATACATAATACACATGCTCACACATACACACACACTCGCACACACACTCACACAATACACACATGCTCACACACTTTTGCACACACACATACACAAACCCTCACACACATTTGCACACTCGCATACACACACACGCTCAGACACACACACATACATACACACACTTACATACACACATGCTTACACACACACACACACATACACATGCTCACACACCTGCTCACACACACGCTCACACAGACACACTCTTGTACTCAATACACATGCTCACATGGACACACACATACACACACATACAGATGCTCACACACACATACACACACATACTGATACACATGCATGCTCACACACGCACACACATATATACACACATGCTCACACACACATACACACACATGCTCACACACACGCTCACACAGACACTCTTACACTCAATACACACACATGCTCACATGGACACACACATACACACATGCTTACATACACACTCACACACACACACACATGCTCTCTCACACATACATACACATATGCTCTCACACACATACACCCACATCCTCACACACACACATACACACACATGCTCACACACACACACATGCTCTCACACACATGCTCTCACACACAAACACACACACACATGCTCACACACACACATACACACACACACTCACACACACACATGCTCACACACACACACTCAGCTGTGCCCCCTGGGGGTGCCTCCTGCCGTCACAGGCCTTCTCTGTGGGGCACTGTCCCAGGGGGGCAGATGCGAAGGGTGGGGTCAGGACCGCCTCCCGTGCTGCCCTCCCCCCAGGCCAACGTGCCATAGGAGGTGCAGCTCTCTGCTCGCCACAAGGGAGCATCCCTGTGCCTGAGGAACCGCGGGACACTGGCTGGCCACTGTGCAGCACTGTCCCAGCCGGGGTCCCCTCCCCTCTGGGGCTGCTGTGCTTCGTCCAGGGCCCCCCTTTCTGCAGAGCCACTTCCGGCCCAGATCCCGCCTGTCCTCCAAAGGCCTGGAGCGCGATAGACCCGGAAGCTCGCTCTGTGCGTCCTGAACAAAAATCAGGCTGGTGTCCTGGGTCACATGGGAAGAGGCTCAACTAGGACAGCGCCTCCTCTCTCCTGTGCTGGCATCTCTGTCCTCAGGGAGGCGGTCACTCTGGCCCCCTGGCTCATGAGGTCCCACCAGTGAGAGTTTACGAGGGCAGCGTCTTGGGCTCCCTGCTTCTTCCCTGCTTCTGCCTCCCCTCTTATGGCTCCTGGCTCCTGTCAGATCCGTGCTCTCTCTGCACACTCCTGTTCTCAGGAGCCCAGAACCCAGGGGACCCCAAGACTCCCAGAAGTCAGGCAGCCAGAACCTCATGCCTCTAACTCAAGGCATACCCCACCCAAGTGCAGCAGGAGCTGTTACACAAGTGTGACCTTCAAAGCAGAACTAACGTGGCAGCACAGGTAAACGCCTGTACTCGCCGCCCCCCACAACCACATCGAAATTACAACTAAAATACAGAACAACCATCACCCAGAACTGCCTGAACTCTGGCTGAATGGAAGTCCCACAACCAGAGAAGCAAAGAAGGAAGCACATTGAGACAATAGGAGGGGCAGAGGTGTGGAATCTAAAAAATCAAAATAAACGAAGAAGGAATCTAATGAATAAAATAAACTGATAAATAAAATAGAATTAGAGGCATGGGAACATGGAACAGACTGACGAATCTCAGAGCAAGGAGGGAGAGGGGGAGGGAAGAGATTGACCAAAGATCTTATGTGCGTATATGATGCCTATGGACACAGACAGTAGGGTGGTGAAGGCCTGTGGCGGTGGGACAGGGGTGTGAAAGGAGAGGGACATCTGTAATATACTCAACAGTACAGATTTTAAAAAACAAAACACTAGCCTTCACTGAAAAATGAAAAACAGAAGTGCGACCTCATCCCCTTCCCGCAAGAGTGAGGACTGGACACTCTCAGGGGGACTGTTAGACAGACGGGCCTCGAGGTCTGGGCCATTCTCACTAAACGCTATTCTTGCTGAAGGTTAACATGCAGTAGTTTGCAGACCAGCTGTGAACCCAACCAGAAGCTTGACAGGAACCCAACCAACTGCAAACAAGAAATCAACGAGCAATTGGCCACATAGTGCAGGTGAGCCGTGGCTGAGCGCCTTCCCGCAGGCAGGGCTGTGGGTGTGAATCCCTCTCCCGGAGAGGCTGGGAGTAAAGGACGCTTCCTAAAGCAGCCAGGTCTCCTTTCCCCTGGAGCCAAGTGGGAACCCCTGGTGTTCGGGAATAAATGACCCAATTTAAAAATGGATGACGGAGCTAAATAAACATTTTTTCCAAGAAGGCATGTGAATGGCTCGTAAGCACGTGAGAAGGCGCTCAGCACTGTTTCATTAGGGAAATACTAACTAAAACCCAAGGAATACCGACAGGGCTGGCTACAACGGAGAAGAGACAGTGCCAAGGCCTGGCGAGGACTGAGGAAGGGGCACCTCGTGTGCTGAGTGAGATTATAAAACAGTGCGGCCACTTGGGAAAGCCGTGTGGCAATTCCTCAAAATTTAAACACAGACTTGCCATGTGACCCAACAATTCCACTCCCCAGAGAAGTGAGAACACGCCCCCCACATACGCTGCACGAGTGTTTACAGCAGCAGGACTCATAGCAACGGAAAAGTAGAAACAGCCCAACTGCCCTCCAATGATGAATGAATAGATAAAATGTGGTCTGTCCAGCCCTGGCTGGGTGGCTCAGTCGGCTGGAGCATCATCCCATACACCAAAGGGTTGTGGGTTCAATCCTCAGTCCAGCCTGTATGAGAGGCAACTGATCTCTCTCTCTCTCTCTCTCTCTCTCTCTCTCTCTCTCCCGTTCCCTCTCCCTAAAATCAATAAAAACATATATTGGGTGAGGACTTTAAAAAGGGTGGTATATCCATAAAATGGAATATTATTTGGCCACAAAAAGAAATGAAGTACTGCTACACACTACAGCATCGATAAATCTCAAAAACATTATGCCAAGTAGAAGCCAGTCACAAAACACCACATTGCATTTTTTAAAATGTCTGGAGTAGGTAAATATTTAGAGATAAAAAGTAGATTAGTGGCAGCCTAGGGTGGAAGGACATCGGAGTGACAGGGTTTCTTTTTAGGGTGATGAAAATATTCTTAAGTTAGATTATAGTGATGGTCATATTCTTAAAAAACTGAATCGTACACTTTAAACAAGTGAACGTAGGGCATGTAAGTTATGTGCCAATCTCGCTGTTTGCTGTGGGGAGCCAGGGCGGGCAGCTGGGGGTCACGGAGGGAAGACCATACTACACATCTTGTCATCGTTTCTGGTCTCCCAACACGTGACCATCTATTCAACCAGCAAATTGAAAAAACAAGAGAATCAAACAAACTAAAAAAGGAAGACACCAGCCTCCCCCTTATTTGGGAGGGAGAGGGAGAGAGATGCCCCTCCCCCTCCCTGGGAGACAGGGGCTGAGCCAGGACAGGGCAGCCTCCGAGAGCTGCAAACCTGCCCATCTCTGGAAGCCGGGGGTCCAGCGGGACATCTTGCTCCTGTGGCCAGATGGCTGACACCCAATTGGCCAGAGGAGCGCCACCCCTGCCCCCAACTCCAGCACCACCCAGGCCTCCATCAGAGCCCAGAGCCACCATCGCGCCAGGAGGTAGGGTAACCCAGGGCCGCCCCTTGCCGGGCGGACAGAGGCCTGAGAAAGAAGCTCGTGGGCATCTAGGGAGCAAGTACGACGCCTCTTGCGCGCCTGTCTGTGGCCTGCCCGCCCCCCCCCCCCACTCTGACCCCAGAGAGCAGAGGAGGGGTGATCACGGGGCCTCCTGCCGCGTGGGCGGGGCTTGGCCCGGTAACAGGTGCGATCGCAGGAAAGATCCTTACGGTCAAATTAAGGTGAAATCACGGTGACAGAGAGTGGGGCATTCTGTGTTCAGGCAGGGACCCGGCAGCCCAAAGCCTTCCCGGTTTTGAGGGACAGCTGGAGGCACAGAAGCCCCTCTTCCCTTCGCAGCCGAGGACGCGGAGCCCGGGAGGTCCAGGGCTCACTGCGGCCACAGGGCACGTGTGACCCCGGCCTGTGGTCCCTCCGGTGGTGATGGGCCCGCAGCCTCAGGGGCTGGACAAACCTTTAAAACCTGCCCCGATGGAAACCCTTCAGGAGAAACGACCCAGTTTCCTCAAGAAATAAAGAGCCAGGAAACAATAGTGAGACAGAGGGCGCTTTCTAGACTAAAACCTATAACAGCACGTGCAGTGTGGCTTGAGTTTGGATCCTAATTTGAACAAATCAGCTGGGAGAGACGTGTAAGGTGACCGGGAAAGGGGACCTCGGCTATTTGGTGAGAAGGAATCACTTCTCAGAGGTGGTCATGGTATGAGGACGGTTCAGTTTGGGGCTTTGCTTTTTAAAGAGTTTTTGTTTTAAGAGATAGACCCCGAGGAATCTACAAGTCAAACAGCCTGGTGTTTGGAATTTGCTTTACGTGGCCCGGGGCCGCAGGGAGAGGAGGCGAAGGAGACGCCGGACACTGACTGTGTGAGATGGCGGGGCCGCCGGAGGGCAGACGCTCCTCTGCGTTGGCATCAGTGCCAACCTCACATGGGAGGTTTTAAATGTCCCGATCAACCTGATGCTGAGTCCCGGCGGCGGGGGGTGGGGTCACAGAGGGCTCGCCCGCAGTGCCGGGCACAGACCCCAAAGCTCCAGACTCAGGCCGGTGGGGGGAGCAGCGCTGCCAGAGCCGTCTCACCTGCTGTGGGGGCCGTGCCCATCAAACCCCACGGAACCCGCGCAGTGCCCCAGGCCAAGCCCTCCCTGCACCACTCACCTGCCCCGGACGCTCACACGCTCCTCCTGGCCGGGACCCAGCGCCTCGCTGCCCGGCCCGGGCCGCTCATCACCCAGGCTGGTTATTATTAGCCTGAGATTTGATTAGTGCCGACCTGCACTTCCTGGGTTTCCCCCCAACCTGCAGGATGTAAATCAGCAGCACCCTCCCTCCCACGCCTGCGCAGTGTCTTGCCCGGGGGGTGCCTTGGCCTGACGCTCCAGGAGTTCCCTGGCCCTGTCTCCTGACCCCCACTGTCCTCTGCTGCCACTGGGGCGAGGGATGAGGTCTAAGCTCTGGGGGGGCCCAGACCTGGTGCTGGCCCGTCGCTGGGCGCCGTCTCCTGCTGTCACTCACCCAGGCTGTGGCCAGGAGTCAGCTCTCCATCCCCCAGCACGCTCCGGCCCTTCCCTCCTGAACAACTTGTCATATGTTATCGCCTAGGAATCTCTGTTCCCGCTTCAGTTGGTGTGCCACCTCCTCTGGGAAGCCAGTCCTGACTGCCCGGCCGGGTGACGTGTCCGTTTGTGCGTCCTGAGCCCTGCCCTCACCCCTGGCTGACAGAGCACTCAGGAGGCTGGCAGGAGAGCTGTTCCGCTTGGGTGTGAATCTTAGTTCTGCCACTTACCAGTGGGAAGCCTGGTGGCAACTTACTACCTTCTGTGCCTCCATTTCTCTTCTGCATGACGGCAGCACCTCTCACCGTCGCTGTGACATGAGCTCACAGTTACATTCTTAGAGCTAGTCCTTGGCACATGGTCAGTTCTCAGTAGACGATATGGATGGAGGATTAGGGCTGGATCGCCCATTACATCCTAAGTCTGTTTCCCAGCCCGCTGAAACCGCTGCAGGGGGAGGCTCGAGTGAGACAAACTCAGCGTCACAGAAAGCCCAGGGCATGTGGGGAGGCCCGAGGGGTGGAAGGCACAGGTGTGGGGGGAGGGGAGGAGGAGGAAAGCATGGGGTGCCCTGGGCGGCGTGGGGAGGGAGGCACAGCCAACGTGGATAGTGGTGAGCAGAGGAGGGGAATGCAAATGGTCAGGAAACCTAGAGGCGATCAATGCGTTTTCAATGATCAGAAAAGACAACATGAAAAAAGACTCCACCCATCACGTTGGCCGCGTGCCGCTGGATGAGACCGCGAACCGGTGGGGACCTGGGGCCACGCGAGCGCCCCGCCTGTGGCTGGAGGGGTGAGCTGCTCCCGTGGTGGGGGGCAGTCTGCCAGGGTCAGCTGAAATGTATAACTGCCCCTAACCCTCGGCCCAGGCATATCCTCCAAGGCCACAGGGGCCGGGAATGTTCTCTGAAGCCGTTCATAGCAGCATCGGCCTGAACAGCGAGCCTGCCCACCTCCCAGAGGAGGCCGGAGAGTGGGCGGACACAGCCGGGCGCTGGGCAGCGTGGAAAGAACTATCGAGACCGGCCGCTGAAGGGGAAGCAGCTCACAGCCTGGCCCTGATGGTAAAAGGCCTGTAAGTCAAGCAAAAGCCAGACACATTACCAGCCGTGGGCAAACTACGGCCCACGGGCCGGATCTGTCCCGTTTGAAATGAATAAAACTATTGAAAAGAAAGACCGTACCCTTTTATGTAATGATGTTTACTTTGAACTTATATTAGTTCACACAAGCACTCCATCCATGCTTTTGTTCCGGCCCTCCGGTCCAGTTTAAGAACCCATTGTGGCCCTTGAGTCAGAAAGTTTGCCCACCCCTGCCTTAGACACACAGAGGGGCCGTGATTGCGGCTGAGGATGTGAGGCGGGGAAGGCGGGAGAAATCGGAAAGGACAGCGCGATGACCATGATTCCCCGCAGGGCAAGCGGGGCCGGGACTGGGATGATGGTCAGATGGGACCTGAGCCCCATTTGTAATGGGTTCATGTGTCACATGGAGAAGACAGTCATGTACTGACTTGTGCCAATGAAGGTGACAAAGCGCAGCTGGGCGTGGGGTGGGTGTGACCAGAGGCAGCCCCAGACTCTGCTGCCCACGGAGATGCCACTGACCCCGCACCGCTGGATGCTCTCGCTGTCCTTCCACCTGCACCCCCTTCTGCCTGCACCCCTTCCACCTGCACCCCTTCCACCTGCACCCCCTCCCGCCTGCA
>NW_006298349.1:586551-602304 GCF_000327345.1 Myotis davidii
CCCCCTTCCGTCTGCACCTCCTTCCGTCTGCACCCCCTTCCACCTGCACCCCTTCCGTCTGTACCCCCTTCCATCTGCACCTCCTTCCATCTGCACCCCTTGCCGTCTGCACCCCCTTCCGTCTGCACCCCCTTCCGTCTGCACCCTCGGCTGGGGCTGTCACCTCCATACACAGCAGTGCCCCCGGGGTTAGGAAGCGTTTTCTTCGCCATCTGTCGAGCAGACTGTGCCGAACGCTGGTCTCCGAGGCCACACGCAGGGTCTTACCTAGCAAGAGAGCACGCTGGTGCCTTAAGCCACACTGGTTAGGCATGAAATGAAACCAAACACAAGCCAAGGTGACTTTCAGGGGGGCTGAGATGGATGGTAAGGCTCCCCAGATGGTCAATGCTTTTTTTGCTCACACCATTTCAGATAATGGATTTTATTTGCTTTCTATTGTCTGTAATGCGGGGTGTGATTTGCATGCGGTGAAATGCGTGTATGTTAAGTGTGCAGGTCAGCGAATCTTCACCCATGTGCACGCCAGGCAACACTTTCCAGCCCCCACGAAGGCTCCCGCACTCCTGCGGGCGGATTGTTCTCACTCCCCTCTCCACAGACCCGTGTGGCCTGCTCCTGAACTCTGCGGATGGGAACATACTAGACTTCATTAAACCAGACAGAACAGAGCTCTGGGGCATTTCAGGGGAGTTCTCTCATCTCTGTGGGCCTCATCTCCTCCTGATCGCGTGCCGGACAGTGTCCGCACGAAGCCCCTGTGGCCCTCCTCCGGGCCCCTGGTGAGGCTGACGGCCGCTGTTGTCCCTGGCGGGCGCCTGAGAGCAGGTGCTGGAGGTTTCCAAGCCTCATTCTGAACCTTCCAACCTCATTCTGAAAACAGCCTTTTCCGAGCCGCCCCGGGCTCAGGGTCTGGGACACGGAGGAAAGGTACCTCCAGGTCGGGGACCGTCTGCTCCCTCAGTTCAGTGAGCACGTGGCCGAGACGGACGCACCGAGTGGGCGGGAGGAGAGCGAGGGTCTCCCTTCTCTCCCGGCTGCACCCTGTGGGCTGCTCCCGCCTGGAAGACAGCGCCCTGAGCTGACCTGCCACCCGCCCTCCGCTGCCAGGTATGGCACGCCCTGTGCCAGCAGGTGACACCTGTGCCTCATTCCCCCGACATTGTCTTTGCACGACTGGGGGCCTATCAGATGAAACAGTGCCGACAGGCTCCTTTTGTCACTGCTCCATCCTGTCCGTTAGTCCTTCTCCTTGTAAATGAGCTTGTAAGACCCTGTGGGAGCGTGACGACAGGGAGCACTCATGGGGCGCCTGCCGAGATACCGGCACTTTCCAAACGCCCCACGCACGCGCGTCATGTATATAGACGTTGTCTTCTTCATGTCTCGCCAGCTGGCGTCAGCTCCTCGCGTGGAATTGCTTGGTCCGAGGGGGCGCTGTTGTGTGGATCAGTGTTTTCCAATGAGACGTCCTCTCCACACCAAGGCATCGGCCGCAGCCTAGCCCTCGGGCCCACTGCCCTCCCCGGCCTGTGTCTCTGAGGCAGGGAGTGCGTGGCTCCTCCACGCCCTGTGTCTGCCACCCCCCTGTGGCCCCTTGAGGCCATGCGGTCGAACTTCCTCTGAGAGTCCGAGAGGTGAGATGAAAGGAAGTGCATCAGAAATGACATTTCTTAGAACTGCACCCAAGCCCTGATGGCCACGATCGCAATTTACATGTATGACTCAGAGGAGCTCAATTTCCCGCGCTAACCCACTCATCCCGCATTTGTACTGACTTCTCAGAAATGCTGGGTGCCATGACTTTAGCAAAACCCACTTCACAGTAACAACTTCCAACCTTCTGTAGGAAGACCTGGTTTCTTTTTCCGTGAAAAGTTTTTCCCCTCAAAACTTTCTATTATAAAAAATTAAAAACTCAGAGAAAGGTGAAAAGGTAAAATGACGACCCATGGAGCGTCCACCTGGTTCCACAACTGTGCACAGGGACGTCGATGTCTCCACACCCCACTCCCCACCGAGACCCCTGAGGGCCCTGAGGACCCAGTCCTAAACGTGCCCGCAGACATCTCTTAGGAAGATGCAGGTTCTCTGACATGGATCATCTCTTCCTATCTAAGAAAATCAATAATAATTAAAGAACATCATCTAATATCTGGTCCATGTTTATTTATTTAAAAATTTTTTTCAATATATTTTTATTGATTTCAGAAAGGAAGGGAGTGGGAGAGAGAAATAGAAAATCGGTGATGAGAGAGAATCATTAATCGGCTGCCTCCTGCACGCTCCTCTACTGGGGATAAGCCTGCAACCTGGGCCTGTGCCCGTGACCAGAATCACACTTGGGATCCTTCAGTCTGAAGGCTGATGCTCTATCCACTGAGCCAAACCAGTTAGGCCTACCTGGCCCACATTTACATTTCCCCAATTGTCCTAAGGACTTTTTCATGGCTAAGGCTTTTGGATCAGAATCCAGCAAGGGTTACATATTGCATTTGATATTATTATGTCTCTTTAGTAATTTTTCCTTTAGAATAATCCCCTCCTTTTCCCCCCCATTTGCATGGAAAATGTTTTTCCATCCCTTCACTCTCATCCTTTTGTCCTGAGTTGGGTCTCTTGTAGATAGCATATAATTGGGTCATGTTTTCTTAGCCATTCAGCTACCCTATGTTTTTTGATTGGTGTATTTAACCCATTTGCATTTAAGGTTATTATTGATAGGTACTTATTCATTGACATTTTAATTCTTTATGCATATATATCTATAATAATAAAAGTATAATATGCAAGTTGACCAAACAGCTGAACAGCAGATGACCACCCTATGACATGCACTGGTGCCAGGCCAGCCAAGGTGGGCGAGATGCAATTAGTCGGGGGACCCCGTACCACCCCATGATTGCCCTGCAGAGGGAGGCCCAGGCCACTGGCTGGCAGGCAATCAATCTGGGGGCCTCTGCAATTGCCCCAAAAAGGGAGGCCCAGACCCCCAGTCGGCACTGCTGTGGCGAATGGGTGGGACCTTTCTCTATGGGGTGATTGATCACAGGGCTCCTGGACTACAAGGGTGCAGGCCAGGCTGAGGGACCCTCCCTCCCCAAGTGCACGAATTTCATGCACTAGGCCTCTAGTATATACTGTATATATCTTTTTATTATTACAGCAATCCCTTTAGCATTTCCTGTAATGCTGGCTTGGTGGTGATGAACTCCTTTAGCCTTTCTTATCTGGGAAGCTCTTCATCTCACTGTCTATTTTGAATAATAGCCTTGCTGGATATAGTAATCTTGGTTTCAGATCCTTGCCTTTCATTACCTTGAGTACTTCTTGCCATTCCTTTCTGGCCTGTAGAGCTTCTGGTAAGAAATCACCTGATAGCCTTATGGGAGCTCCTTTGTAGGTGACAAATTGCTTTTCTCTTGCTACTTTTAAGATTCTCTTTGTCTTTAATTTTTGGCATTTTAATTATGATGTGTCTGGGCGTGGGCCTGCTTGCGTTCTTCTTGCTTGGGACTCTCTGTGCTTCCTTAACTTGTGTGACTTTTTCCTTCAGCAGGTTAGGGGGGAGGGGGAGATTCCATTATTTCTTCAAGCACATTCTCTATCCTTTGCTCACTTTCTTCACTTTCTGGTACTCCTAAAAAGAAACCCTGTCACTCCTATGTCTTTCCATCCTAGGCTGCCACTAATCTACTTTTTATCTCTAAATATTTACCTACTCCAGACATTTTATAAAAATGCAATGTGGTGTTTTGTGACTGGCTTCTACTTGGCATAATGTTTTTGAGATTTATCGATGCTGTAGTGTGTAGCAGTACTTCATTTCTTTTTGTGGCCAAATAATATTCCATTTTATGGATATACCACCCTTTTTAAAGTCCTCACCCAATATATGTTTTTATTGATTTTAGGGAGAGGGAATTGTTATGAGTCCTGCTGCTGTAAACACTCGTGTATTTGGGTGGACATGTTTTTACTTCTCTTGGGAGTAAAGCAGGTATGGGACCTTGAGAAGAACGGACCCACATTCTCTGAAAGCCTTTGGAATTAAGCTGCAACATCACCCCCTCCCTGGGCCTCCAGCCTGCTGGCCTACCCTGCCAGTTTTGGACTTGCCAACCCACAATTGCGTGAGCGAATTCTTAGAATCTCTCTGAATATTGTTTCTGTGTCTCTGGAAAAGTCTGATAATGTGGCTTGTGTTCAATGCATTCAGAATAAAGGCAACACCCAGAGCCACAGCTGCAGCCAAGTCTCTTTTCTGGGCCCACATTTAGGCACCGTTGGCCTTCTCCGTGCTCCCTCTTGTCTTCCTAACAGGTACCTCAGTCTTACCGCGGCCATGGTGAGCGTCGCTCCTGCCTCCTGGGCCTGTCCACGCTGGCTGTCCCATCGCAGAAACCAGCAGCTCTGACTTGTGATAGCTCAGGCCCCAAACCTTGGTGATTCTTCCTTGGCCTCCTGTCCAAAGCTGCCCGCCCCTCCCAGCCCTGCCGCACAGTCCTGGGTCCCCTCGTCTGGATAAGGTTCTCCCCCCGAGGCCCGTGTTTCCAGGAGTGGTGTGGGCAGCCCAGGCCAAGCTCACAGCTGGATAAGCATTTGAGGCCCCACAGCCCAAACAGACTCTTCCTGACCCAGGTTTCTTTGTTAATTAAAATTCTGAAAATTTATTAAGATGTGATTTACCTAATTGTAAGTGTGCAGCTCATGGACTTTCATGGACTAAACACAGCATCCCCCAGATCAAGGAGCAGACATTCCCAGCCCCGCCAGCCTCTGCCCTCCTCTCGGGCAGCCACCGGTGATCCCCAGCACGGGCCGCCGGCGCGGCGCGGCACACGGACGATGGAACTGCCTGTTTTTCCAGTTAAACAGCGATGTGATTGCTTGAGTACAGACGTTGTATGCAACCTGGGCAGAGGCTGCGATGGTTCATATTTCCAACGGGGGGAGGACTCGTTCGGTCTTGTAGTATTGAGCCCATCGAATACAGCTCTCGATCAGAATCAGATGGCGTTCAGCATCCTTATCCTTCCTGTTCCTCTCAAGATGCTTGCGAGCGGCAACCACTTTCCTAATTCAATGGCAGCGACCCTCAGGGAGACCAGGGTGAGTCCCGCAGACGCGGGAATCCTCGGCTCTCAGGGCCTGTCACACGCGCACTGTACGACGCCGTGGAGTCTACCGGGGCCACGCCGGACTCCTTTGGCCAGTTTGTAGATCTGCTCCTTCACACGGTCAGATGCCAGTTCCAGCTAGGTGGGCACACTGGGGCGGCGGGCAGAGCCGCTGGGGGTAGGCCCTTTCTGGGAGTGTGCATGCGACCCATGAGGGCGGCGGACTGGCAGTGGAAAGAGCAACTGCCTCTGTTTTTAAAGAAATGTTTAATTTCGGGATAATTTTAGATGAAAAGTGGAAAAGGTCCTGCAGAGGTTTCTCATGCAGCCCCACTCAGCTACCACGGACATGCGACAGAGCCTGCACATGTGTCAGAGCTAAGGCACCATCACTGTGCGACGCAGCTAGCGAAATAATGAAGTCAACCGCTACTCATGCTGTTGACAAAATAAGGACTGTGGTCTTTGTTTGACTTCACCAGTTTATCTTTAAACATCTCTCCTGTCCCAGGGTCCTGCCTAACGGCCCACACAGAGTTACACCCTGTCTCCTCCGCCTCCTCTGCCCATCACAGCGTCTCTGCCTCTCCTGCTTCTCATGCCCCAGAGCAGCCTGGAGGCGCCTGAAGGGGCAGGGTTACACATTGATGAAGGAAACCTCGGAGAGCCAAGGGCCTGCCGCCTGCGCCTGCCTGCGGGGAAGGGAGGGTGGGTCAGAACGGGCCCAGACAAGGGAACCAGGGGGAAGGACACTTTGCAAAAGCTGTGCCCTGGCCCGGCCGGCGTGGCTCAGTGGCTGAGCGTTGACCTATGAACCAGGAGGTCGCAGTTTGATTCCCGGTCAGGGCACATGCCAGGTTGTGGGCTCGATCCCCAGTAGGGGACGTGCAGGAGGCAACTGATCAATGATTCTCTCTCATCATTGATGTTTCTCTCTCTCTCTCTCTCCCTTCCTCTCTGAAATCAATAACAAATATATTTAAAAAAAAAAAAGCTGTGCCACACACCGTGGCTCCCCTCTCCCCACACCAGGGAAAAGGTGCCTGCTCCTCACCTGGCCCTCGAGGGGGTTTCCGAGAGCTGGTGAGGGGCTTTCTCTGAGTGTGTGGCCACCATGCCCCTGACAGGGGCAGTGAGCAAGCCCAGAGGAAGGGCAAAGAGAGGTTGGAGGATGGAAGGAGCGGCCCCCCTGGAAGTCTCCTGCAGAAACAGCACCCACTCAAGTCAGCCCCCAGCTGCCACTGCCACTAACTCCTGAGCGAGACGCTCCCTGACCAGCAGCGGACAGCTTTCCATGGAAGCCACAGGCGGCTCAAGCCCTCACCTAGGAGAGAGGGCAGAGTTCCCTCCAACAGCCACGGGCAGAGGGCAACACAGTTAAAGCTGTACCAGGTTCTACACAACTGTGATGGGTTTTCCAGAAAGTTCCAGACACTCAGCTACTCACACCTCTTGCCTGAGCGCCCCTTCTCCCTACAGCCGGCCCCTGGTCGCCACCTTGGGTCCCCCGACCGCCACACTGGGGAGCAGGAGAAGGTCTTTAAAAGTCAGCACTCACTTGGGCCCAGTTCGATTTCCTATGATCTCTGTGAGAAGCCCAGAGACTCAAGAACTGTCTGTAGTGGCTGATGCATTTTATGGAGAAGACAGACTTGGAGGAGAGGGTGGTCCTGGCCCCCATGAGTGGTGGCCGCTGGCATTGTCATGCTCAGATCTGGCCCTCGCTGGGCACCTGCAGCACACCAGGGTGCTGAGCTGTCCCTGGGCATGTGCGACCTGGAGCATGTGAGGTGCTGTCATTCATTTCTAGATGGGGGGCGGGGGGCACTCAGCCGGGGCAGCCCCATGCCAGCAGCTCGCAGGGCAGGATCAGGCTGGTCAGTGCCCCGCAGTGTGCACAGGGCCAGTGGTTTGCACTATCTTTCCCTCCACACCTCACTCCCCACCAGCCCACCAGCGGCCTGTGGAGGCACCTCCAAATGGCTCTGGGGCGCCCACTTCTCACCTCCGCCCTGTCCCAGCTTCTGAACCACCTCACCCACTCACTCACTTGACCAAGCCAGGCCCCTAAAAAAACTCTTCATGTGGCCGCACCCGGGGTGGGGTGACCTGCTAACCCCTGGCACAGCCTTGCCCTCCTTTCCTCAAAGCCCTCTGCTGGCTCCCAGTTTCCTATGAATCAGCAGCCACAGGTCACTGACTGGGCCCCTTCTCCCCCAGCTATGGCTCAGACCCAAGTTTCCCCTCTGGGCTTCAAGTATGTCCACCCTGTTCCTGCCCCAGGGCCTTTGCACTTGCTGCTGCCTCTGCAGGAAGACTGCTCGGACAGCCACTTACATAACCCACCATCTCCCTCACCCTTCCCAAATCCCATCTCACCACTGAGACGGCCTCACTACATCTAGAATGCATTTGGCTCATAGCACATGCCTGTGCTCAATAAGTACAGAGGGCGAAAGGAAGGAGGGGAAGATGGAAGGCAGGGAGGAGGGAGGGAGGAGCACACAGCCATGTTTATTCCCGTGAAATCAGGTTACACTGAACACCACAGAGCAAACCAAATGGGGCAGAAAGGAAGCTCACAGAGGCCCTCATGCAGGGGGTGAGGGAGCTCTACCCCTTGGCCCCGATGAGGATTTGGGACCCAGGCGTCTCTGGGGCTCGTGCCCGGTGGGGAAAGCAGGCTGGCTGGGAGGGCAGAGAAGGAGCTGTGCCAGGCCCCCCGGAGCATTGGCATGGCCGGGGGCACGGGAAGCGTGTGGCCTCAGACCAGAGTCAGCCTCCTGGGCCTCAGTGTCTTCTGTCAAAATCAGGAGAGAGGGTGTTGTCATCCAGCCAGCAGTCTGGCCTGTACCCTGGGCGACAGCGTCCAGGGCGCGGAACCTGCCTCACCACAGCCACCCGGCCCGGGCGGGTCTCCCGCAGCTGCACCTGGCCCACCGCAGCCCAGGCCAAGCGCAAGGTCACCTGGCGGCCCTTCCCACCAGCTTCCCTCTGGGGAGGCCAGGGTTTCACACCGAGCGGCCGAGGCCCAGAAATAGCAGCGGGCCACTCACAGGCCAGGCTCTCAGGCTCCAAAAAGGAAGTGAGAACAGGTGGGCACTTTTGTTCTTTCTGCAGAAAAGAACGGTTCCCCTGCCAGACACGCCCAGGGCCCCCAGACCGGTCCGTCTCAGCGCAGTGGGTGCGGGTGGGTGAGGGTGGGTGAGGGTGCCAGGCAGGGCCCCACGGAGCTGCCGCAGGCAGATGAAGAGACAGACACCCCACAGACTGGGTGAGGCCGGGATCGGAGTCCTCGTCCCACGCTGTCCTGTGAATGACAACTCGCTGTTCAAAGGGCCTTGCTGACCACGCTGTGGGGAATGAGGCGCACCCAGGGGCCTGCCTGTGGCTCTGCAGGGGGTGACGGGGTGCGGTCCTTTGTGAGGTGCCTTTACTTGTAGATCAAACAGCCACCCGCCCTCTCAGTCCTTGTGTGGGACGTGGCGGTGTGAGCCCGCCCGGGGCTGGGGGTTGGCAGGTGCCGCTGCGTCTTTGGAAGCAGGTCTGTGGGGAAGCTGGGCGGGCTGCTTTCGCGGACCTGCTCTCCCCTTTCTAGAGCCTTCCTGGCCCGACACATCCCCAGGACCAGGGGAGTCACCGGAGAAAGAACCAGCCAGGCCTGCGTGTGTCCACGTGGCCTCACCCACACGGTGTCAGGGAAGGAGACAGGTGACGGCGCGGCCCCCCCGGGTGGACGAAAGCGCCGACCCCACGCAGCACGAGGCCTGAGTCACTCACACCTGCGTCCTTGTGAGCGGAGAGGCCTGGACGCACAGACCCCCGAGGCAGGGGTGACCCCGTGGCCTGTGGAGGGGACTGTGTCTGACACGAAGGCAGTGGGCACGTCCCACAGGCACCAGGCCGTGCGTCTGGGGCATTGCTTCCTGCGTGTTCTGAATATTGAGGCCTTTCGTACATTTGTTCACCGGCTGCATCTCAACACATCACTCGCTGAGCCCTGCTGTCCACCAGGATGCGGGCACAGCACCGCTGGCACCGGCCGAGGACCCTCTGCAGCTAGAGCCACTCAGGAGGGATGTGCAGGAAACACAGAGTGCCGATGCGGCAGGCCCTGTGCCATCGCAGGCACAGAGGAGGGTCTGCCTGGCTCCGGGCTCCTGAGACCTGGTAACTTCCTGGGTGATAGGACCACCTTTGTTCTCATGGGGTGACGCTGGGTGGCCCCTGGGTGGGGCTGGTCGCTGGAAAGAACATTCCATGACCGGAAGCCTGGGAGTGTCGCCCCACCCCTATTCTCAGCCAGGGGAGAGGGGCTGGAAATGGAGCGAATGCGGCCATGCCTCCACGAGGAAGCTCCTAAATCCCAGGAGTAGGGGCTGCAGAGAGCTCCCAGGTCCAGGAACCAGGAGGGTGACACACCCGGCTCCACGGGGACAGAAGCTCCTGAGCTCGGGCCTCCCAGCCCTCAGCCTCTGTCGCTCTTCACCTGGCCGCTCCGTGTCCTCTGTCCTGTCCTTTAATAGAGTGGTCAGTGTGCCCCCTGGGCCTGCGAGCTGCCCCAGCAAATTAGCCCAACCAAGGAGGGGTCGTGGGAACCCCCGATCTATAGTCAGTTGGGCAGATTCTCTATTCTGTCCCGTTCATCTATTTGTCTATCTCCACACACTCTTAATGACTGTAGCTTTAACACCAGCTTTAAACCAGCTAGTGTTAGCTCTTCAACTCTGTTCTTTTTTAAAATTGATTTGGGTCATTGAGGTTCTCTGGAGAACTGTGACTTATACACTCAGTGCTTAAACAGTGCTGGACACATAGTAGGCAGTAAATATTTGTTGAATAAATTAATACGCTTATCTGTTTATTCATCATCACATCCCCAGTACCTGGCACTCAGAACAATCCTATCCTATACAATAAAAGCCTAATATGCAAATTGTCCCATTGCGTGGTTGCTCGACAGAGAGACTGGGAGTTCAACCACTCACTACAACGTGGGCTGACCACCAGGGAGTGGTGTGGAACATGGTGGGTATTGGCGACGGGGCATTGGCAGTGGGTGGCAGTGGAGGTGCTGCCAGCCCTGATGGGCCCCGGCAAGAGCAGGACCGTGGCAGGATGGTGGAGCAGGTGAGCAGGTGGCGCCAGGCCAAGGCGGGTGTGAGTGGGGGCCTGATGGCCCCACTGATCACCCTGCAGATGGCGACCAGCAGCGGTGGCAGGGGCGGGGCCACGGCTCGACTCCCAGGCGCTGAGGGAGCCAGGCAGAGAGCCCGGCCCTGATTGATCGCCCCACAGGCGGGATGATGGAACAGGTGAGGGGGCAGGGCAAGGTCAAGACAAGGTGCTAGGCAGGGCTGCGGGGCTATGAGGCTGGGACGTAAGCAGGGGCCCAATCTCCGAGGCCACCCTGAGGGGCCCCACCTGTGCGCGATTTGTGCACCGGGCCTCCAGTCAATGTATAAGAAGCACTGAAGGAAGAAGCTGGCACGAGTCTCTCAGAATGGAATCTTCCTGTTTAAGACCTAGAAACGCACAGGAAATTCTGTCTAATGAAGTGCTCAGATTTGAGGGTCCACAGTCTTTGTACTTCCATCCCCAAGATGGGCGACTCCGACATCGCCCTCCTCTTCCCGCGCAGGCTGTCCCACCGCGGTGCTCTCAATCCGCTCCCGGGACCAGGAGGCGGCATGTGATCCCCTCAATTGTCTCAAGGGCAGTGTGTGTGTGTGTGTGTGGGGGGGGGATTAGAGAGCGGTAGCTACTGGCACCTGGTGGTTTGAGGCCAGGGATGCTGACAGACACCCTACAGTGCACGGGAGCCCCACAATAAAGCAGTACCTGGCCCCAATACCTCGAGCTGAGGTCGAGGCTCTGGCCCACAGCATTCGCTCACTGAAGGCTCGGCATCTCCTCCCCTTAGACACGGCTGTACATGCCTCCTTCACAGCTGCACACGCCTGCATGGGATGGTCATGAAACTGTGTAAAACCACAGCAAAATGACTTTGTTTACAAGGTACACACTGGAGACCACAGCCATTCTAAGAATGCTGCAGACAGCAGCTATTTTGTGTTTGAAAACTGAAATTACAGAAAAGTACCCGAAGAGGAGAGAGGGCAAGAGAACTTCACTATTGGGGTTAAAATTAGCGACCAGAGTATTCTTGGCTCCTGGGAGGAAAGACAGGAACCAGTCCCAGAGGAGCCCATCTGCAGGGCACAGGCTGGTCTGACCAGCTCCTCCCACGGCCACCACAGGAGACCAGATGGCTAGCCAGGCAGGCAGAGAACCTGATTCACGTGCAAATAAGATAAATGTTACTAGACTGGGAAGACCTGCTGTGTGCTAACTGAGAAGCAGCTGTGGTGATGAGTTGACCTTGAGGGGTTGGGGTGGCCCAGACCAAATAGCTGGTCGGAGCCTGGGGAGGAGCCAGCAAGGCCCCCTCTGCCCTCTGCCCTCTGCCCTCTGCCCTCTGCTCTGTCGCTGGGGCCATGGGTGGGCCTCCAGTGGGACAGGCCGAGGCAGGCATGCCAGCACTGCACTCCACAGTGTGGTGACTTTAAGTCATTTATTTACTCTTAATTTAATTTAATTTTTTTCCATCACCATTTATCCCCCTTATACCCTCTTCAACCTCCACCCAACCCCCCTACTTCCCAAAATCACCACATGTTGTGCATGTCCATGAGTTCTCTTTTTTTGCTCACTCCCTCTGCCCCCTCACCCCCAGAGCTGTCTGTCTGCTCTGTCTATGACTCTGTCTGCATTTTTCTTGTTAGTTCAGTTTGTTCATTAGATTCCACATATGAGTGAGATCAGGTGACACTTGTCTTTCTCTGACTTATTTCACTTAGCATAGTGTTCTTCAGGTCCATCCATGCTGTTGCAAAGGGTAACATTTTTCTTCTTTTTTATGGCCAAGTGGTACCCCACAGTGTGAATGTACCACAGCTGTGTTACCCACTCGCCTACTGATGGGCACTTGGGCTGCTTCCAAATCTTGGCGGTTGTAAATAACACTGCAATGAGCATAGGGAAGTATATAGTCTTTCAAATTAGTGTTTCGGGCTTCTTTGGATAAATTCCCAGAAGTGGAATGGCTGGGTCATAAGGCAGTTCCATTCTTAATTTTCTGAGGTAACTCCATGCCTCTTTCCACAGTGGCTGCACCCATCCCCATTCCCCCCAGCAGTGCACCCGGGGTATATAGTCTTTCAAATTAGTGTTTCGGGCTTCTTTGGATAAATTCCCAGAAGTGGAATTGCTGGGTCAAATGGCAGTTCCATATTTAATTTTTTGAGGAAACTCCATACTGTCTTCATAGTGGCTGCCCCAGTCTGCATCCCAGCAGCAGTGCACGAGGGTTCCCTTTTCTCCACATCCCCGCCGGCACTTGTTTGTTGATTTATTGATGTAGCCATTCTGACAGGTGTGAGGTGGTGCCTCATTGTCGTTTACCTCTCTCTGATGATCAGTGACGTTGAGCATTTTTTCATGTCTCTTGGCCATCTGCATGTCCCCTTTGGAGAAGTGTCTACTATTTAGGTCCTTTGCCCATTTTTTTAAATTGGATTGTTTGTTGTTCTAGTGTTGAGTTTGTTTGTCTGCTTTTTGTTGTTGTTAATCCTTGCCTGAGGATATTTCCCATTGATTTTTAGAGAGAGCTGCAGGGAGGGATGGGAGAGAAGGAGAGAAGGAGGGAGAGAGAAACATGATTGGGTGTCTTCCACATGGGCCTGATCAGGGCCTGGGTGGACCCACACCCCAGGTCTATGCCCCTGACCGGGAAACAAACCTGCGACCCTCGGCGCCGGTGCCGACAGGATAGGACTGCGCCATCCCGGCCAGGGCTGTGTTCGGTGTTATAAGTTCATTACACATTTTGGATTTTAATCCCTTGTCAGATGTATCAGCAAAAATGTTTTCCCGTTCAGTAGGCCGTCTCTTCACTTTGTCGATGGTCTCCTTTGCTGTGCAAACCCTTTTTAGTTTGGTGTAGTCCCATTTATTTTGTTTCCTTTTGTTTCCCTTGTCCGAGGAGATATATTGGCAAAAGTATTGAACAAGAAATGTCAGAGATTTTACTGTCTGGTTTTCTTCTAGGATTTTTATGGTTTCGGCCCTAACATTTAAGTCTCCTCCATTTTAGTGTATCCTTGTGTGTGGCGTAAGAAGGTGGTCTAGTTCCATTTTTTGCACGTACCTGACTAAACCACCTTGTTACACCGCACACGAGAATGCATCAAAATGGATTGGACTTAAATGCTAGACTCGAAACTATAAAAATCCTAGATGAAGACAGGCAGTAAAATCTCAGAAGTGTTTTCTTTCAATTTAAGATTAACTTTGAACAAAGTAAACTGTAAACTTGGTTTCTCAGTCCCACTGGGCGCATCCCAGGTGCTCAGCAGCCACGTGGCTAGCGGCTGCCGCCTGGACAGCACCGACACCGGCCCTCCAGGCATCACAGGGGGTCTGGTCGGTGGCCCTGACCTGCCTCTCGCCTCGGCCTGCCAGCCTGTGTGGCCGCCAGCGCTCCCGGGGCCCTGCGCTCCCAGGCAGCCACAGCTGCTCCTCCAGGTGGCTGCTCCTCTCACCCGCCCACCCCGTGCCAGAAGCAATCTCCCCTGCACGACTCCCACGACCTCTCCCACAAGCCTGTGCCTCCCTAGTCTGCCCTGTGCATCGCTCAGAGTAAAGCTCGCAGGCCTGTGTTGGCAGCCAGGCCCTGACTCACCTGCCCCCGCTGCCTCTGAGCGCACACCTCCCACCCGGCCTGGCTCGTCTGAGCCCTGGACGCCTCAGGAGAGTCTGGCCTCAGGCCCTGAAATTGCTGGTCCCTTTGCTCAGGATGCTCTCCCTCCCCTTCCCTGACTTCTCCAGGGCTCTGCTCAGACTTCCCATCACAGGAAGACCCTCTCATCCTATCGAGTACCTCTCTCTCTCTCTCTCTCTCTCTCTCTCACACACACACACACACACACACACACACACACACGTGCGCACACGCAGCTCCTCCTGTGGCTTATCAGCAGGTCCTGAGATGTGGTACATGGGCTCCTCTGTGGCTGCTGCCTTCAGGGGACCAGAGGGTGGAGTCCTGCTGGCTCACCCCTCAGTGAGGTCCAGGCTGGTGGCTGCCTCCCCGCCAGCCCCACCTCACCCTGGGTGCAGTGGCTGCCCCCCTTCTGCTAGTCCTTGCTCTTCTGTGCATTTTAAAACAGCTTCCCCGCTGCAGAGCACAGGTGCATGTCACCCAGCACCATGTGTTAGACATTTCGTCACCTTTTTCTCTGTTAGTTTAATGACATTGACACTCAATATGCTATTAGTTTCAGGTGCACAACACAGTGATTCAGCATTTAGATACCTTCCAAGGGACCCCCATGAGCGGCACCGTCCGACCCCGCGGCTATCGCAGTGTCGCCCACTCTACCCCGTCCTGGGCTCGCACCCGGGGCTCCTGCGATTTGCACACGTTCATCCCTTTCACCTTTCTCGCCTCCTCCCCCACCTCCCTCCTGTCCGGTGACCATCAGTGTGTTCTCTGTGCCTATGAGTTTGTTTCTGTTTTGTTTGTTTTTTCGGTTCCACACATAAGTGAAACCATACTGTATTTGTCTTTGTTGGTCTGACTTACTGTATTCCACTTAACATATACCCTCTAAGTCAGTGGTTCTCAGCCGTGGCTGCACATTAGAATCACCTGGGAATCCTTTTAAAATCCTGATTTCTGGGCCTCATCCTCCGGAAATTCTGTTTCTTTGTTACTAATGTTGGAGCCTCACCCCATAACAAAGAAACAAAATTTCCAGAGGATGGGACCCGGAAATCAGGATTTTAAAGGGATTCCCAGGTGATTCTAATGTGCAGTCCAGGCTGAGAACCACTGCTCTAAGTCCATCTATGCTGTTTGCTAACTTAGAAGCAGCTGTGGTGATGAGTTGACCCTGAGGGCTTGAGGTGGCCCAGTCCAAATAGCTGGTAAGAGCCTGGGGAGGAAAAAGGAGTGGGAGAGAGATATAGAAACACCAATGAGGAGAATCATTGATCAGCTGTCTCCTGCCCCCCCCACAGTGGGGATCGAGCCTATATCCTGGGCACGTGCCCTGACTGGGAACCTTTTGCCCATTTTTTAATTGGATTGCTTGTCTTCCTTTTGTTAAGTTGCATGAGTTCCTTATATATTTTGGAAATTAACCCTTTATCAGATGGATCATTGCCAAATATGTTTCCCATACAGTGGGCTCCCTTTTCATTTTGTTGATGGTTTCCTTTGCTGTGCAGAAGCTTTTATTTTGATGTCGTTCCATTTGTTTATTTTCTCCTTAGTTTCCTTTGTTTCTTTTTCATTCTTTTTTTTTAAAAAATTCTTTAGTTTCTTTATTGGTTAAGGTATTACAAGTGTGTCAAACTGTTTTTAATACATTTAAAAAATAATAAATGAATTTGTAATATTCTTTTTTAAACATTTTCAAAAATATTTTTTTTTATTTATTTCAGAGAGGAAGGGAGAGGGAGAGGTAGATAGAAACATCAATGATGAGAATCATTGATCCATTGCCTCCTGCATGCCCCTATAATGGGGATCGAGCCCAAAACTTGGGCATGTGCCCTAAGCAGAAAT
>NW_006298349.1:606339-616766 GCF_000327345.1 Myotis davidii
AGGTTTTTCTTCCCAATATCAGGGAAGTTTTCTGTCATTATTTTTTCAAACAGGTTTTCTATTCCTTGCTCAGTTTTTTCTCCTTCTGGTGCCCCTATTATGCAGATGTTGTTTTGTTTCATGTTGTACCAAAATTCCCTTAGGCTCTCCCTCTGCTTTTTAATTTTTTTTTCTAGATGCTTCTCTGCTTGGGTAGTTTTTCTTACCTTGTCTTCTAGTTCACTTATGCGGTCCTCCGCTTCTTCTAGTCTACTGTTGATGCTTTCTATTGAGTTCTTTATTGCAGTGATATCATTTTTCATTTCTTCTTGGTTCTTCTTCATTTCCTCTTGGTTCTTACACATATTGTTGAATTTGTCTTCCATTCTTTTCATCCACCTTATGACCATTTCTCTGAATTCTTTCTCTGACAGGTTGCTTGCCTCCATTGCCTTCATTTTGTTTACCTCCTTTTCTGGTGATGCCTGTTTTTCTTTCATATGTGGGCTGTTTCTTTGTCTCCCCATGATCTCTCTTCTCCAGGTGTTTGGTTATGTAGTTTGCTCTCTGCTGTATTGATTTAAAGGCAAAAAATAAAACACAACAAGACACAACACACAAAGCACTGAACACAAATGTATTCACGATACTAATAACCCCAAATAAAGGTGACCACCAGAGCAAAGAGAATTAGCAGATAAGGAAGAAAGAAGAGAAAAAGAAAGAAAAAAGAGGAGTGCAAAAATGAAATTGGGAAAAGGAAAAAAAATAAGAGAGAAAAGATAGGGAAGGAAATAGAAGAGGGGAAGAAACTATTTATATGGGGAGAAAATTCCAATAGAACAGCCACTAATCCCAACAAATTCTAGCAACAGATCCATGGAGATGAATGCAATTTACAAACAACAACTAATATCAAGCGAGGCGAGGGAAAACAGAAGCAAAAAAATAACCGGAATTAAAAACCAACAGAAAAAGAAAAAGAAAAACAATCTCACAAACAAGCATTAAAAAACCCAGCATACTCACAATCAAGCAAACAACAACAAAAGGACAGAGAGAAAAAAATTTGGATAATGAAGAAAGATAAGAGAGAGGTGTATATAGATTTAGGGAAAATCTAAAGCAGGAATAGGGTAAGGAAACAGGAAAACAAAAGGGGAAAAGTGAGGGAGAGAGTTTTGGCATAAAGGTAAAATTGAGGTAGGGAAAATGATGCTAAAGGAAAGATGAAAATAGAATGTAGAGCACTAATCCCAAAGTAAATTAAAGAGAAAATAAAATGACACTTTTAAAAAAGGTAAAATGGTAGTAGTAGTAATAATACTGGTTAAAAATAAAAATGTAGTAATTAAAAAGGCAAAATCGGGTGATGAAAAAAGAAAATTAGTTTCTTAATTAAAAGGTGAAAAATGAAAAAATAGAAATGTGCAGTAGTGAAGGTCCTTCACTTCTTCTACTCTTCTGTCTGTGATCTGTCTAATGTGATCTTTATTAGTGCTCTGTCATTCTTTACTTCTGACTGGTATTTTTTCATAGTTACAATATCTTTCTCATGCTGTTGAGCATCTTTGCCATCATTATTCTGAACTCTATATCAGATAAATTTCTTCATTTCGTTTAGCTCTTTTTCTGGAGAATTCTATTGTTCTTTCATTTGGAGGTTGTTGTTTCTTTGTCTCCCCATTTTGCTGCCTGTTTGGGTTTGTGTCTATGTATTAGGTAGATCTGCTACGACTCCCAATCTCTAGTGCAGGACAACGTCAGATGCTGTTTCTGATGGACCCGGAGTACCTTGTTTGGGGCTTCTTTGTTGAAATTCTCACTGAGGTCATCTTTTCTCCAGTTTATTGAGCAAGCGCATGAGCAGTGTGTTGAACTCTGTATCTGGTGGGTTGCTTGTCTCCATTTCGTTTAGTCCTTTCTCGGTGTTTTGTCCTATTCTTTCCTTTGGGATGTGTGTCTTCGTCTCCTCCTTTTGACCAACTCCCTGGGCTTGTGTATATGTATTAGGTAGATCTGCTGCCTCTCCCAGCTTTGACAGAGTGGTCTTGCAGAGAAGTTGTCCCGTGAGGCTCAGTGGTGCACTCTCCCTGGTCTCCAAGACACACGTTGTTCCAGGAGTGCCCCGGATGCGGGTTGTATTTGCCCTTCTGTTGTTGTTGGGCATTAATTGCCTCTAGCACCTCTTTTGGTGAGATTGACCCTCAGGTGGCTGGCTGGCTGTGAGAGCTGGTCATGGCTTTAGTGGATGACCTGTTGTGCAGTGGCTGACCCACTGGGCGAGCGTCATTTAGGCAGGGCTCTGATGCCAGCTGAGTGTGCCTTTCAGGTGTGTCAGTGGGAAACTGATTGGATAGGGCTCTCATGTGGTCAGAAGCTTGCTCTTGGGACTCTTGAGTCTGCATCTTGGAGGGGCTGCTGTGCAGGCCAAGGTCAGGCACCTCTGTTGCCAGACTGGGGCTGCTTGGCAGGAGCTACAGAATGGCCTGTGGTTGGTTGCTGCTTGTGCTGGGGGCCCTTTGGCGGGCACTGTGGTGTGACTGAGGCCAGCTGCCACGTATGCCAGGCTTGTTGACACTTTGTTGGAGCTATGTGACAGGCCAAGACTGGCTGCTGCTTGGGACCACCTGATGGGATTTACGTAGCAAGGTGAGACTGTTTGCTACTTGTGCTGGGCTTGGGGCTGCTTGGCAGGAGCTACAATGCACATGGAGGCCGGCCGCTGCTGTGCGGGCTTTGTGGGCCTTTGAGGGAGTCTGCGGCCGAGCCTAGGACAGCCACCACTCGTGCGGGTTTGTGGGCCTTTGAATGAGGCTACGCATGAGCCAAGGCAGGCGCTTCTGTAGAGGAGCCGCTGGAAGAGACTAGGGCTGGGCAGGTGGGTCGGGTAGGGTGAGGTCTCCGTGAATCACCAGGGCAGCGTGAAGGGTGTTAGCCAGGTTGATAGAGAGCACAGACTGGGCACCCCCCTGCACCTGGCCAGATGGGTGTGGGGAGGGCTCAGCAAAGGAGCAGTGGCACCTGCTAGAGCTTCCAGCCCAGGAGAGAGCTGCCTCCAGCCCTCGTTGTGAAGTAGGTCCATTTACTTCCTCCCTGTGTGTCTCTGGGGCTTTCCAAGCTGCTGCCTCTGTGCTGCAGCTCAGAGCAAGGGGGCTGTGTGCACATGAGTCTGCACGGCCCCTTTAAGAGAAGAGCCTCGGTCGGTTAGCAGCCTTTTGTCTTTCTCTCTCCCATGCAATCCAGCCAGAGTTATCAGGGCTCCTCCGGCTGGGAGCCTGGTGTGGGGCTGGAACTTCCTTCTCCCTCAGGGGGAACCTCCAAAGCTGAATGATTTCTCCCAGTTCATGATCGCCACGCCAGACTGCAGGACCGGCCTGTGCTGCTCTGCCCCCCTGCCCCCCTGCCATCTCAGCATGGCTTCCGTGGACTGTCAGTGACGGGGTCCTGCTCAGCGCGCCCTCGGTGGCTCTCAGTTACAGCCCTTCTGTAATCGAGTTGTGATTTGATAGGTCCTGGGAGGAGGCGATGTCAGGGGTGACCTCTGCCCTCTCGACCAGGAGCCCACTATTCCTGTGTCTTTAAGTTACCTTCATCTCTCTCTAGCGAACCCACCCTGCGTCGACTCATCCTTTGTTAATAATTCTTTACAGTAAACATCCCTACTCTAATGGCGGCGTGGTTTCCTTCTCCTCTCGGACACAGATGGATGCAGAGTGACGTTGTTCCAGCTCAGTACCTGCCCACAGACCCTCGTGTGTCCTGCGTGTGTGTCCGGTGTTGGGTAAACCCATGGCTGATGGACGGGCCTCCATTAGGCACCTCCGTTGGAAGGCGTGTTCCAGGTGCTGCGGAAGCTTCAAAGACAGTTATTTCCAAAGAGAATAGACACGTCGCTTGCGTTCACTCAAGTTTAGGAAGATGCGACTGGCAAAACCTGCTGTGATTTTTCTAAGCACAAGCCACACGGTGGCTCTCACTTCACAGGGTGTGAAGGGGAGGTGACTGAGCTCAGCTCAGACCAGAGGCCTCGTCTCTCACCGGGCGGGACCCTCCTCCCAGCTGTGGCCTCGGTCAGCTTCTGAGGGTGGAGAAGCCCGTGGGGGGGCGGGGGCGCCCAGCCTTTGCCGTGGGTCCTCAGCTGCAGGAGAGCCGTGAGGCAGGTCCCTGGGCTCCGAACTGGATCTGGGCTCTCGTCCAGCCTGTCCTGCCCTGACTGGCCAGAAGCCCTTGAACAAGTCACTTACATCTCTGACCCCAGTTTTCTCTTTATTGAAATGAGAGACTCAAAGTTCTGGCCGGGTTTGGTGAAAACCTCTCTCCTTGGTCCTGGGTGGTCGTCTGACTGATTAACTTTCTCTGGAAGGCACTTTGATGATATGAATCAAGACAAGTGCTCTCACTGCACCAAAGTGCCCTGGAGCCAGTAGGTAGAGCAACAGAGTAGCTCCTTTATACAAGGACAGCTCTGGTCTTATTTTTTAAATATATTTTTATTGATTTCATAGAGGAAGGGAGAGGGAGAGAGAGAAACATCAATGATGAGAGAATCATGGATCTGCTGCCTTCTGGGGATTGAGCCCCACACTGGGGATCGAGCCTGCAACCTAGGTATGTGCCCTAGAATCCAAGAGACCTCCTGGTTCATAGGTCAACACTCAACCACTGAACCACACTGGCCAGACTCAGCTCTGATCTTTTTAAAAACTTTGTTGCGATAAAATTTACCATTTTCACCATTTTAAAGTCTGAAATTCAGTGGCATTTAGCACTCTCACAGCGTTGTGCTACCATCATCACAGTGTCGTTCTGGTGCTGGACACAGCGGGTCCGAGGCCGCCTGCCCCTGCTTGAGCCAAATTCAGCAGAGCAGGGTTGAATCCTATATGAGCGTGTATTCCAATCCTGCCGGCAGCAGGAGAGCAGGCCGTCACCCTGGACATTCTGTTCTGCCCCAGCCCCGCCTGTTGGCTGACTTTATATGGCAAGGGAGCAGATAGCTACATTGCAGCTAAGGCTACAAAAAGATTGCATCAAGTCAAATTTTAGTTTGGCCTGAGCATTTGCATAAACACAACAGGAATGGTAATCGATCAAACAGAGCATATGGGCTCTATAAATCTGCTTTGCTGGAATGTCACGAGGAATTTCAGAGTGAGCTTTGGTCAGCCCCTCGGGGCATAAAAGCCAAGCCACATAGTTGCCATCTGGCTTTGCCTGTAAAACAAGCATGCCAAACTCGCGGCCCACAATGAGTATTTTTGCGGCCCAGCCAATATAACGGTCTGTAAGAAACATTTTAATGAAAATTTTGTAACTTAATTTTTACAATATCTTGTTATACATAATTATTAATAATGAACTACAACATTCGCTAATGACTGATTACTATAATAGTGTTGCATCCATTTTCCTTACGTGTCTTAGGCGCAGGTGTCCATTTATCTCCACTAACACTAGCAGCGAATGTTTTAGCAGCCAATTGCCATGTCATTAGTCTTTTACTGACTTGTTTGGTGTGCAACAGGAAATATCTTGCTTTCGGAGAACAAGAAAAATAAGTTTATTTGCGTTACACTTATTAATTTGTGCAGTTATTCAGTGTCTGGTAAGTTAATGTTCAAGAAAAAATATTAATTTTTATTAAAATGTTCTATTATTTTATGTTAATGATGACTCATTTATTTCAGCCCTTTATAGTCAGCATGTCTCTATTGAAATAAACCTGTTTCTATGAAAATTGAAGCTTTTGGGTTTTTACGGCCACACATACTTACACCTTGTTTATTGTCCCGTGGTAGCCTTTGAGGTTGACACGCTTGCAAGAGTAAAATCTATAGGTTTGGATGGATTCCTCAAGATTTTGAGGTCCTTACAGGTGTCTTGAGGTTCCTCCTTGCCATCTTTCAGAAAAGCAACCCTTGCCCTCACCTGGGGAGACGGCTGTGGACCGCGAGACCAGGCAGGTACCAGGCTTTTCTCGAAAGGGCTTATCGGCTTCAAAGTCCAACCTCATTCTGCGTCTGGTGACCTCAGAGCCCTGGCATGTCTCTCTCAGACATGACATTCCAGTCAAGTTCTTGGTTAATAAAACCACATTTGGAAACTGGCTTTATGTCCTGTTATGAGTCATCAGATTCATATTGGATTTATGCAAACAAGCATTGCCGTGAGAATAATAATATTTATTTATTAAAAGTTCCCCAAATTCCAGAGGGATCAGGTAGGAAGAAAAATATAAATGCCTCAATATTGCTTATTAAGGTACAATTTACCAAATTGCTTTAAGAAAAGAAACAAGTTTACTTATGTTTGGAAAACAGAAAGATTTAAAATCCGCAATATCGTCAACAAAAAATTATAAAAACCTTAATTATTTTCAGTTTATTTAGTCCCATAACCAAATTCTGGTTCTCCTTATTTTTATTGCCAGTACTTCTATAAATTCAGATGTTTCCCAGAGTTCTCATGACCCTCATTCAGTTCAAGGGGATAAGCTGGATATTTATTCTCAGAGACATGTAACTTAAAATAAGCCAGAGTCTTTCCATGGGTCTTTCAGAAGAGGTGAGATCTTTGCACATGTACATGCATGATAACAAAACAGTGACTGTCTCTAAATGGAAAAAAGAAACTTGAAGTGACATGGTTATAGTTCTGATCATGAGGTAATTGACACAGAATCCTGTCTTTTTTGTAAAACACAACATTTCAGAATAACAATTAGAGTTATAGCAAACAAAAGTATATCAGAATTCAGACTTCTAGATGTTTAAATAATCTCCAGAATATCTGTTTAATAATATGTATATATAACTAAAATATAATTATTATTTCTGTATTTATATCTTAAGTATAAAATTTCCCTTCATAAGGAGAAAACAAATTCTCGAGGCATTCCAGGGCCTATTGGAATTCTGGGTCAAGAAGATTTCTTAAAATTCAAACCTTGGGAAGGTCAGACATATTTGAACAAAAAATATATTATTATTATTATTTTAAATATATTTTTTATTGATTTCAGAGAGAAAAGGAGAGGGAGAGAGAAACATTGATTGGCTATCTCCTGCACGTTCCCTGCTGGGGATTGAGCCCACAACCCGGGTATGTGCCTTGACCAGGAATCAAATTGTGACCTCTTGGTTCATGACTCAACCACTGAGCCACACCGATTGGGCTATTATTATTATTATTAAACGGCATTAAATTTTTTATTCATTCAAAGTGACAACCAAAGATATTAAACACAAACATAGGTTAGCAAAACTTCAGTCCTTATGATTAAGAAGATGGGCTTTTAAGTAAATACCTGATTAACATAACATAACCATTTCAATAATATAGAACCTTTACCTCCTGAGCAAATACAGAAAAAACTTTTTCCCTTCTAACAAACTAAAAAACAACCAAATTCTGTATTAGTTTACTTTAGGTTAATCTACCTATTTAAATTTATTATTCAGTTTGCCTATATGTTCCTGCTTGCTTCTTCTCTCTGTACAATCTTTTTCCTTTTTTTAAATTAAATCTTTATTGTTCAGATTATTACAGTTGTTCCTCTTTTTTCCCCCCCATAGCTTCACCCGGTTCCCACCCCATGCTCTGCCCTTACCCCCCGCCCCCACTGTCCTCATCCATAGGTGTACAATTTTTTTCCAGTCTCTTCCCGTACCCCCCACACACCTTACCCCCGAGAATAGTCAGTCCACTCCCTTTCTATGCTCCTGATTCTATTATATTCACCAGTTTATTCCGTTCATCAGAATATTTATTCACTTGATTTTTAGATTCACTTATTGATAGATATGTATTTGTTGTTCATAATTTTAATCTTTACCTTTTTCTTCTTCTTCCTCTTTTTAAAGGATACCTTTCAGCATTTCATATAATACTGGTTTGGTGGTGATGAACTCCTTTAGCTTTTTTTTTTTATCTGTGAAGCTCTTTGTCTGACCTTCAATTCTGAATGATAGCTTTGCTGGGTAAAGTAATCTTGGTTGTAGGTTCTTGTTATTCATCACTTTGAATATTTCTTGCCACACCCTTCTGGCCTGCATAGTTTCTGTTGAGAAATCAGCTGACAGTTGTATGGGTACTCCCTTGTAGGTAACTGAGTTTCTTTCTCTTGCTGCTTTTAAGATTCTCTCTTTGTCTTTTGCTCTTGGCATTTTAATTATGATGTGTCTTGGTGTGGTTCTCTTTGGATTCCTTTTGTTTGGGGTTCCCTGCGCTTCCTGGACTTGTAAGTCTATTTCTTTCACCAGGTGGGGGAAGTTTTCTGTCATTATTTCTTCAAATAGGTTTTCAATATCTTGCTCTCTCTCTTCTTCTGGCACCCCTATAATTTGGATGTTGGTATGCTTGAAGCTGTCCCAGAGGCTCCCTACACTATCTTCATATTTTTGAATTCTTTTTTCTTTTTGTTTTTCCAGTTGGGTGATTTTGCTTCTTCGTATTTCAAATCTTTTGACTTGATTCTTGAGATCCTCTAGTCTGCTGTTGGATCTCTGTATAATATTCTTTATTTCAGTCAGTGTATGCTTAATTTCTAGTTGGTCCTTTTTCATATCCTCGAGGGTCTCACGAGATTTATTGAGGGTCTCACTAAATTTATCAGCAGTTTCTAGAAAATTCTTGAAAAACCTTATAACTGTGGTTTTGAACTCTATATCCAGTAGTTGCTTTCCTCCATTTCTGTCATTTGTGTCCTGTTTCGTTGTCTCCGCATTTTGGCTGCTTCCCTGTGCTGATAGAGTGGCTTTGTGTGCTAGGTGCCTATAGGGCCCAGTGGCTCAGCCTCCCCAATTACCTGAGGTAGACACTCTTGGTGCACCCTTTTGTGGGCTTTGTGCACAGTCTTGTTGTAGGTAAGCCTTGATTGTAGGTATCACTGGGAGAAATTGACCTCCAGGCCAATTGGCTGTGAGAATCAGCTGTGTTTACGGTGAGAGAACTTCTGTGCTGGAGACACCCTTCTGGGGCAAGACTTGCTTCAGTGGGGCTTTGGTGCTCACTGAGTCTGCCCCCTGAGTGTGTCCCTTATGGATCTGAGGAGTTGTAATCTGGATGGTCCCACTCTGACCACTGGGTACGCTGGCTCTTGGATCTAAGGAGGTGCTAATTTAGCCTCTACCTGAGGCTACCCAGCAGGAGCTATGAAGAGATCTGCAGATTCCTTGGGCCTTCTTTTGGAAGTTCTGGGTTTCTCTGACCCAGCTTCAGTTTGTTAGGTAATTTTCAGATTGCAAAGGGCCAGGCCATTCATATGCAAAAGCCTCTGCCACAGCTTGGGTTGGGCGGGGTCTCGGGGGATCAACAGGGTGGAGCAGACAGCTATGGCTGATCCTCAGCCCTGCCCTAAGAGGCCCCACATCTCAGTGTCCCCCGGTAATCACTGCAAGCACCTCTGAGAGAAAGCCGCCCTCCAGTTCTGCCCAATGCCAGACAGTCCAGTTTCTCCCCATATGAGTCTGGGTCCCCAGAGACTCACCTGGAACTGGAGTTCAGAGCAGTCAGGAGTTTGAGACTCCCTCCCGATTGAAAAAGACAACCGCGTCCTCAGCTGCCAGCCCTTTCCGTGTGTGCCTCCATACTTCTGCACTTTACTTCTGCACCTCCTCTGAGTCTCAGTGTGCTTTTCTCTTTCCTTCTAGCTGTAGAATTTCCACTCAGCCAGCCTTCCTGTGGTTCTGGATGACGTCCATTTTGTCTTTTAGTTGTATTTTTGAAGTGGTTGTGTGAGGCAGCAATTTCCGGTGTTTATCTATGCTGCCATCTTGGTTTCTCTCTGTACAATCTTTTTCAATTTGCACAGATTCTCTGCAATTTTCCTATCCCTTTCAGTTTTTTCTCTTAACTCATTCAGAAATAACCAAGTTTAGAACAACCTACTTTTAATTCTATATTACCAAAACTATATAATTTCTTTCTGATTTAATTCTAATTCTTAACTCTTGGAAACCTTGGTCTTTTAATGACAAGTAAGTAATTGACATTCCTCAGATTGGCAAGTGCATTTTACAGCTTCAGAAACAGCCTCCTGCTTCCCCATCAGCAAATGTATTCACATTTGAAAGAGACATATTTCAAATAAAAGATAAGATATGTTTATTAACAGATCCAAATCCATTCTCCAGCTTCTCACAATAAGAAGCCTAAAGACAGCAAACTCAGAACAATTAATGTTTCGGTGCCTATTATTTCAAAATATCTAAATATTTAATAATTTGTATTATTTAACCCAGCAAGACTCCAAAATTTTAAGTTACCAAAGATTTTGAAATATATATATATATAATTTATATATATAATTTATGTATATATATAAATTATATTGTAAAACTTTATCAAAACCCTTCATTTTAGCCCTAGCTGGTTTGGCTCAGTGGATAGAACATTGGCCTGCAGACCAAAGGGTCCCTCCCAGGTTTAATTCAGGTCAAGGGCAT
>NW_006298349.1:616922-619315 GCF_000327345.1 Myotis davidii
TATATAATTTATGTATATATATAAATTATATTGTAAAACTTTATCAAAACCCTTCATTTTACTTATTTCTATTCATTACATATTAACAATTCTATACGATTTTAATAGTGATGAGTGTGTGTGTGTGTGTGTGTGTGTGTTTAAATATATTTTTTATTGATTTCAGGGTGGAAGGGAGAGGGAGAGACAGAAACATCAATGATGAGAGAGAATCATTGATCAGTTGCCTCCTGCACACCTCCCATTGGGGATTGAGCCCGAAACCTGGGCATGTGCCCTTGGCCGAATTGACCCTGGGACCCTTCAGTACATAGGCCAACGCTCTATCCACAGAGACAAACTGGCTAGGGCAACAACTCTATAAGACTTTAAAGTTAATTATTACCCAAGGCATTTTGTTGGCAAATTTTGTGACAGGGATGACATGACTTTGACAACTTTTAGGCTGGAGAGAAGGCTGAGGAGAAGGGAGAGGCCGTTCCCAGGACTGGGCGCCCGGGCCCTCCAGCAACTTTAGTGGTCTCCTCCCGCTGCTGCCTCTGTAGCCTGCTCTGTGGCACTTCTGCCCATCCAGCCCTCCAGGAGAAAGACTTGGGGGGCGGGGATAGGGTAGGAGAATTTTCCCCACATTTCCTGTCTGAGTAGACAGGAAATGATGTAGCAACATGGAATCTTGCATATAAGAAGAGATCTTATCCCCTTTTAATACAGAAACAAAAACAACCTCTAAAGTAAATAAATGAGTCCTCTCAACAGAAGGGACTGGGACAGTGGCCTTAGACTCCTGTCTCACCAGCCTGCACAGCCAATGCCCTCACAAGGGCTGAAGGGCACAGAGCCCAGCAGCAGAGACAGAGGGCTCCCAGGGCTCATGAACAGCGAAGAGCAAACCAAGTCCCAAAAGATAAGAGAGCAAGCACAGCACATGCATGATCAGTTACGTTGCGGACAGACAGGAGCTCTCACTGGCTCAGCACTATAGGCGGCTGATGCCTTGAGAGGGAGCGCAGGCAGGGTCCCCGAGATAAAGAACTCTCCGCAGCTGCTGGGAACTTCCTGCAACCCCTGCCGCGGTTCGGCCCCCACAGGCAGCTGGGTCCCCCAGACAAGTGGGAAATGCCCATCTTTAAACAATTTAAACCAAACAACAGAGACACACAGCAACAATCAACAGACACTCTATGCACGTTTACAGGCGCACACAACCCACAGACAAGGGCTTCACACCGTGCTCCTTGCCTGTCCAGCCAGACACCTCAGAATGCCCCGCGTTTTAAAAAGCCACCGCAGCGGAGCGATGTCAAGGCCCGCTGCAGGCCTCTTGTCACCGGACCTGATCAGGCTCGCCCAGACGAGAGGCAGCAAATGCCTCCCAAGTCACACACAGTGCATCTTGCCGCGCCGTACAGAGCAGCCCATCCGAGAGCAGCCAGTGCCTCTGCCATACAAACACGCTTGATTCCTCCTCGTGTCATACAAAAAGGCTTGATTCACTCGGGTGGATGACGGGGCGCGGGAGCTGAGAGTGGACTCCACAGGAAAATTCCGGCAGTGCTGCAGGTAAACAAAGGCCCCGTTTCAGCCCTGGGAACCCTCGGTGCAGGCAGCCAGCAAACTCTGCGGTGCTCACCCGGGGAGAAGTCCTGCTGGGGTCCTGGCAGAGTTGCTATTGTGACACTGGACACAACCGGTCTGAGGCCGCCTGTCACTACTTGAGCCAAACTACGCAGAGACAGGGCTGAGTCACAATTGAGTGTTTATTCCAATCCCGCCGGCAGCATGGGGAGCAGGCGGTCACCTTGGAAGTCCTGCTTTGGCCCCTCCCAGATGGCTGATAACATAGGGAAGAGGGGAGACAGCTACGTAGGGTCTGTGGCCGGCCTTCAGGAGCTCAGAGCCCCTAACAAGGGGGCCGACCTGTGATGGGACACACAGCTCCGCCGCCTGGGCCTGGGGGGGGGGTCAGGGTCCAGCACAGCCACCGAGTCACAGCATGCCCTGCCCTGGTCTGTTCTCAACATGCATTTTTGTGTGGCTATTAGCGGTCCCAGACTATCTGTTGAAGAGTCTGTTCTTTCTCCATTGAATGATCTCGGCGTCCCTGTCAAATATAAAATGACAGCATAATTATGGATTTACATATGGACTCTCAATCCAGTTCATTAATGTACTAGAGGCCTGGTGCACAAATCCATGCCCGGGTGGGGTCCCTTGGCCTGGCTGGTAATGTGGGCTGATTGGGGCCGCGGGAGGTACTGGGTTAGACTGGGCCCTGACTCAGTGATGGAGGCCCAGGCTCTTACAGGAAAGGGGAATGGACGCGCAGGAGAGGCATGTGAGAGGCAGAGGCTGGGCGGAGGCGGGAGGGGGCAGAGGCAGGTGGTGGGAGCAGA
>NW_006298349.1:620456-624559 GCF_000327345.1 Myotis davidii
GAAGGGGGGGCAGGAGTGGGGGCGCCAGCCCCGGGGAGTGCCCCCCCCCCCAGGCTGCTGCTGAGTAGGGGGTCTGGACGCCCTCATTTCCGACCACAGCCCCCCAGCCACCCGCTGCTCCCCATCACAGGAGGTGCACCCACAGCGCACCCACAGCGCACCCACAGCCGGAGGAGGCGCCTGGCGAGCTGTGTGGGAGGACTGGGTCCTGGAGCCCAACTGTGGGGACCCAGCTCCTGACGGGGCCTGGGAGAGGGCCTCGGAGTTAGACTCGGGACAAGGACTCGAGGGCAAGTGCTTGCTTAGGCGGTGCTGGCAGGGGCGTGGGCACGTGAGGCAGGGAAGTGGGGGTCGGGGGACAGTTACCGGGAAATGCTAGAGGCTGCTGTGAGGCTTAGCCCTGCGTGGGGCCGGAGCGGGGCCGGGAGGGCCTAGCAGGCAGCCCCTCCCTGTGTCCTCCACCCCGGAGGCGCCTGCCTGACTCCCTGAAGGTAGAGGCCAGTCCTGCGGGAATCCCCTCCCAGGGCCTGGGGGTCCCCCAGAGCCCTCGAGCTCCACCCTGGAGCCCCCGCAGAAGGCTGCTGGAAGCCGGTCCATCCTTGCTGCTTGACACAGTCGCTGCAGGGAAGAAACATCTGCACAGCATATGTTCCAAGGCACCTGGCATATATGGCATACTGTTCTTAATATGTTTGCTCCCCTTCTTGGCGCTATGTGTTTTAACCAAGGTCACCTCTCTGAGAAAGGTTGTTTCCCCAGGTAGGGATTTTCCCCTGAAGTTAGGGAGGGAATAAAACCCCTTAACTAAGAGCCAGGCGGGTAGTTAATCACTTTAACTATGAACAATCACGCTTAAACTACATAATCTTTACTCCCTGAAATGGAGATAAGAAACACCCTAATCTTTGGTATAAAAATTGACAGCATTAAAATTAACTGGTATAAATACAGATGTAACAAGACAATAAAAGACAGAACTTGGCTGGAGATCCTGGCTAGGCTGCTGATCAACTGAACGCTGTCTCCATGTCATTCCTTCTTCACCGACTCTGTTCACACCTTTGGGGACCCCTGGACCTGCTGGGGCTGGACCCCAGCAGAAGGCAGATCAGCAAGAGGAAGAGAGCAGGGGCCCCCACAGCCTGAGCAGTGCCCTCTCAGCACTCAGAGGCTGCAGCCCCTTGGCCTGTGCCCGCCTGGCTGCTTTCTGTTCCTCTCGGCTGGACGTTACCCAGGAAACTTGGAAGCAAACTCTGGACACCTGCGTGGTCCCTGCGAGCATCCTCACACGTGTGCTCATTCATTCACGCCCCCGTTTAACCATCCTTTCTCCGCCTGGCACAGGGCTGGGTGCGGGGTCTGGCTCTGGTGGTGCCCTTTGCCAGGGTTCCACCCACATGGGGCACAGGTTGCACTGGCTGTGCAGGCAGCAGGGTCAGGAGGCAACTGAGCGACTTGTTTGGGAGAGGGGATGAGAAAGTGAGCCCTCGGGGTGCTCCTGAAGGTGTTACTCTCCTTGTTCACACAGGGGATGCCCGGGCCTGCACCGGTCACCAGCGGGCAGGGGCAGCGTGCGAGGTGGGAGAGCTGAGCTCCGAGGAGCAGGCCTTGGTGAGGAGGTTTTGATGGGGTGACTGAGAGCCTTCCCCAAGGCCAGGAAGCAGGCCTCCGGGCTGTCGGGCTGTCCTGCCAGTCACTTGAGTATCGTCTACCCTGGGGAGTGTGTGCTCTGTGCCAGGCTCCAGTTTCACTCCTCACAGAACCTCCCGCCCTCTCCGAGCAGCCTCCTCTTATTTCAAAGGTGAGGACATGGAGGCCCAGAGGGGTTCATTAACTTGCCTCATGTTACACAGCCCATAAGTGGTAAAATCCCAGGGAAGCTGACAGCTGTGAGGGGCCTGAGCTCTGTGTGTCTGTGCACAAGCCGGTGCCCTGAACCCCCACCTCTGCTGTGACAGGACCCGCATGCTGTCTGTGGCAGGACCCGTGGCGCCTCCTGGAATTGCCAGCTCTCTCAGCCGATGAGCCATCTTCTGCGGGACCTCCCGTGGCTCGGCCGCCTGCCTTCCCCGGAGCCCACGCCAGGAGCCTCGGGTGTGCACCCAGCCACTCGGATGACACCTGGGTCTGAGGCTCAGCTGGAGACGATGACCCAAGAGCTCCCGGGCAGGCAGCCTCCCTCTGCTGGGCTGGGCTCAGCTGTGTATACAGCAGGCATCCAGCAAACACCCGTCCGTGCTGCATAAGCAGGAGAGAAATGCCTGCCTCAGCAGTCACCTGGGAGCTTTGGTGACCCTCAGGTCTGGGTTAGAGTCCCAGCTCTGACACTGGAATAGGTCACTGAGCCTCAGCTCCCCACCTGACCTCTAGGGGTGTTGTGGGTGTAAATGAGGTACATAGTGTTGTCAGTGCTCAGCCCACATCTGCCTGTGTCCCTTTATTCAGGTCTGTGCAACCCCCCACCCCCGCCCCGCCCCAGCTACTGGCTCACTCCCGCACCCTCCCTGCGGTGCCCGTGCCTGGAGCCCCGCAGTGACCTCTCCTCCCGCCCAGTGGCCCTCAGTGCATGACTGACAAGTGCAGGAACCCGAGTCCCCAGCTCCGCTTTCTCTGAGCCGGACTGGACGCCCCTGAGCTCCCCGCGGCATCAGGCTGAGGTGGGCTTCCCTGGGGTGAACCTCCTGCACCTGGTCCTTGTCTCGGGCCCTGCCCATCAGCCCCAGCGGCCGCTGCCCTACCTGAGCCGCACTTGCCCCTGGCAGCTGAGGCAACCCCATGTCGCCCCAGGCCCCTGTGAAGCAGCAGGCTCCTCTCCCCAGCACCTCCCCACCAGCGCCTGTGCTGCTCACAGATCCTTGGCCAGGGGAGCAGGGTCCCCTCACAGCCCTGAGAAAGCCCACGGGCTCCTGCCAGGCTGCTGAGGACAATTGGAGACCCCGCCCCCCCAACGGGGACAGGAACCGAGCAGGGAAGAACAGGAGCGAACACTCCCGGCTCTCCCTCTGGGGGTCGGGCAGTCACCACCGCTGGCAACACCGAGGAGTCACGGAGCGAAGGGAAGCCGCGGGAGCCACACGGGGAGCCGGTACTAAGTGTGCCGCCCACCCCCGGGAGCGTTGTGCCGCCACGCCACCCAACCGCTCGCTGCTCACACAGAAGCAGGTGACTCTTGCAGGACAATGTCCACAGAAGTCAGACACGAGGATTGTCTGTTGTGTGACTTCATTTTGAACATAAAGTTTAAAACCACGCCCTCTGGCGGGCAGCCACGGTGGCCAGGCGCTCCCGGGAAGGCAGCGAGGGGTGGAGGGCTGGGGGACCCTGCGGCTCTGGTTCTTATCTGGGCTGTAGTCTCAAAAACATGCTCCCTTTTCAAGATCTGTCCGGCGTGTGCGAGGGTGCGTGCGCGTGTCTGCGTGTGCTGGGCTTCAGGGCAATCCACGGTGACGGCGCCGGCAGAGGGACATTCCTCTCATCTTTCCAACCACAGAACAAAGGGCTCAGCAGCGCTCAGCACGCAGGGGGCCCTGGCGGTGGGATTAGGGCCGCGGGGAAGTCCAGTGGAAAGGGCTGGGCCTCCCTGGCAGCCAGGTCGGCTTTCAAAGGGATTCACTCCGGGACGGCATGCTGTGGGCACGTGGGTGCTGTGGGGTGCAGGGTGGAGGGGTAGATGGCGTATACCTAGCCCAGTGGTTCCCAACCTGGGGCACACGCCCCACAGGGGGCAATTTGACTTTTAAGGCGGGCAATTCGAGAATGAGTTATTCACAGTGGATTGGTTGCATTTCCAATCGTTCCAGGGGCCCCTATACAGTATATAAATATATATTGTGACACATTTATGCATTTCAGTTCTCTAGTACATGTTTTGAAACTTCATTTGCTATTTTCTCACATCACTTCATGTTATTATTTTTAACCATTTCTTAGTGATTTCCTCCTCAGTCTTCTGCTGTCCTTTCGTTCTTTTCCTTTTCTCTTTCATGCCTGCCATGTTCTTTGGAAGCTGGTTTAGACCAAGTGAATGGCCCTTTAGGCTTCCTCCACATGATTAGGAGTTCACGTCTTGAATAATAAGAATTATACATCACGGGGGGGGGGGG
>NW_006298349.1:624599-628588 GCF_000327345.1 Myotis davidii
GTGGGGTCCAGCCGAAGAAAGGGTGGGAACCACTGCTCCAGCCAGACTGCCTACACCACCTCCACCCCACACAGGAGGCCCGCCAGTGCCCACATGGGAGGTCAACTGGCTTCTGCGTCATGGGCTGGGCAGCGTCAGGGAGCTGCACCTACTGCGCACGCTGGACACACTTGTCCTGCACTGGCTTGTCCTGACTACAACTCTGAGAGCGAGGGGTTATCATGCAATCAGTCTCGCTCTTCCCAAAGTCACATCTTCGGGGGGTGGCCCCAGAAAGCAGGGGTGGGTGTGGGCAGCAAGAGTGGGACAGGAAGTGCCCTGTGAGCTGACGGCTGCTGGAGGGCGCCAGGAACCCGGGGCGCCTGTCCTCAGATCACAATGGCCCCAAGGGAGTCGGCAGACACCACTCAGCTCCTGTCCCTCATGGGCTGGTGGTCACCTCAGGGCATTAACGCTCTGGCCCTTCTGTCTGCTTCCCCTACGTCCAGGTTCCACCACTGAATTCTGCAGGGAACCTCCATGACGGCAGAGGGAACACAGGCAGGGACCAGGTGCCAGACACAGGCCCTGAGGCCGTGGCTGTCCCCTCTCGCTGTGCCCCGCCCCCTTTTCCCTGAGCGCAGTGTCTCCACAGGGCTCTCATGCTCCCAGCTCTCACAGCTCCGTGGCCAGGAGCTGCCTGTGCTGCCAGAGTCACAGGAGGGCGCTGCTGAGTCCAGGTGTGGCCACATGGTCTTTTGCTGTTGTTAACCTCACCCAAGGATATTTGTTGGTTTGAGAGAAAGAGAGAGAGAGAGAGAGAGAGAGAGAGAGAGAGAGAGAGAGAATGAAATGTCAATGTGAGAAAGAAATACTGACTGGTTGCCTCCTCTATGGGCCCCAACTGGGGATCGAACCCACAATCCAGGTATGTGCCCTGACAGGGAATTGAGCCTGTAACCTTTTGGTGTGCGGAACAACACTCCAACCAACTGAGCTTCCAGCTGGGGCCACGTGTCCTTTCTTGAGCTGATGCTGAGGCTCTGGGAGTGACCAGCGGGCGAGGCCCTGGCCACGTGCTCAGAGCTGAAGGGCATGTTGGGCCCTTTGCAAAGCACAGACCAGGGAAAATCCAGAGCCTGCATGCCAAGCAGGCAAAACGTGAAAGCCCAGCCTTGCCCCACGTGACAGACAGGAACAGCGAGGCTCACGGAGAGTGTCACCTACTCCCGTCACACAGCTACAGCCATGGAGCTGGAGCTCCAAGTCAGGCCTGTCTTGCCTCCAAAGCTCCCACTTGGAAAGTGTTTAGGGGGTGTCGGGGGGAGTATAAAAGTGCTTCATAAATATTTTTCTTGTAAAAGAAATTCACACCTCACTGAACATCCCTCTAACACCACTGACCCCAAGTCTTAGTCCTCTCCCGTCAGATAGCTGCCATCAGCACCTTCGGGAGAGCGGCTCCTCCGTGGACTCCGCCCTGCATTAGCTGGCTGGAGGCCACGGCGCAGGCGGGCACCCCTCACCCCCGGGTTGAACAACTGTGGGGGGGGCACCACCGGCTCTGCCTGTGCTCCCCGCGCAGCAGGAACAGCCCTGTCACTGGCTGTGGCCTTGCACACCTTTTCCTGAACGTTCACTGACCCTGGGTGCGGGCTGCAGGGTGCCAGGGCCAGCACGTGAGGGCATCATTGCTACCAGAAGGGGCATCCAGTCATCCAGGTGACCTGGAAGGATCTAGAGCAGGGGTGGGCAAACTTTTTGACTCGAGGGCCACAATGGGTTCTTAAACTGGACTCAGAAGAAGGAGCTGCGGCCGTGTTTCCCGACGTTGCCATGGTAACACTGCTGCTGGTGAAGGAGCGGAGGGGAGAGCAACAGAACCCTCCGCTCTTTTGGCTCCGCGGGCCGGATAGAACAGCCGAACGGGCCGGATCCGGCCCACGGGCTGTAGTTTGCCCATGGCTGATCTAGAAGGATCTATAGTTTCCCCCCATGTTTGCTCCTGCTGGTGTCGCCGTTCTGTCTCCTCAGACCAAACTTCCTGTCTGTTCCTGTGGACGGGCCGTGCAGCTCCCCGCTGGGGCCTGCCGGTTACCGAGTCTCAGGGGGCCTCAAAGGTCAGCGGCCCGGGAAGCACCCACGGAGGCTCCCACCCAGACTGGGGGTCTGCAGACAGACGGACGGAGTGGGAGCTGGCAGTGGCTGGGCATCCAGGGCACGAACAGCCTTAGAAATGTCTCTGCAGAGGCAACTGCTGCAGGGAAACGGTCACTGTCAACAACTCCATCCGTCGCAGCTGGCGTCCGCCAGACCAGCTCTGCCCTGGCCCAGGTTCCGGGGCACAGCCATGCAGCACCTGGTAATCCTGGTGTCCGGGACCGAGCCGCTTGGGGCCCCACCAGGGTGGCCTGTGTGGCCGGAGCAGCTAGGGAGACCCCACCTGCAGGGGCCCCTGTGAATGAGCCAGTTTGGTTCTACGTTCCACTCTGTGTTCATTGGCAAAGGGTTCCAGCTAGTGTGATGGGGAACCCCCCACCCTCGCTCAGGTGCACCGGCAGATGGCTTGTTCCCCGCTCAGCATCCTGCTCAAGTCAGCACACGCTTATAGAACACCTCTTAGACTTCCAGGGTGACCGGGAGGTTGTCAGGGCTGCTCTGTGCTGGGGGGTGACCGGGAGGTTGTCAGGGCTGCTCTGTGCTGGGGGGTCCCCGGGAGGTTGTCAGGCCTGCTCTGTGCTGGGGGGTCCCCGGGAGGTTGTCAGGCCTGCTCTGTGCTGGGAAATGCAGCCCCGAGCAAAGGTATTAGGCTGGGTCCTCCGGGGAGACGGCAACAGGATGGTTAGAAACATAAGCGCTGGGTGAGGAACACCTTAGTAAAGAGGGAGGATGAGCGAGCACAGAAAGTTCCACCCACGGAGGCAGGAGGGCACAGGGAGCTCAGCTACACCCTTGCTCCCCAGAGCGGAGCCTGACCTGGCAGCCATCAGCTGACTGTCCTGTGGCAGCCTCTCGGGAGGAGTCATGGAGCAGCACCTCCGTGGCTGCGACAGCAAGGTGGGAGGCAGCTGACACCTACGGGGGTGCAGGGGCAGATGATACCCCACAAGGCATAGCATTCCCTGCACAGCACAGGGACCCTTCCGCCCTCCGTTCTTCTCCCAGGTGGCAAATGAACCACGTGGGCCAGAGAGGAGCCTGGGTCCCCAGAGGGCCGCCTGGAGCAGTCGCCTGCCGTGGCGCTGCCCCCCAGGCGGTGTGCAGGGGAAACGGACTTCCCTGTGCATAGGGCCACCTCCTGAGCAAGGGATCACCTTCCTTTCCCACGATGGGACTCTAACAGGCAGTAGCAGGTCAAAGGTGTGACTAGCCCGCCAGCCGCAGCCCTTGGCACAGCAGCTTGGCTGGGCTGGTGGACAGCAGAGGGAGAAACCCTTTTGGGGCACACAGTGGCTTTTTCTACTGATAAGATTTGTTGTGCTACCATCGCACCCTTCATCTCCAGAACTTGTCATCTTCCCAAACTGAAGCTCTTCCCTTTCTGCACAAACTCCCCAGCCCCAGCCCCAGCCCCTGTGACCCACAACCTACTCTTTCTCTAGGAGTCTGAGGGCTCCACGTACCTGATGCAAGTGGGACCACATGGTGTTAGTCCTTCTGTGTCTTGCTTATCTGATTAGCATAATGTCCTTACTGCTGACCATGCTGCGGCATGTGCCAGCGTGTCCTTCCTTTTCAGGCTGACTAACATTCCCCTGTATGTGTGCACTGCCTTTTACCTACCTCACCCACAGATAAAAGGACCACTTGTGCTGTTTCTTTCTTCTGGCCACTGTGAATAATGCTCTTATGGACATGGATGTACAAACATCTATCTGAGTCCCTGCTTTCAATTCTTTTGGTGAATATATATATACTAGAGGCCCGGTGCACAAAAATTTGTGCACTCGGGGTAGGGGGGCCTTCAGCCCGGCCTGTGCCCTCTCGCAGTCTGGGACCCCTCGCGGGGG
>NW_006298349.1:629428-630081 GCF_000327345.1 Myotis davidii
TAGATGGTTGTGGAACCAGCTGCCTGATGGCTCTTTTAACTTCGTCCCACAAATGCTCAATTGGATTGAGATCTGGTGATTACGGGAGCCACCTAAGCAAGGTAAAGTCTCCCTCATGTTCTTGAAACCACTCCTGCACAATACGAGCACCGTGGCATGGTGCATTGTCTTGTTGGAAGAAACCATCTCCGTTGGGATATGCCATCAACATGATAGGATGAACTTGATCAGCAACGATACTTAGGTATGTTGTGCTATTCAGACGTTTATAATGGTCTGGCCCTCTAGCAACTTCAGCAGTAAGTTATAGCTAATTTGCCTACAAACGTCAGGTGGTCATAATAATCTGGCCACTCAGTGTATATCCAGAAGTGGAATTACTGAGAAACATGTTGATTCCAAGCATGACTTTTAACTAGTTTTGATCATGGCATCTTGGCATGAGAGCTATAAGACTAAACTAAACAGACAACAGTGGTGGGGCAGTCCTGTGGCCCTTAGGCCTGCAGAGAAGACGCCAGGGTGGCGTCTTTATACTCAGCTCATCTCTCACCCACCAACAGGGGCAGACTTTCCCATCACTACTCACTCCACTTCCCCATAGGCTCCCACATCAGCCCACTGCCCTCTGCCTCAGCCTGCCCACTGCAGGC
>NW_006298349.1:630242-640050 GCF_000327345.1 Myotis davidii
AGCAGGGCCAGATGCCCCGTCCACCCCCTGGCCATGGGGACTGAATGCCACCCACCTCCCCTGCTCCCTCCATGCTGGTTTCCCTCCACGGCCCCCAGCTCCGGGTGAGCGTCTCCGATGGTATTTATTCTTCTAAGATGTGTGCCCCTGGACTTGCCTGAACCCCTCTCAGGTGGGAGGTGTCTTCCGGCCCAGCTGTGGCTCCCCCACTCTGTCTGCTGTGAAAACGCACAGCCTGGCAGTTCTCAGCACACCTTCCTGCCGGCCTCGTGACTGCCTGTGGGAGACAGGTGAGCGCTGGAGCGGCAAGGTCCTGGGCCTCCCCACACCTCCCACCTCAGGGCTCTGGGGGTGGGGATGCTGTTTCACTGGCAAAGACCATGCCAGCGCCCAGAGCTCCCGGAGGACTGAATGTGCCGGCACGCCAGGCTCAGCAGCTACGGACTCTAACAGGCCTCCCTTCCTCCTGCCTCTCCCCTTTCACACTGAGGTGTAACTCACAGCCAAGTGCCCACACTCAGGCCTGCAGCTCCCGTCTCTGTACAGGAGTGTGCACCGCTGCCGCTGCACCCAGCTGAGGGGACAGGCCGTCTCACGGGGGCGGCTCCTCCCAGGATGCCACGCCCCAACTCCAGCTTCGTTAATGCGTTTTCCTGGTTTTGAACGTGATCCAAATGGAACCATGCAGTGTGTGCCCTGTTTCCGTCTGGATTCTCTTGTCCAGCCTTGTGGGACTCATGGACGGTGCGGCGGAGGGAGGACACGCTAGCGGGGTGAGTGCACGTGGTGTGAGCACAGCACGCTCCCTCCGCCGCCACTGGAGAAGGTTGTTTCCAGCTTTTGCAGAATGAGATACATTCTCCGGGAGCATAAGCCCGTGTTTCTCTTGGGTGCCTCGCCCCTGCCTGTGCTTCCCGGCCCACCCACGAGCTCTGGGGCAGGTCTGCCCGGCTCCGGCCTCCTGCGCAGCCGGACCGCCGCCACAGAAGGTTGTTTCCAGCTTTTGCAGAATGAGATACATTCTCCGGGAGCATAAGCCCGTGTTTCTCTTGGGTGCCCAGCGGTCCTGTGCGCTGGGGGCTGGGCCAGGCCAGGCCGGGCGGTGGTTTTCCGGGGCTGGGCACCGAGGCCGGTGGCACTCTGTGGCGTCATTTCTGGGGAGCTGGGGGCTCAGCGTGGGGATCTGCCCTGTCCGTACCGTGTTGTAGAAACGCTCTCCCATGCGGCGCACATCCTCCCGCACGGCTTTCAGGCACAGGAAAAGGCTTCTGCGGTGTGGCATCGCTGGCCGGTTTCCCCAAAGGGGCAGCAGAGGTGTGTGAAGCAGTGGGGGAGTGGTCTCCATGCCAACAGGAAGCTCACCCCGAGGTCAGGTGCGGGGAACGTGGGCTGGGCTGAGACGCACCTGCAGCTCCAAGCCGCTCTCCAGGCGTCCGGCGGGCATGGCCCTCTCCAAGGACCCGACTCGGGTGCCCACTGCTGGTTCGACTCCTCCACACAGACCAGAGGGATCTCAGGCATCAGGAGTGAGGGCACCGACTGAGAAGGAAGGGAAATGGGGCCCGAGCCGAGTCTGAGCCGGCCGGCCTGGCCCTTTCTGGGCCTCACCTGGCTGAGGCGAGTCTCGCCTGCAGACGGTGCTAGTGCTGCCGGTGGAAGTGGGGCTCTTGTGGTGTCACGAGAAAAGCATTTTCGGGGAACCACAAGGAGGATGCGCCTGGTAGTGAGATTTATTTGGGTGAACACAGAAATGTATATTGGGGGTCTCTGCCTGTCCTGCCACGGAAATCAGGGCCAGAAAGAGGACCAGTGTCCAGCCTGTGCCACATCCCAGCCCCGCTGCCCTGCCTTCCCCCCTCCCCCCACCTCCCGCTGGCTCAGCTCATGATCAGGGGCAACCCACTGCGGTGCTGGGGCTCCAGCCCGCCTGGACCTGCCCTGGGCATCCCCGTGGCCGCTGTTATGGAGGAGTACGATTGAGGGCACAGGGCAAGCGGGTCACCAGCACAGCGACCTCTCCCTGTTCCTTGGGGTTAATCATCTCGGGCTTGGGAGGAACAGGAGCTTTCCTCAAAGAACCAATCAACTCCCCCGGATGTGCAGGCTTCTAATGGGTCCTTTCCCAGGTTTGACTGACAGGCCTCTGTGGTCGAGCACCTCGCCTGTGCCATCCTGACCTCTACTGCACGTGTGCTCACCCCCTGCCCCCAGCCTGGTACTGGGGGGTGTTGGTGCTGCTGCCCAGGCTTAACGACGTCCGGCTGCCTTTGCCTCCTGGCTGGTTAGTATCTAGCTGCCTGCAGTGACAGCAGGCTGTCTTTGGGATGAAAGTCCCTGCTGCCTGCACTGCGGGGACTGGAGATGCCAGGAGAGCAGGCAGGCACTGGGTCAGTCCTCACGTCCCTCCCTGACCCGCCGGGATGCTGGGCGGCAGCTCTGAGAAGTTGTGAAATCTTCTATTTGGGTTTTGATTAGGAGCCAAGCCGGCTGCCCTTACGGCTCTGAGAACGGCTGTGAGAGTGGCCATTCCTTCCCGGGCTTCAGCGAGCACCAAATTCCTTGGCTCTTCACCCAGCTCCACGCGGAGCTGCCTGCTTGGCTGAGCACAGCTGGCAGGTCTGAGCGGAAGCAGTGGGCAGCGTGCAGGGGAGGCCGGTTTCCTTCCTGCACCAACCACGGGCCTTCCTCAGCTCTGCGTGTGTGGTGCGTGGTCCTGAGCGCCTCGCGTGGATTCGCTCGCCGCCTTCAACAACCCTTCCCCTGAGAGGAAGTGGAGACTGAGGGGAGCAGCCCGCCAGGCGCAGACCCAGAGTGCGACCTCGGGGGGCGGAGCCGGAGTGGGAGCCCGCTGCCTGCTCTCCCTGCCACCGCTCCCCAGGAACGACCGATGGGCCAGGAGCACAGGGACAGACCAAGGAAACGGCAGAGGAACAGACCATGCTCAAGACAACAAAAATGGATGCATCCGTGATCAAACCAAACAGCCAGGCCTGTGGGAGCATCTTGGCTGGCGGATGTTTTGAGGATGTGTAATAGTGCCAGGCTTGCCAGGGAGCAGAGCAGCGCTGGCCTGGCGGGTGGGCGCGCCTTGGGCGAACTCTCTGGAATGCGGAATGCTGCTGGGCAGGGCCTGCAGGATGCCTCTGCAGCCAGCAGCCTCCCTCCACGGCCTCCTTCCAGCCTCCCTCCGCAGAATCTTCCGGAAGAGGCCGGCCAGGAGCAGCAGAGACGCACACAAGGCTGCCTGGCACAGCATTGTTTATAGGATGAAAAAGCAGGAAAATACGCAGGTTCCAGAAAACAGAATCCTGGGAGTACTACCAGGAGGCCGTTAAAAGCAGTTTTGGAAGACGTTTTTGTCACAGAAAAATGCTCATGTTATAATGTTACACAAAGGGCAGGATACAAAAGGGCAGGTATGGATTGCCCGTGGGCCACTGAGCGTGGCTGACGCCCGAGCCCACACGGCGGGGCCCAGGGCGGCGAACGCTCCGCACGGGCCTGTGCACCGCTGAGTTCTGTGTGCAGGTCTCTTTTACCCTTTTCTATCCTGAAATAATCTCAAACCTACAGAAAGTTCACAAGAACTAAAAACAGAGCTTCTGTATACACTTCCCCTGGAGTCACTCGTGGTGACATTGCATCACGTTCATTTTCCCTCGCACCCTTTGTGACACTATATCACAGATTATACATGATAGATATGTCATATGTGATGTTATAGCTACACATCAGCATCTATTATATATGTTTATAAAGTGGTTTTCTGAACAATTTGTGAGTAGACGGCAGACCTCAGGCCCTCACCCCAGCTATTCCGTGTGACTTCCTAAGGCCCTGGGATCAAAGGCACCCTCTCAGCCACAGGACGGTGATGGAATTCAGAAACTTGCCCTGAATCTGTCTGGTGCGCAGTCCCTATTACCATTTTGCCACATGTCCCAATCACATCCTTAAACCCGCCCCGCACACACACCTCCCACCCAACCAGGCCCATGCCCCGCCTGCTGGGATAGTTCCTCAGCATTTCTTTGCTTTTCATAATCTTGATTTTTAACAAGCATAGACAGTTGCTTTGTGTTCCACTGTCCCTACTCTGTGTTTGCCCGACGTGTCCGTGATGAGCTGCACGCTGCCACGTGGAGCAGGCATGTGCAGTCAGGCATTTCTGATGGCAGCTGCTGGGCCAGTCGCATATGTGGGACCTGCTCTCAGCCCCACCCACACGGCAGGAGGGCAGCTCTGGGTCACTGCCAGCCCGACAGGTGAAAAGTGGGCTTGCACTGGAGTTTCCATTTGCATTTCTATGTTGAATGAGACTAAACATACTTCCATAAGTGTGAGAGTCACTTGCATTTCTTGTCCCGGGGGCTGGGTGCCTGTGCGTGTTCTTGTGCATTTTCTATTGCAGCTTACGTCTCTTATTGGCTTGCAGGGCTTTACAGATGGAGAAAATCTGAGGCTTCAGCCAGGTGTCTAGAGGACGAGGCAGAGGGACGTTGGTCCCGAGGCCGACGTGAGCTTCCTTACTGACCTTATGGCCAGGGCAGGCCTTCGCGACACCTGGGTCTTCACTTGCTCTGCTTGTGAGCTGATGGGCGTTCTCCCAAGCCCGGCTTGGTTTTGACTTAACCTACGGAGTGGATTTCAGTGGCTTCGGGGCCTTGAGGTGATGCCTCCTCACCAGGTCAGGGCCAGGGTCTCCTCCCGCCTCCCCCAGGGACACTTTCCTCACAGCCATCTCCCGCTCCTGCCCCAAGTGACCTGTGACCTGCCAAGCATGTGCGGCCTCCGCTGCCCTGTCCTCACGTCCAGCCCACGCTCCCAGTCTTCATTTGGGAAGTGACGGCACTGCCTGGCCCAAGAGCTTCTGTGCTGCTGGCTCTGGGAACGTGGACAGCACATCGCCTTGATAGTTATGTCCTAGAACAGCAGAGGGCAGAGCCAGGGGCACCTCGGGGATGTGGGGACCAGTCGCCTCCGTGGAAGGAGGAGCCCTGTGCCAAGGAGATGCTTGCACCTGGTGCGGGACACCTGTGGCCTGGGGCTCCTGTAGAGGCCACTGCTGAATGCCTGTCCGTTTGTTCAGCAAAGACCCCTGAGCGGCTGGCACCGCGCGCAGACAGCCCACTTGGCACCGAGCAGCTGCCCCGTCTGAGGTCCAGCCCTGTTAACTGCTGAGCGGGGCCAGGGGGCCAGGGGGCAGGGGCAGGGGGCGTGTCCCGGCGTGGAGGGCTGTCGGTCATGAGACCGTTCCTGCCCAATGGAAACAACAGGGCAAAGTGCACCCCAGGCAACGGGAAGGAAGCAAGGCAGCCTTGGGCTGGGAGGGCTGCCAGGGTGCAGGGGCGATGGACCCCGGCCTGGCAGGGGAGCCCAGTGTGGTGGGATCTGAGGCACGAGGCTCCGGCCCTGGCAGTCCACGTGCGCTGGAGGGACAGACCTTTATGCTGGGTTTCCCTGGGACCAGCTGGTGTCCCTCCAAAGCGCACATGCCCGTGTTGCGGTGGCGGAGTGGAGGAAGGGGGAGACTCACTGAGGAACCATGTTCCTTAGCCGGCTCCGAAGGGGCTCTCAGGTGGTAGCAGAAGCTGCCATAGAGCTGCCCAGGCCTTCCCCTGGGAGGGTTTTTGCTGGGACACACTGAGCCCCTGGGGTAACCACAGAAGTAACCCCATCAGCCTCAACCTGAACAGCCCACAGCCCATGCCTCTGGGAGGGTGGCCAGCTGGCTGGTGGTGGGAGCCCAGGGCTGCCTCAGGGGGCGTCCTGCAGGGAGGGAGCTCCAGCACCCACTGTGGGCGTTTGGGGGTCACTTCCATGTCAGCCACGTGCACCAGGTCCTTGTCTCAGGCTGGGGATGCCAGTGAGGGCGGAACTCTTCCCAGAGACCACATGCCCCCCCACGGCAGCCACAGAAAGTGGGGATCCCATTCTTCCCATGCAGCTCACTGCTGCCCCCCACACACACACCCCCAACGCCCCACCAGGCAGAGTCTGCACAGGGGAGGCACCGGGTGGCTGCTGTTGGGGTGTGGCTCCTGCAGGGAAGGCCAGGGAGAGGCTCAGCCAGACCTGCTGGCCCAAAACTCCCAGGCCTCTCCCCAGGTAGCCCGGCCACAAAGGTCAGGAGGGCTGTCCTGCAGGCTAAGTGCCCGTCCACGGCAATCCTGCCAAACCAGACGGGGAGCCCCCACCCACTCAGGGCAGATGGCAGGAAGGGCCAGGGCAGTATTCCCCTGCCAGACCCTCCCTGGCCAGGGCCCCTCCCCAGTGCCACCCTCCAGAGCAGCCCTTGCTGTACTCAGCACCCTGGGTGGACTGCAGAATGTGTTGTCATCATGTCACACTTAGTGTGGGCGCCGGGCTGGGGCCTAGGGCACGGCAGGGCTGGGGCCTGCCGCCTGGTCTGATGGACCATCCAGCCCAGAGGGGAGCCAGCTGCGGAGCAAGAGTTCGAGTTCCCAAAGCCGGGAGTGCGGGCAGGGGACGAGCAGGACAGAGGCGCCTGCCTAGGCCACAGGCAGGGGAGGGGCTCAGAGGGGCGGCCTGCAAACATCAGCCCTGGTGGGCGGGTGCGGGCACGGGGCCAGCAGGCACGGAGAAGAGGGGGCGGGGAGTGGGCCAGGCCGGGGGCCGGGAGGCCTGGGCCAGCCGCAGGCACGAGGTGTGCTGAGGAGCCTGGGGAGGAGGTTGAGCAGGAAGGTGACCAGAGGGAGCCTGTTTGTCGACAGGCTCCTGTGCTGGGCGACTCGGAGCCGGGCCGGGGCCACGCTCACCACATGCGATGGGAGGGGCGTGGGCACGAGGCGGTGCACGGCTTCGGATGGGTGGCCTCGCTCACTGCCCACCTCTGCCCTCGCCGGTCTCCACGGAGGGAGCTGAGGCTCAGGGAGGAAAGGGCACCCCAGGCACAGCGGCCCTGGGTGAGCTCAGCCAGGGCCCCTGCGGCTCCTTCCCAGTATCCTGCGCCTGGCAGCTGCTGGCCTGGCACTGCAGGGAGGCATCTCGGTCTGTTGGGGAGGGGACTTGCCCACACCTCCTGGTGGCTGGCGTTTCTGGGGTTTCAGCAGGTGCCCAGGCCTGGCCTCCCTGGGTTCCCACGGCTCTCGCTTTGTTTGCCACTTGTCGCCCAGGCCAAGAGGCAAGAGCACGCAAGGGTGACAAACCAAGGACTAGGCTGGCACGTGACGCTTGGGCACATGGAGACCTGGAGGCTCCAGGCCGTCCCCTCTCTCGGCTCCACGCCTAGCACCACCCCCGCGGCCAGGGTGGCTGCCCAGCCTGGACGCCTCCGCGCTGACCTAGCCTCTGCTCCTCACACTCATTCCGCGGCGGCCGGTGGCCTGCCTCCCGCTCTGGCCTCCAGGCTCCTAAAGGGATGGGTGATCCTTTGAGATCCTCCTGGCAAATCTGGGCGAGCCCGCAAGCTCCCAACTGCGCTGGGTGTCTCTACCGGAACCCACCACCAGCCTCTGCCGCCGGCCTCCCGGGCTGGGCGCCGGTGCACTCTCCTTCTTGGGAGGGGTCGTGGGCAGGGCCCTTGCACGGACAAAACTTGTCGCCCTCAGACATGTCCTTGTCCCCTCTGGGCCTCAGTTTCCCCTTCAGTGAGGAGGTAGAGGAAGGTCCCTCCAGCTCTGAGATCTGGCAATTTAGGTTTGGATTGGGGGCAGAGAAAATTCCCAGAATCCCAGGAGTCCTAACAGGGCCCATGTCTTGTCCAGCCATCCTGAGCCGGCTGAGCTGATAAGGCTGTGGGCGGCCAGATGTCCACATTCTTGGGACTCGGATGGTGGGCGGGGCCAGCTCCAGCGCTGGAGGTTCAGGGCCCCAGGGGCCCGGCATGTGGGCCACAGGAGCCAGGGCCCAGCATGTCAGCGGTGCCCCCAGGGCCCGGCCCAGCAGGAGGAGGCGGCCGACTGCGTGACGGCACAGGGCTTCCTGCCGCAGCGAGGGACCCGCTCCACATCTAGACCACAGTGTCAGCTACACAGCTCAGCTCCATGAACAGAATAAAAAGCACTGCACTGTACACTTTAAACGAGTGAATTTTGTGATGCGCGAACTGATGCTGGAATAACACATGTACCTACATGCACCCCACCCCTGCCAGTGCGATAAAAAATCCAAGTGTAACTTTTGATCCTCCTAAAACTTAACGAGCCTAATATTGATTGGGCGGCCTCCCAGTAACATAAACAATCAGTTAACACGTATTTTATATGTTATATGTATTATATGCTGTATTCTTACAATAAAGTAAGCTAGAGAGAAGAAAATGTTAAGAAAATCATAAGAGACATAAAATACATTTACAGTATTACACTGTATTTATCAATACTATTGCAAGATGAATCGTTTCTCATCAGTGCCTACCATCAATATAATGTCTTATATGACCCAAAGCACTGTAAATGTTATAATATTAGACATCACAAATGAAAGATAAAGTGAAGAGGAACGCACATTTATTAGAGGCATTAAGGATTCATGCGTTGCTAGCGAAGCAGCAGCAGCGATTGCTTTACGGTGGCCGAACGTGGCGGACAGGTCTGCCCGTGATGTCTCCGCCCGCGCACTAATGGGTGGAGGGCTGCAATGAGCCATGGGCCATGGCTACGGCTTTACAGGCGCATTCATAGTCGTCTTGAAAGCATTGCGGCACTTTTCAAAACAACCTCCCTGTGCTGACAGGCTGATCGAAGTTTCTCCAGTTACGACAGAAAGAAAGAGAGAGGGGGAGAGAGAGACCATACAGTAATGTAATTCTTTGAAAACAAAGTTATAAAACAGTCAGAAAATTAACACATTCTTAATTCTGTATTAAACATCACCCGCCATGTGTCTATGTAGAAACACTCTCCCCTTCCGTCCTGCACACAATACTCTGGTGGTGGATCCTTAGGCGAAGATGACGAGATGCAGGGCCATCCCACACGCTCCGTCTGCTTCACACACAGACACACGCACAGCAGACACACTGCCCCCTGCGTGGCAGGGTGACTCTGGATTCACGAGGCGGGGCCTCCCCGCCGTCCCCACGTGGAGCAGCTGAGCAGGAGGAAGAGGCAGAGAGGCAGGCGCGTGCCGCGTAACTGGATGGAAAGGTATCACAGCTGCTGTCTGACTCCTTTGCCTTTTCATTTCTGTAGAAACGTTCCCATGCGGTGCCCACCCTCCCTCGCCATGTGCTGCTTGTGCTTTAGGCTCGGGTCCATGCCGCGGAGGCATGGCAGAGAAGTCTCGGGCTGGCAGCGCCCTTCTGCCGGATGCCGGTGTCGGGGTCTTTCCCGGCTCTGCGTCCTCCATGCCCTCCTCACTGTCCGCAGTGGTTTGAAGCACTCACCTCCGTCAAGTCCCTTCTGGCAATCCCTCTGGTGTGGCATCTATTAGCTCTTGAGTTTCTCCAAGACCCATTGCTGGGGTCCAACCCCAACAGGTCCAGGGGTCCCCAAAGGTGTGGACGGAGTTGGCGAAGAATGAAGGACACGAAGACAGCGTTCAGTTGATCAGCAGCTTAGCCAGGATCTCTAGCCAAGTTCTAGTCAGGATCTCAACCCAGGTTCTGTGTCCATGTTCTCTTGCTAGGTTCTCCAGCCAGGTTCTCCAGGTTCTCCAGCCAGGTTCTGTAGCCATGTTCCCTCACTAGGTTCTCCAGCCAGGTTCTGTCCAGGTTCTCCAGCCAAGGTCAGTCACCAGGATCTAGTCAGGTTCTCTTGCCATGTTCTATCCAGGTTCTGTAGCCAGGTTCTGTAGCCAGGTTCTGTCCAGGATCTTTTGCCATGTTCTGTCTCTAGGTTCTGTC
>NW_006298349.1:642786-644694 GCF_000327345.1 Myotis davidii
TTTAATACTTTCTATCTCTTTGTTCATATTCTCATTTTGATCAGTGCTGGGGTCCATCCCCAACAGGTCCAGGGGTTCCCAAAGGTGTGGATAGAGTCGCTCGGCAAAGAAGGAATGACATGGAGACAGCGTTCAGATGATCATCATAGCGAGGTTCTCTAGCCAGGTTCTCCAGCCAGGTTCAGCGCTTATTGTCTTATTACATCTGTATTTATACCAGTTGATTTTAATCCTGACAATCTCTATTCCAAAGGTTAGGGTGTTTCTTATCTCCATTCTAGGGAGTAAAGATTATGTAGCTTAAGCATGATTGTTTGTAGTTAAAGTGATTAATTACCCGCCTGGCACTTAGTTAAGAGGTTTTAGTCCCTCCCTAACTTCAGGGGAAAATCTCTACCTGGGGAAACAACCTTTCTCAGAGAGGTGACCTTGGTTAAAACACATAGTGCCAAGAAGGTGAGCAAAAATATTAAGAACAGTATGCCATATATACCAGGTCCCTTGACACAGCAAGGATAGACCGGCTCCCGGCAACCCATAGCTTTATTTTCTAATTTTTTTAATTGATTTAAACATATTTTTGAAGGGAAAGGGAGAGAGAGAGAAACATTGACATGAGAGTGAAATATTGATTGGCTCCTCCTGCACACCCCGTACCAGGGATCAAGCTCACAACTCGGGACCAGGAATTGAACCGGCACCTTTTGGTGCACAGGACTATGCCTCACCCACTGAGCCGCACCACCCAGGGCACCGAGACTCACAGCTCAAAGCCTTTGCCCCTCCCCTTGGATGGCTTCCTGGCTGCTCCTCACAGGTCCTGTGAGTCGGGCACAGCACTGGACGCAGTGTTGCCAGCAGGAACGTGCTGCTTGGGGCCTGACGGTTTCCCCAGACTTTTCTAGAACAACAGAGGCATCTTCAGTGTGTGGTCCTGCCCGACATCCACGATGTTCTCTCTGCTGGGTTCTCTTTCCTGGCATGGACAGCCCTCACCCTTCCCACAGAGTCCCCTGTGATGAGCCCGAAAGATCCTTATGACCCCTGATCTGGAGGCTGAACTAGAGACACTGTGTGCAGGGTACGAGCCCCACGCCATGCCTTTGGTGTGAACCCCATGGGGTTCTGGCCGGTGGGGCCTTGTCCGATGTCCAAACAACTTCCACAGGCGCTTCCTGACTCGGGCACAGCAGCGCGGGAGCCGCTGCAGAGGGCTCCGCGGCCAGGCCTCCTCCCCGGCAGGCTCGCTGACAGCTGCGTGGACAGGCCGTCCTGGCCATCACCCGCTGCTTGTGCAGAAACAGCTGACTCCTTCCTCCTGGAGCCCAGGTGCTCGCTCTACTGACGAATCCATGTCTGAGGTGGTTCCCCCCCACCGCCCGCCCCCCGCCCGAATTTCCATGAACCTGATCAGGCTTTTTTCTCGGCAGCTGGGAACCCGCCTGCTGCCTCCTGGTCGGCAGAAGCTGCTTCTCCTGCTCTCTGACGTCTTCTAAGCCAAATCTGTTTCTAAGATAATCAACCCTCTGCTGGCGTGTCTTCTTCAGCTCCCGCACCTCCCTTCCTTTTGCTGTAAGTGGTCATATAACGACTTCACTTTTTTCCAAATCTTCTTAGCTACAGGTATGCCTTGCTCATAGCCACCCGGCACCCACATAAAGGCTGCATTTTCCATGAGGTTACAAGGTGCTTTGCAGAAAGCGCCAGGCTTTGGCGCGGGCTGTGGAGCTGCGGCAACGGCTCCGGCTCCGTGCACGTCGGTCCGCGTCCGGGGCCCGAGGCTGAGGCATTCACCTTGAGCTGGCAGGCAGCCAGCGCCGCAGACGTCAGCCCACCGTGCCTGGCGAGCAGGCCAGCCTTTCCTTGTCACGCGCTGACTTTCCTCTGCTTGGGGGGGGGGGGGGGGGG
>NW_006298349.1:644737-649739 GCF_000327345.1 Myotis davidii
CCCCTGGATCCCACGGTGCACGATGAACATGCCCAGGACTTCGGAGAGATCACTTACTGCGACACGCAGTTTGCCGGGCGGGCGGAGCGCGCGTGTGGCGAGGACCGGCCGGCTGAGGCTCGCAGTTAGGACTTACCGCCGCAGCCCCACGCTTGTCCCCACTGCTCTTGGCTGTGGGTGGTGCCATGGACGGTCTGCGGTTTATGGTGAAATATTGATACGTTTGAACCTTTTAGAGTAGATTTGTGTGTATTTTATGGTAGTAAATAATAAAATAGACTAGTATCTAGATATATTTTGTTATTTTATGACATGCCCTTTTCACAATTTTTTTTCTAGGCCACACTGTTTGTTTGAGTTTTTTCAAATTATTGCAAATCTCCAAAACAAAGTCCAATGTTTATTGAAAAAAACCCTGTGTGGAAGTGGCCTGCATTGCTCAGCGCTCAGCTGTGTGGCTCAGTAAAGACGTGTTGCTCGCAGGGCTGTGAACGGAGACCCCAGACTGCAGCTCACAAGTCGGGAACTCACTGGGTGGAGGCCCAGTCAAGGCCTCGGCAGATGGCCCCTCCTGAGGCCGGGACAGGAGGACCTGGTAGGGCCTCTCTGCTGGGCTGGCAGGCGGCCGCCTTCTCCCTGGGTCTCTTCACATGACCTTCCCTCCGTGCATGTCTGCCTGTGCGGCCAAATCTCGCTCTTATAAACGCCCAATCACTTCAGTAAGCCCACCCTCGTGCCCTCACCAGGCCTGGTCCCCTCTGCCAGGCCCGCCCCGTTAGGAGCCGTTCTCTTTCCTGTGGCTGCTGATGCAGAGCTGGAGGCTTCCCAGCACGCAGGACAGACCTGAGCCCCTCGGCTGCTGGAGCCAGGCGGCAGCCCTGCCCTGGCCCCAGACATCCAATCCCACCCGCACTGCCTGGGCCCCGCGTCGCAGCACCGAACCCGGGGCAGTCTGCCCGGCCCTGCAAAGGCCACAGCCCAGCGGCCACGGGAGCAGCGGGAGGCCGACAGCTCAGAGACCTTCGAGAAGCCATTGGCCTCGGTGCTCGTGGGCTGTCAGAGCCCCGTCGGGCCAGCGCGGGGTGTGTGGGGCGCTCGGGGAGGGGAAAGCAGCAGGCCATCGGAGGGGCGCCCTGGGGTGACCTGCCTCCATCCCTTGGTGCACGTGCCTCCTCTTGGGGGCCAGGACCAGTGTGCGGCCCTGCTGAGAGCTAGACCTCCCGCCCAGGTGCCTGTGGCCACCGACGGGCTCGGGTTCGGGACTCGGAACTGGAGGGCAGCCGGAGCCGAGCGGAAGCCGCAGCCAGGCCTCCCACTCTGTGCAGAATCTTCCAGAAACTGAGCAGCTCCACGGCGGCTGTCCTGAGCGGTGACCTCCGCCAGCAGCTGTGGCACACGATGTGCTGCAAGAGTGTTTAAAACACGCAGACCTGGCCTGCAGTCAGGGCGTTGACCCCTTTCCCCAGGTTGTCAGATAAGAAAGGCCAACACAACTGCGTCTGGTGGGAATGAATCCACATTACACCTTTTTTTTTTGTCAGATCAGCAAAAAATATACGCTTTGGTGTGCCGCAGAGTCAGTGATCAGTCCGTGCGCCGTGAGAGGGAAAAGGTGGGGATCGCCGTCCTGGGGGCAGCTGGGCCCGCACCCCTGGTCCTGCTCCCCCTGGTCCTGGTCCCCCACCCTGTGGCCAATGGCAGCTCTCAGGTGGCTTTCCTTAAAAGCAGGTGTGAGACAAGGATTTGGGGAGAAGTCGTTGTTGTCGGGGGAGATGGTCCCAAGAAGCAGCAGCAGGAGAGTGAGAAAGGAGATGGGAGGGGGGCCAATGTGAGCCTCGGCGAGGCAGCGGCTGGGGAGGGCTGGCTCTCCCCCGCGGCCCTGAGGGATGGCAGCCACGCCCCGGCTCCCCCACAGCGAGTCCAGGAGCTGGGGTTCACTCAGGAGCTCCCTCCCATCTGCCCCTCCAGTGGTGACAGGCACAGAGGGCTGCTGCCGGGGAGGCCCTCTGGAGCAGCCCGCAGGCGGCGTGGGCAGGGAGCCTTCACCAGCTGTGCGCGGGCAGGCCTAGGGCCGCTGTGCTGAGGGAGCGCAGGAACCAGTGTCCACTCGGGAGCGGAGGGCCGGGCCTGTCCTGCTCCCTCTGCAGAGCCAGCTCAGCCCACGGCACACGGAGAACTTAGTAAATATTTGCGGAGTGAGTGTCTCACACAGGTGTGACCCAGTTTGCACTATGGATAGGGGCGGCCCGTGCCCTTCCCGACCACGCCCTCCGCCACAGAGGCAGCTGTGTCTGGCTTACAGCACCGCCATTCATTGGTCTCTTCTTGGCATTTCTGTGAATGGACTCACGTAGCCTGTGTAAGGCTTTTGGTTTGGCTTCTTGCACTCAATATCATGTCTCTGACCTTCGTTCTTGTGGCTGCACTATTAGCGGTTTATTTTCCAATGTGAGAGTGAGTGTGTGGAAACACACCATGGTGTGAATATATCGCACTCCCCCGCTCCCAGTTCTGGGAGACAGATAAAGCCACTCCGAGCAGCTCTGTGTGTCTCCGAGGCGGGCCCAAGCACCCATTCCTGTGGGGCGCCGCCCAGGAAGGCAGTGGCTCTGTCGCTGGGCGCGCCTGTTCAGTGTTAACAGGTTCTCCCGAGCTGTTTCCTCGCACAAAGCGCTGGCACAGCTGGAGCCGGCACACCCAGCTGTCACACACACTGCGTCACGAGGTCGATAAAAGGTTTTTGAGCAAATTCTGTTGCAGCCCCTGTGGAAGGGCAGGTGACTTGGATGTGGTCTCTTCCGCAAGGAACATGATCAAGAAGAGGGTCACACTAATAACCACCGGACACCTGCTCTGAGGGCACTGGTTCACGTCACAACCACCGGCCGCTGGGCATTGAGGGGGGCATGGTGACCCTGTCCCTCTGAGATGAGAAAACGGAGGCCTCGTCAGGGGAGGTGATCCACCCACAGTCAGGAGACCCTCTGGGCCCTGCGTGGGTTCCGGCGTGATGTCTTGTCTTCCACGTCGCTGAGAGCTGTTGGATGCCCCGGTTTAAGAGCAAGGAGGGCCTGGGTGACACTGGGAGTGAGGCCTGCTCCCCCACTCGCTAGTTCTGGGAGCGTGGCCAGTCGCCCAGGCCTCAGTTTCCCCGTCTGAAATGGCTGATGGTCACGCTTCCATCAGAGTGCGAGGGTTAGATGAGTCAGTGCCCGGAGCGTCAGGACCTGGGTAGGTACTACAGATGGTGTTTTCATAGCATGTATTTTGTTCACTCTCTCGTTTTAAAAGCCACAAGTCCGTGTGTTTGGAATCTGACAGTGAGAGGGACTCTGGTCCTTGGTTCTGGAGCAGTCAGACCATTGCAGGGAAGCGGCGCCTTCCTCCAGCACCCTCAGTGGGAGGGGCTCGCTCTGGCGGGGCTGCTCAGGAAAGAAGCTGGCTGGGCAGGTTGCTGACAATGAGCTGCATCTGCAGGGAGGCGGCTGGTACCTGCCAGCTGAGGTAGGCCCCAGGTAGGCAGGGCCGAGTGCACCCAGGAGGGCAGTGGAGCCACCAAACGCCCAGGGTGCGGTCCATGAGCAGGCCAGGCTGAGGCCACAGAGGGCAAGCCTTCACCTGCCTTTCATTCCCGGTGGCCCTGGGCTCTGGGCCGCCATGGCGCACCACAGGCATGTGCTCCTGAGCGAGCAGCAGTCACCCCCAATGCGAGGCAGGGGGGTGCCAGGTGGGGGCGTGTCCAGGGGGCTGGGCAGGAAGCAGAGCCTGAGGGTGAATGGAGAGCTGTCCTGTGGAAAGGAGTGTGCTGGCAGCCCCGCCCAGCCTCTCCCCCAGGCCTCCCCGTGCAACCTCGGGCGAGGGACCTCACTCTCCCAGCCTCCGTTTCTGGACCTAACCAACAGGAGTGCAGGCCCTGCCCCAGGGGCTGTGGCAGGGTGCTGTGGGGCCGCCCTGCACACAGGGAGGTGTGGGGCCGCCTGACATGCTCGCCTGGGCCGCACATTCATTCTGGAACCTCACAGAGCTTCTCCCATGTGCCAAGCAGCTTCGGCCACGGGTGTGCAGAAGGGAACAAGACAACAGCAGCCAGGGAGCTGGCATTCTAGTGCAGGAGAAACACAGATGATCAGGATGAAGAGGGAGCCATCCTTGGGGGCCTGGGAGCGAGGACAAGGGAAAGGTTCTCAAGAGAATTAAGGCCCCGGGCATCGATGAACAGACGGCAGGTCTCTGCAGCCCCTCTGGGGCTGGGCTGCCTGTCCCACTCCTAGGGCCATGGAGGGTCCCTTCAGGTGATAACGCATGGCTGTGCCACCTGCTCTTTAGAGAGGAAGTTCCTGAAGCCTGAGCCTCTCTCCTCGTGCTCCCTGGACCCCATGCAATCTGGGCCTTCCTGTCTCCTGCTTGCCAGCTCGGAGAGGGTCCTCGTGGTGGGGAAAGTTAATAAAACACCAAATGACTTGACGCATCTTCCCACAAACCCAAGACAACTAGATGGGCCTAGCTTATCAGTCCCGGGGCTGCAATGAGAGGGGCCAAGCTCTGGAATAGGAACTGGACCCGGGGCACCTGGAGAAGCCCGGAACCGTCTGAGTGGTTGCTCCTTACAGGGCCTGCGGGTGTCCAGGCAGCTGTGGAGGAGGGGCCACGGCTGGGTGGCTGAGTCGCGCCCAGTAACCAAGAGGAAAGAAGGAGGAGGCTTGGGGATCAAGTGAAATCAGCTTCAGGGATGGCTTGGCCCAGGTTCCTGAGGTTTGGAGGTTCGGTGGCCTTATCACCTTAATCACGGTCAACTGCTTTTCCGACACGGTGGCATTCTCATTAGGTCTCCCTCCTTCCACTCTTGTCCCCCATGAATCCATCTCCATGAATTTTACAAAGCTTGTCGCCCCTGATTAACCCCCTATGGCTCGCTGATGCCCTTAAAGCAGAAACTCTTCTCAAGGCCCCAGAGGCCCTCGCTGACCCCCAGCCCCCATCGTGCTCTCCTCTCCCCTCACTC
>NW_006298349.1:649886-658921 GCF_000327345.1 Myotis davidii
ACTCTGCACCATTGCTCCCTCCGGTCCAGCACCGTGATCCCGGTTCCCTCTCCTCAGGACAGCACGGGTGTCACCAGAATGGCCGCCCCACACCCCTCCTCCCAGTCGCTCTCCAGGCCAGCACTGCCAGGTGGCTTTTGGAGATAATGACACAGGCTCGGTGCTGCCAGCACCGCACCCGCCAGTCCCACGTGAGCCCAGTGAGCACCTGCAATGCGGCTACGAGACGGAGACACTTCCGTTTCACTTCCCTGAAACTTAAGCGGCTAGTGGCTGCCGTGTTAGACAGAGCGGCGCTCCTGTGTCACAGGGTGTGCTTGTATTTCCAAACCCTCAGCACGGCCTGGCATGGTCTTGTTCCTGTGTTTAGTGTCTGTCTCTCTGAACAGAGTATAAGCTCCATGGGAGCAGGGGCTGTGTCTGCCTCAGCCAGAATCCCAGGGGTTAGCACTAGATGCTCAGCACACGTCCGTGGAGTGACTGAGTGGCTAATGCCTGTGACCATGAACTCTGGGGCTACCCAGCTCTCCGTAGGAAGTGCTAGTTTTTCCAGGATTCCCTGTGGCCTCAGGTCAGGATCTTGCTCTCTCTGGGCTCAGTGTCCTCATCTGTAAGAGAGGGGACTGGACCAGAGGTTATCCAAGGGCCCCTCTGGTCCTTTTACCCATCTCCCAATTCCCCGTACCTTCCCCGCCTTCCCCAGTTACATCACAAGAATGGCGACGAGACAGGCTTCCTATACCTGAAGCTTGTTTGGGGACGGGTCGAATCAGGCCGGGTTATAAACAAATGGCCTTTATGTAGTTAGTGGGAGCTGATGAAGTGGTGACACGATGTGGAGCCGTGTCCTGGATCAAAAGACTCCTGGCCGGCAAGGTCACAGGGCCCAGGAGTAGGCCAGGGCAGGCTGGCACCAGGAGTGGATTCCAGGCACAGCCCACTCCGCCCTCCTCACCCTGTGGTTCCAGCTTGAAAGCTGGCAAGGCAGCTGGGACCCACATGCTTCTTATGAGGACTTACAGGAACCAGCACAAGGAGTCAAGAAGCCGGTGCTAATTGTGAGTGACTTAAACCCTGACCCTGACCTCCAGCACCCAATACTCACACACACACATTCACACAAACACACACTCAGTCAGACACACACACACAGCTACAGACACTGACAGAGGCTTGCACAGAGGCATGGACACAACTACAACACCTGTCCGGACAATGGGCATGCAAGCAAACACAATGCAACAGACACACAGGTGGATGCATCTGTACAACTCACACATACGTGCATTCAGTCACAGACCCATAGGTAAACATGCCAGTACACATGTAGACACATAATATAGTCACACCTATATTTGCCCTGGAAGACAGTCAGAACCCACCTGGACATGCACAGACATAGAACCCCAAAGCAATGCTATATCCATCACACACACACACACACACACACACACACACACACACACGCAGCCCCTCACAGTGATCTGGGGAACCAGAGGTCAGAACCCAGGCATTCAGGGTCCAAGCAAACCCCACTGCCCACCCTGGCTCCCCCCGCCTGGCCAGTGGCCCTCCCTCAGGCCCCGACACCGGCGGCGGGGCCCGGCGGGATGAATCCAGCTGGTGGCCGGTGTTGCCGACCTCTTTCAGCCCCAGCCTGCTTTTCCTTGGCCACGTGACCCGGAGGCCCCCTTCCCCAGCTGAGTGAGCCCCGGAAATCTGTGTAACCACCAGGATTTTTAGTTTGTTTTGGAAAAAGAGATCTGTCAGGACAGGGTTCAAGAGCTATAGGCCAGCAACTGGCTGGGGCCACACAGCTGCTGCCCATCTTAGAAGGACCATGAACACTCCAGCTCCCCAGTCACTGCTGCTCTCTCCGGCTGCCCCTGGAGGCTTCTGAACCCAAGCCCGGAAGTGTATGTTTCCAGGCTGCTGTTTTCCTGCATGTGCATGTATATGTTCATGTATGTTGATCTAGTCATGTATATACACATATCTTGTTAATAACTTTTTACAAAACAGTGAGTTAATTCAGCAAAAACTGTATGAGACCACACGCAGATTTTTTCTTCATGTATCATGAATACATTTTTATGCTAATAAGTACTGTCAACCAATGGTCGCTGGTGCCAATTCAATGCCAACCGGAATCCCCAATTTGGCGAAGAAGGAACTATTCAGTGCAAAGCAGCTCAATGGTGATGCAGGAGGGCCATGGGAACAACAGGGCTGCAGAGGCTGGGACCAGGCCCCTTTTGGCCAGACAGCCCTGCTCCACTGCCCTGTGCTGCCCTGGCCTGCGCTAGTCAGCTCTGCTCTGCTCCCATGTGTTTCAGCTCCCAGGGAAACCGCCTTCAGTCATTTGTGGAAAGGGAAAGTGTACTCTCAGAGCCAGAAGGGGAGCTAGCTTATATAGATAGAAGTCCCGCCCTGGCTGGTTTGGCTCAGTGGATAGAGCATTGGCATGAGGACCAAAGGGTCCCGGGTTTGATTCTGGTCAAGGGCATGTACCTTGGTTGCAGGCCCTCCCAGGAGCGGGCTGTGGGTGGGGTTCCTGCAAGAGGCAACCAATTGATGTGTTTCTCTCACATTGATGTCTTTCTCTGTCTTTCCCTCTCCCTTCCACTCTCCCTAAAAATCAACAGAAAAATATCCTCCAGTGAGGATTAACCAAAAAAGGAAAAAAAAAGAAGTCCTCACGCCAGCCCCTAATTCAGCGTTCTCAACCTGTGGGTCACGACCCTTTTGGCGGTCGAACGACCCTTTCACAGGGGTCGCCTAAGACCATCCTGCATATCAGATATTTACATTATGATTCATCACAGTAGCGACATGACAGTTATGAAGTAGCAACGAAAACAATTGTATGGTTGGGTCACAACATGAGGAACTGTATTTAAAGGGCCAGAAGGTTGAGAACCACTGTCCTAATTGGTCTGTCCTCATGCAAATAAGGAATCCAAATCCTTGCAGTTTGATTGGTTCAAAAGATACTTTCCTGATTGGTCAGAATGGAGATGCTCTGATTGGTCAGTGATATATGTTGATGGGGATATAGCTGTGCAGCGCCAATTGGATGGGGAAAGCCTCAGTCTTATTGGTTGAAATAGGATTCCAGACTCTTTCAAATGGCTGGCTCTTCACGGGGCAGAAACACAATGCAGTTCAGTGCAGAGGCAGATCGTTTCCTACTGGCTTCTCGTTAATTTCAATTTGCATAAGAAGCCCCTCAGGAGAAGCCCCTCATAGAAGCCCCTCAGGAGAAACCCCTCATAGAAGCCCCTCAGGAGAAGCCCCTCAGGAGAAGCCCCTCATAGAAGCCCCTCAGGAGAAGACCCTCCCAGAAGCCCCTCAGGGGACCCCTCAGGAGAAGCCCCTCAGAGAAGCCCCTCAGGAGAAGCCCCTCAGGAGAAGCCCCTCATAGAAGCCCCTCAGGAGAAGCCCCTCAGTGGAAGCCCCTCAGGAGAAGCCCCTCAGTAGAAATGGCTGCTAGACCCTTTTTCTTTTTTTTTAATTCAAGCCCAGTTACCGACCACGAGCCTTTCTTAGTAGGTATCTTCTTTCTCAGGGTCCACAATATCTACATTGTTTGTTGGTTTAATTTAATCCTCACCTGAGGACATTTTTCTATTGATTTTTAGAGAGAGTGGATGGGGATGGGAGAGACAAAGAAAGAGAGAAACATTGATGTGAGAGAGACACATCAATTGGCTGCTTCCTGCACTCACCCCAACCAGGGCCAGGATGGAGCCTGCAACTGAAGTACTTATGTGCCCTCGACCGGAATCAAACCCAGGACCCTGCAGTCCTTGGGCTGACGCTCTATCCACTGAGCCAAACTGGCTAGGGCTTTTTTTTTTTTAAAATAATACTAGGTTTTTTAGTGACTTTCAATTTAGAGCAAAGAGAGCACAAAGAGTTCCCACCTACTCTTCATCCAGCTTCCACTAATGCTAACATTTTACATAATCATGGTACTTTTGCCAAAACTAAAAAAATTAACATTAGTGAAACATTGTTAAGTAAACTACAGGCTTTATTAGGGCTTTGCCAGTTCTTCCACAAATGTTCTTTTCCTGTCCCAGGATTGCATCCAGGTCCCACATGCATTCCGTCTGACTCGTTTCCTTCAGCTCCTCTGGTCTGTTACGGGTTCGGGGGAAGACCACAGAGGTGAGGGGCCCTTCTCACTGCATTATATCAAGGGGTTCCTGGTAGCCACATGCTTTGTCACTCCTGATGTTAAGGTAGGGAGCATGTGCTGGGTCTCACCCTCGTAAAGGTACCATTTCCCACCCTTTTGTTCTATATTCTTTGGACACCAATCATGAAGTCCACGCCACACTCCCGGGGAGGGGAGTGTCTACATGTGTCATTACAAACCAATTTTAAACGCCAGAACCATATTCTATTTCATGGACCTGCCTTCATTTAGGCAGTATCCGAATGCCATACATTTCTGTTGCTTTGGTTTTTCTTTTACAAGCAAACCTGCAGAGAATCTCAACTTCAGATTCAACAAATATTTTTCAAGCAACTTCTCTGGAACAGGCACTGCACACTCTGGGGACGAGGTGTCTGTGCAACTCTTCATGGGCTGGGTTTGCTGGGCCAAAGATAAGCACATTGTTTAGGCCTTTGAGAAGCATCACTAAACCAACCTCCAGGAAAGCTGTACCAGTCTACCCTCTCATTGACACTTTTTCTTCTTCTTTTTTTTATTATTACAAAAAATAATTAATGCTCTTATAACTAAAAATTATTTACTGGAATTTGATAATATTAAAGAACTATTTTTTTTAGGTGTGATAATGGTATTGTGGCTACTTTAGAAAAAAAGTCCTTATCTTTCAGAGACATGGCTGAAGTATTTATGAAAGAAATGACATGAGCTGGAGATGTGCTTCAATATAATATGGGAGGGACAAGGCGATGGGGTGTGCCTGAAGGAGACTGTCATCGGCTGATGATTATTAAAGCTGGGTAATGGGACACCAGCCTTCATCATACAACTTTTTATATATGAGTGAAAAAAGACAAAACTCTGTTAAAAATGTTAAACACACTATAAATCTATAGATTAGGTGAGGGCCCACTCCAGTTTCCCAGGGTTAATTACAACAGTTGTATGTGCCTACAGTTCTTTTTTTTTTTTAAAAAAAACTAACCATGTATATTGTAGATACATATATACTTACAACAGAAATGAACTATCACTGGACACACCATTTTCTCACTAGCTTTTAAACTTCACCATATTTTGCAGATGATTGGCCACTTCAACACTCTCTCATTCTTTAATAGCTTTGTGGCACTCCCCTGTATCAAAAGGCCATAACTTATGTATCTGATCCTCTAATGGTGGACAGCTTGCACATCTCCCATTTTTTGCCCTTAAGAAGAATGATGCAGTGAACATACTTGTACATAATATGCTTTTGCGCACCTGGCTGAGCAATTCTACAAGCTATCTTTCTAGAAGTGGAATCACTGGTCCAAAAGGTGTGCACACTTAAAATTTTAATAGAATGGCTAAATTGCCCACATGGTGGACTCTGCACATCTAATGCACGGTATACATCTTAGGACTATTAACATGTGGTGCCTGCAGCAGAAAAGCATCATGGAGTCAGAGCTGGAAGGTATCTCTGAGATCTTCTGATGTTGCTTCCAGTTTCTAGGGCAGCCACCTTAGCCTCAGGGAAGGGCAGGGCCCAGGTTTCTTGCACTCCCAGCAGGGCATGCAGCATCCTTGACTGGAGGTTGTGTAGAGCAGTGGTTATAAATATGCTGCCCGTATCTGAATCCGGGCTTACCATTTACATTGTATAACCTTGAATAAGGCACTTGACCTCTCTGCTCAGTTTCCTCATCTGTAAACTGCAGGTAATACTAATACTGGAAGGCAATCAGGGAGGGGGTAGGTATATTAATTAAGCATATATTAATTAAAACACATACCATTTTAATTAAAATATGTATTCATGCCATGGCTGTTTTGCTCAGTGGTTAGAGAGTTGGCCAGTGGATGGACGGATCGCGGGTTCGATTCCCAGTCAAGAACCTAAGAGTGGTTTCTGCCCAGCTCTTTAATCTGTCTTTGGAACAGCAGGCATATACAGAATTCTGAAACTGAGAATTGTAAAAAGGAGAGAAAAAGTGAAAATGCAGGGCTGACATCCTTTGAATGAATCCTTGATTGCAAGAGGAGTAAGCTGAGGCTCAGAACACTCTAGTGCAGCCGTAGGCAAACTACGGCCTGCAGGCCGGATCCAGCCCGTTTGAAATGAATTAAACTAAAAAAAAAGACCATACCCTCTTATGTAATGATGTTTACTTTGAATTTATATTAGTTCACACAAACACTCCGTCCATGCTTTTCTTCCAGCCCTCCGGTCCAGTTTAAGAACCCATTGTGGCCCTCGAGTCAAAAAGTTTGCCCACCCCTGATCTAGTGCCTTACCCATGGTCACACAGCAGGTGAACTGTGGAACCAGGTGTCGAGCCCATACACTGAGCTGCAGCTGGATTCACCCAGGACCAAACTGGAAATACAACTAAAATATAGAAAAATCACCCTGAAAAACCAACTGAAGACTCGCTGGAGAGACCCTGATAACCAGGGATGGACCGCATAGAGACTGGCAGGAAATGTGGAGGCATGAAGGGGCTGGCTGCCCGGGTTCTGACACACAGCAGCTAAAGGTTTGGAGGGATATCTCAGCTGTGGGGGGTTCCCACTGAGAAACATGGGGTCTAAACCACAAGCTGGGTTTCCTAGCCCAGAGCACCAGAACTGACAAAGATGCCCACATAAGATCTGGCCATGAAAAGAGCAGAGTTGCTGTCTGCCAACTGGAGACAGCTGGAAATGCAGGCATCCTCTTAAAGCCAAAATGCACATAATTTCGTGTGCAGCCACTCACCTTGGGCTCTGGCAGAGGGAGGGAAGAGTGGACTGGAGCTGTGTGAGCAGAAGCCAGGAATGAGGGCTCTGGGATTGGATCTTGGAGGGCAGCCATTCCAGTTTCCTGTACTGAGTCATTACCTTACACAGTGAAGAAAATCTTTCTCAAGCTGTAGACCTTTGCTATCCAGGCAGTTTTTGCCTGGGGGAGAATGCAGTTGTCCCACCCTATTGGAAGACCTCTTGCCCCACTCTGTGGTTGATAGCCTGAGGCAAATCAAGTCTGAGTGTCAATGGGAATGCAGGCATAGGCAGGTCTCTGGAGGCTTTGAGTCTTTGCCTTATCTAATTCCAGGCCCAGGGCTAGGAAAAGCAGAACTTGGTGCACATCTTGGTCTTTTTAAAAGGCACCCAGCCCCAGCAGGGGGAGCCACAAGCTATGGATCTCTGATAGCTCCAAATATGGTACTCAGGGCCAGTCACAGATGGCATTGGGCATTGTCCTGCACTAGAGATTGGGAGTTGTGGCAGAGCTACCTGACACACAGATACAAACCCAAACAGGCAGCCAAAATGGGGAGGCAAAAAAACAAGCCTGAAATGACAGAACAAGAGAATTCTCCAGAAGAGCTAAAGAAAATGGAGATAAGAAATTTTTCAGACATAGAGTTCAGAATAATGATGGTAAAGATGCTCAACAGCATGAGAAAAGATATAGTAACTATGAAGAATGACATAGCACTGATAAAGACCACAGTAGAAGGAACACACAGCAGATAAGGGGAAGCCAAGGATTGCATCAGAATTAGAAAACAGGGTAGAAAAAATCATTCAATCAGAGAACCCAAAAGAAAAAACAACTTAAAAACAGGAGGACAACTTAAGGGAGCTGTGGGACAACATGAAACATAACAAAATGCACATAATAGATGTGCCAGAAGGAGAAGAAAGTGAACAAGGAATGGAGAACATGTTTGAAGAAATAATGGCAGAAAACTTCCCTAATCTGGTGAAGGAAAAAGTCACACAAGTTCAGGAGGCACAGAAAGTCTCAAGCAAGAAGAACCCAAGCAGGGCCACACCCAGGCAATCATAGTTAAAATGCCACAATTAAAGGCAAATGGAGAATCTTAAAGGCAGCAAGAGAAAAGCAATTTGTTACCTACAAAGGAGCTCCCATAAGATTGTCAGCTGATTCTCATCGAAACTCTACAGGCCAGAAGGGAACGGCATGAAGTATTCAAGTTAATGAGAAGTGACAATCTGAAACCGAGATTACTATATCTAGCAAGGCTAACATTACCAAATAGACAATGAAATAAAGAGTATCCAGACAAAAAAGGCTAAAGGCTTTTATCACCATCAAACCAGCACTGCAAAAAATGCTAAAGGGAATGCTGTAATGAGAAGAAGAAATATATATAGAGAGAAATAGTCATACAAAATTAAAGTGGCTATACACTGGGGCCTTGACTTACGAGTTTAATTCGTTCTATGACGGAGCTTGTAACTCAAATTACTTGTATATCAAATCAACAGTGAACGAGTGAGACACGTGATGCTGGGCTGATGTTGTGGTGTTCACTGTGACGTTCACTGCGCCAGCTAGCGGTGGGGTATCTGAAGCTGGCTCATAACCCAAATTTTAGCTCGCAACTCAAAGCAAAACATCGGCCGAGAGATGACTCATATCTCGAAAAACTCATTAGTCGGGACACTCATAAGTCAAGGCCCCACTGTGTGTGTGTGTGTGTGCGTGTGCGTGTGCATGTGCGTGTGTGTGTGTGTGTGTGTGTATGCCTAATATGCAAACTGTTCCCTCGGGAGTTCGACTGGGAGACCAGGAGTTTGATTGCTCGCTATGACGTGTGCTAACCACCAAGAGGTGGCGCAGAACAAAGGAAGGCCCCAGCCGGCGCCACTAGGGACCCTAACCGTGCATGAATTTCATGCACTGGGCCTCTAATATACATATATAACCAGGCATCACATTGAATGATTCTCATATTATCATCTCATTTAATGTTCACAGGACCTTATTAGATAAGAATTATTATTATTATGCTCAAGAAAGGCTTACAAAGGCCTTGCTGGATTAATAGAGCCCCAAACCAAACCCTCACACCTG
>NW_006298349.1:659002-660123 GCF_000327345.1 Myotis davidii
CAAACAGGAAAAAATTTTTCATGTAATGGAAATGAAAAAAAGCTGGGGTAGCAATACTTATACCTGACAAAATAGACTTCACAATGAAGGCCATCACAAGAGACAATAAAGGTCACTAAATAACACTAAAGGAATTTACCCAACAAGAGGATATAACCCTGCTAAACATATATGCACCCAATATAGGCTACCAATGAGTTCAAGAAAGAAAGAAAAAACTTCTTGGAAACAAATGAAAATGAACACATAACAAGCTAAAAACTCTGGGACATAGCAAAAGCAATCCTGAGAGGGAAGTTCATAGCATCACACACCACCCTCAAAAAACAAGAAAATTAATAATAAACCCAAAATTGTAACTACAACTTAACAAATTACAAAGAAAACAATAAGGAAAGCCCAGAATAAGTAGAAGGAAGGAAATAATTAAAATTAGAGCTAAAGTAAATGACATAGAGACTAAAAAAACCAATACAAATGATCAATGAAACCAAGAGCTGGTCCTTTGAAAAGATAAACATGTTTGGTGAACCATTAGCCAGACTCATCAAAAAATAGAGAGGACCCAAATAAATAAAACCAGAAGCAAAAGCAGTGAAGTAACCACTAACACTACAGAAATACAAAGGATTGTAAGAAAATAGTATGAACAACTATATGCCATCAAGCTGGATACCCTGGACAAAACGGACAAAACCTAAAAAAATACAATGTTCCAAAACTCAATCAGGCAGAATCAGAAAACCTGAAAAGGGACAATAACAACCAATGAAATAGAAGCAGTAATAAAAAAAAACCTCCCAGCATACAACAGCCTGGGTCCGGATGGTTTCACAGGGTAGTTTTTCCAAACATTCAAAGGAGAACTAACACCTATCCTCCTCTAACTATTCAGAAAAATCCAAGAGGAAGGAACACTTCCAAGCTCTTTTTATGAGGCCAGCATTATCCTAATTCCAAAACCAGATAAAGACATTACAAAGAAAGAGAATGGCTGATATCTCTGATGAACATAGACGCTAAAATCCTCAACAAAATATTAGCAAATCGGATCCAGCCATATATTAAAAAGAAAAAAAAAACACCATGATCAAGTGGGATTTATTCCAGGAATGCAAGGC
>NW_006298349.1:660408-667499 GCF_000327345.1 Myotis davidii
GACTACAGTCTTCCGGCCAAGGCAGTAGTTTTGCTATCCACTGAGCAAAACTGGCTAGGCCCACTTTCACCACTGTTATTCAACATAGTACTGGAAGTCCTAGCCACAGCGCTCAGACAAGAAAAAGAAATAAAAGGCATCCAAATTGAAAAGAAGGAAGTAAAATTCTCATTACTCCCAAATGACATGATATTGTACATAGATAATCCTAAAGATTCCACCAAAAACCTACTAGACTTAATAAATGAATTTGGCAATATAGCAGGATACAAAATTAATACTCAGAAATGGATGGCAATTTTATAACCAATAATTAATTCTCAAAAAGAGAAACTAAACAAACAATCCCACTTACCATTGCAACAAAAAAATTAAGATACTTAGGAATAAACTTAACCAAGGAGGTAAAGACTTGTACTCAGAAATTACAGGATGTTGAAAAAAGAGATAGAGGAAGATATAAACAAGTGGAAGAATACACTATCTTCATGGGTTGGTAGAATTAACATCATTAAAATGTCCATACTACCAAAAGCAATCTACAGATTCATTGCAATCCTCATTAAAATACCAATGGCATATTTCACAGATCTAGAACAAATACTTCAAAAATCTACGTGGAACCAAAAAAACTCCGAATAGCCGCAGCAATCTTGAGAAAAAAGAACAAAGTTGTAAGAATCACAATACCAGGTATCAAGTTATACTGCAAAGCCACTGTAATCAAAACAGCCTGGTACTGGCACAAGAACAGGCATATGGATCAATGAAACAGAACAAAGACCCCTGAAATTGACTCAAGACATTATGCTCAATTAATATTTGACCAAGGAGGCAAGAGCATACAATGGAGTCAAGACAGTCTCTTTCATAAAAGGTGTTGGGCAAATTGGACAGATACATGCAAAAAAAAATGAAACTAGACCACCAACTTACACCATACACTAAAATAAACTCAAAATGGATAAAAGACTTAAATGTAAGTCAGGAAACCATTACAAACTAGAGGAAACCACAGGCAGCAAAATCTCAGACACCTCTTGTAGCAATATGTTTATGGATACATCTCCAAGGGCAAAGGAAACTAAGGAGAAAATAAACAAATGGGACTACATCAAAATAAGAAGCTTCTGCACAACAAAAGAAACCAACATCAAAATGAAAAGGGAGCCCACTGTATGGGAGAACATATTTAGCGAGGATGTGGAGAAAAGGGAACCCTAGTACACTGCTAGTGAGAATGTGGAATGGTGCAGCCATTATGGAAAATAGTATGGAGTTTCCTCAAAAAAATTAAATATTGATCTGCCATTTGACCCAGTGATCCCACTTCTAGGAATATAAGCTAAGAAATCTGAAGCACCAGTCAGAAAGAATGTATGTCCCCCTATGTTCATAGCAGCATAATTTATAATAGTTAAGACCTGGAATCAGCCAAGTAGATGAGTGGATAAAAAAGCTGTGGTACATGTACACCATGGGATACTATGCAGCAATAAAAAAGAAGGATCTCTTACCCTTTGAGACAGTATGGAGGGACCTGGAGAGTATCATGCTAAGTGAAATAAGTCAGTCAGAGAAAGACAAGTATCACACAATCTCACTCATGTGGAATCTAATGAACAAAATAGATCCAGAGAAGCATGGAACAGACTGTGGAATCTCAGGCAGAAGGTTGGAGGTGGGTGGGTGGGAGGGAAGAGATCAACGAAACCACTTGTACTCGTATGCATGTATGCATAACCCATGGACACAGACACTAGGTTGTGAAGGCCTTGGGCGGAGAACAGGAGTGGGCTAGAAGGGGTCAATGAGAGGGAAAAGGGGGGGAGTTTATGTAATACTTTCAACAATAAAGATTTACATTTAAAATAATAATAGAACCTGGGTTGTAGGTTTGATCCTCTGCCCAGTCTGGGTGTGTGTGAGAGGCAACCAATGGATGAGTCTCTCCCAAATTGATGTTTCTCTCCCTCTCGCTCTCTCCCCCTCCTCCCACCCTTCCACTCTCTCTAAAAATCAATGGAGATAATATCCTCGGGTGAGGATTTAAAAAAATGGGATGCCTTTGAGGAGGCTGGTAGGAGATGAGCAGAGGGTCGGAAGGCCCCTATCAGGCCCCACTTGGCACTGCCCAAGGAAATTTCACACGGCGGTCGTTGGGTTGAGTGAGATTGTAGGTGTCAGATATGGAGCACCTGCTACAGAGCCAAGCACACTGTCAGTGCTCCAGGGCCACGGCTTCCCCAAGAGCTGCCATCATGGCTGCCAGGGGCTCGACTACAAACAAGGAGATGGCCTTCCTGAGAGACTGGCCAGGAAAGGAAGGCCAGGCAACAGGAAAAGAGGGGACCCAAGAATACTGGCCAAACCTGGACCACTATTGTTATTGTAAATAAGATTTCACTGGAACACAGCCACACTCACTCATGTGTGTATTGTCTATGACAATGGCAGAGTTGAGTAGTTGCAACCAAGACTATATGACCTGCAAAGGCTAAAGTATTTACTGTCTGGCTCTTTACCAAAAAAATTTGCCAAGCCCAACATAAGGATTATAGGCATAATAATAAGTAGTTCCTGAGCAATTACTATGTTTCAGATACCATTGTGAAAACGCCACGGATATTAACTTATTTGTCCTCGTAATAACTCTGTGGAGTGGACGCTATTTGTGGGAGCTGGTGGCAAAGATGGCCCCTGTGCACCCCTCTCCAGGGATTCACACCCTGGGCAGGCCCTGCCACCTTCTGCTGGAGACAGCCTCTGATTGCACTTGCATGAAAGAACCCCAGCAAGACCAGCAGAACTGCTCAGCGGAGCCCAGTCAACTCACAGAACAGCGGTCAAGCGGCTATTTTAAGGAGTGAGGTGTTTTATGCAGCAAAGCTACCTGAGAAGGGGCCTCTCCTGGGACTATCCCAGGTCTGCCTGACCTCAAAGCCTTTTCCGCTCCACTCTCCCTTAATCACTGGACATTAGAATCTCCCAAGGAACTTTTCCAGATGCCAATTAAATCAGAATATCTGGGAATGGGGGCCAGGAGTAGGTATTTTTTAAATCCCCCAGGATTTGAGAACCTTGGCTCCATTCCCTGTTTCCAAAACTTACCTAAGATAAGAAATCCTGCCTGGCACACTTATTAAAAAACAGATTCTGAACTCCTAACATAACACTGATTCAGAATTCCCATGGAAGGGCCCTGGTAATCTGTAGAGTCTGCGTACCCCCAGGTGAATCTTATTATTAATTATCAGAGGCCCGGTGCATGGATTCATGCACATTGAAAGGAAATTAATTAGAGTGTGGCGGGCGGGGTGGGACTGAGCGAGATGGGTCAGACATACCCTGGAGCCAACTTCCCGAGGTCCCTCCCTGGCTGGCCACACCTGGGGTGGCACCGCAGCTCTAAGGGTGTCTGTGGAGTGAGTGGGGGTCCCTCTGGCAGGTGGAGTCCCTCGGCCTGGCCAGCGGGGATTGGGCCAAAACCAACAGTCCAACATCCCCCGAGGCGTCCCAGAGTGCCAGAGGGCACTCTGCAAAGTTGCTGTCGCTCCGCAACTCCTACATTGAGCGTCTGCCCCCTGGTGGTCAGTGTGCGTCATACCTACCGGCCGGTCAGCCAGTCGGCTGATCGCTTAGCCTTTTAGTATACGGTATATATAGATTAGAAGAGAAAGGGGGAGAGGAGAGCCAGCTCTCCGGCTGGGAGAACTGTTTGGCAGTTTCCTATTAAGTAAAACAAACACGTTGACCCCAAGGATCAATGTACCCGTTAAGGCCCCTTCTCAGGTAGCTTTGCTGCATAAAACACCCCACTCCTCCTTAAAATAGCAGCTTGACCGCTGTTCTGTGAGTTGATTGGGCTCCTGGTGGCTGACTGGGTTCAAATTTAAAAACAGAGCATAGCAGCTCTGCATGCAAGCCACACTTCAGGGGAAAGCCCACATGGGACTGCAGGCCTGCACTGCATCCTGAGTGAGGTCTGAGCCGCCTTGTGAAGGAGTTCCTGGGATAGTATTTCAACCAATAGGGCTGAAATTTCCCCTGTCCAATCGGAGCTGCACTACTATAATAGCCTCATGAGCATTTTCACCAACCAATCAGAGTGGCTCCATCCTGACCAACCAGGACAGTGCTTTTTGGACCAAACTACAAGGATTTGGAGTTCTCATTTAGGGACCAGGGTGGTGATAAAGATCAAACAGTGGCTACCTTTTGTGGGTGTGTGCCTGTGTATATGTGTGTGGGAGTTCTACAGCTGCATGTGAGAGTGGGTATCTGTGAGTGCACTCGCATGCGTATGTGCGTGAGTGTGTGTGTGTGTGTGTGTGTGTGTGCAAGCTCGGCTCCCTCACAGGATGCAAGGACACTTCCCAGGGCAGCTGTCAGGTGCATAGAGAAGAATTTACCTGCATTGCAGCCCTCTTGAGAGACCTTTGCATGTTTGTTTATTTTTCCTTGAGATGCACATTATACATTGAGATATGCAACAAAGTGAGCACATCTTAAGTGTCCAGCCCAGTGGATGCTCACCTGCTTATACTATTTGCCCTTGTGCTTAGTGCTGTTCTAGGCCCCTGGAACCCTGTTTGCCTGGGTTTTATAATCTGGGTGGGAGATATGACAATAAAAGAACAGTAAATGGTCATTAATTCACTTTTGAGCACCTACCCTGTGCCAGGCACTGAACTAGGCACTAGACCTGCAGCAGGGACCCGGATCCAGTCCTGCTGTCATGGTGCTCACAGTCAAGTTTTGGAATGTAGCACAGTGAGAGATTAAATATACTTATTCTATCTCCTAAAAGAAATATTTCCCAAATTCATCATCTTCTTCTCCCATTGGCCCTATCTTAGTTCAGGTCCCTGCCGTCTCTACTTCCTGGGCTAATGTAGTAGTTTCCTGATGGATAATGTTTCCAGTCCTCTGCCTCTGATTCATCCTCCAGACAAACAGCCCTTATTTTTATCTAAAATGTTGAGCTAATGGCTCTCCATTGCCCAGGCAACTCTGATGTCAGCCTGATGGGCTTGACTCCTCACTCAGAGGGTCTATATTCTGACCACAGACAAGCTCTTTAAATACCCTGAGCCTCATGTTTGTTTCCTGTAAAATGGAGATAAAAAATAATTATACAACAACAACACTGATCTCCCTGAAGAGGCTGAACTCCAATCTGTCATAATAGGTATTCATACGCATATGCTAAACCTCCACATGCACATCTATTTAATCCTCCCAATAATCCTCATTGCTGTTACTCTCATCTCTCTGAACTACCCAGTCATATCACGGTGCTTGTACTCATGGACACACCCATTGCTTTCAAGACCCTGAGTGTCAACCCTGAGCTCCTTCTGTCTCTACCTCCTCCTGGATGGGTCTTAGTCAGCTCAAGACTCAGCCCAGGCCCTGCCTCCTGCAAGGAGCTGTCCCTGAAGCTGCAGATGCAGCTGGGTGCCTTTGTAGGCACCTCCATAGCTCCCTGGATTGTATCTGTCTGTCGGCCTCCTGTTTCTCCACTTGCTTAACTGTGAGCTCCTTCCAGGCAGGCGTGGCTCGAATGCTTCGGTGTGCCCCCAGCGGTGGACCCTCCTGGAGGGCAGGTGCTGCCTGTGTCCAGGGACCTGAGCAGAACATGCCAAGTATTTTCTTAAGGGAAGTGGCCATGGAGTTGGCCTTGAGGCATGGTAGGACTTTCAGAAATTCTTTTCAAACAAGTTGTACATTCACACAATATCAAATCCAAAGAGAACAAAAGGGCTTACAGTGAAAATTAAAAGTAGGTCGCCTCTCAACCACCCAGCTCCCCTCCCCAGAGGCAACCATTGGTATCAGTTTCTGGGTATTCTATACAAGCAAGAATTGTCTGTCTCCCCCTCCCCGCAGCTCCCCCCTCCCCTCCCACACTTACTTTGCAAAAATTTAAACCAATAGGAAAGTTGCAAGAATGGTACACTACATACCCTTTGTCTAGATTCACAAATTAACATTTTGCCACATTATGCTCAATATTTTACAGCATTAATCATGTAATGCTCACAACAACCATACAATCATGCCAATTGTGTAGATGAGGTAACTGAGGCAGTTGGCATGAAGGGACTTACCTAAGGCGGCAGAGCTAGTGAGGGATAGAGCTGCGTGTTCTCCCTAAGGCTGCAGGGACCCTGGCCCACCTTCTTTTAGGAAAGTATTTCTTACTGTATTGAAATCTCCCTCCCTAGGATCGAGCGTCACCAGCTCTGGGAGCATGTGCTACTTCTCGCTCCCAGAACCTTCCCATTCGCTAAGCAGCAGCTGCTGTCCCTGCCACTAATACACGTTTCAGCGTCACCTCCTCTGTGAGCGTTGAGTTAGCTCACTCCCCTGTTTGAAGACTCAGATATTTGACTCCTGGCTGCCGCATGATGACATATATACGCCTGAGCCTGGACCCAAGGTCCTGGGTGGCCTGGCCCTCATGTCTGTCCTGCTCCTTCCTCCTCAACCTCTGGCCATCTGCTCAAACTTCCCTACCTCCTTGAAGGCTCCTATTTCCCCAAGGAGTGCATTTCCTCCTCTCTGGGCTCCTGCATCTTCTGCCAGTGCCTCTCTTCCATTCTTCTCCAGGTGGTCTTTTGGCCAGGAGGCTGCACAAATTGAGTCGGGCTTGAGCCTTACCTCAAGCACATCATGGGGATGAGAATTCCTAGTTTAGTGTCTGGCATACAGTCAGCCTTTACTAGTCTCCCATAATAGAACTGACAGCTCTGGGAGGCTGACATCTTCTCTTAGTCATCCCTTGAAACCCTACCTTCTATTTCATAACTTCTCTGTGCCTGTTACCAAGCACTCGGAATGCTGCCTATGATTTCTATGATGGAGGGAGGTAGGGCTGGCACATAGTAGGTCCAGGTTGGGCTCCGGTGCCGAGACAGGCTCGGGAAGGCGCTGCTGGCAGTGAGAGGTTTGCAGGGAGCCCGCCCGGCGGTCGGGCCCGCCCCTTCCTCCCGGGCTCCGCCCCTGACGCCGGCAGCCCTTGGGCCCGCCCCTGACTCCCATTGGCAGAGAGGTTTCTTTGTTAGCTGAAGCTCACCACTGCCATT
>NW_006298349.1:668179-668663 GCF_000327345.1 Myotis davidii
GACGCGGGTGGGGGTGCATCTGAAGGCTCCTGGGAAAGCAAAAAGAGCCGGAAAAATGTGCATGAGCCCTGGCGTGCGAGTGTGAGTGTGAGAGTGTGTGAGAGAGAGGGGTGGGGAGGCGGGACGTTCACTGAGGCCCGGGACAAAGGGAAAAGCCTCAAGTATGCCGAAAAATAACATCCTCTCCGCTCCCAGCGGTGCCGGGTGATTCATGCTTTTTGGGTGACTCAAAAACGCCTGGTTTTCCTTAGTTCGGACACAGCGCCGAGGATTTCTTGCTGCTTCACAGCCCTCCCCCCCCACACCCACCCCCGTCGTGGGACCCGACTTGGACTTGTCCCCCCGGATGGCCGCCGAGGTGGGGGCTGGGGGGCTGGGGCCTCTTCCTCTTGTCCTTGTGCAGTCGGGGCGGGAGTCCGGGGAGGAGGGTCTTCCCTTGGACTAAGCGGGGCCTGGAGTTGGTGGTGGGGCGGGGGCTCCTCTC
>NW_006298349.1:668736-688332 GCF_000327345.1 Myotis davidii
CCTGTCAGATGGGGCTCCGGGATGGTCCCGGGGCGCCCACACCTGCCTCTTTGAAAAGGCAGGTCCCGGGGCCCCAGCCCTAGAGTGACAGGAGGAGGGGCTTGTATGGGAACAGCCCCCCCCGAGAAGCCGGGCTGTGGCCCCACTGGTCTTTGGGGACCTGGCACTGGCTGCCCCCCAGTTCGGGGAACACAGGAAGGCTTTGGGGCCTTCAGCTTTGTTGGATTTGCAGCCTGGTCTGCATCCCCTTGTGTCTGTGCCCTCTGCCCCACCCCAGAGCCTTCCGTCCTGCCGGGAGAGACATGCCTGCTGGGAGACCCGCCGGCCCTCTGCGTTTTCAGAAGAACCCGAGGAGGAAGGCGCTGCGGCCAAGTACTCGCAGGGTCTGACTTCCTCTCGGGCTGAGGACAGTCGGGAGTTGGGTCAGGGCAGGAGTCATGGCCTGGGACGCAGTGCCGTCCTCTGGGCAGGTGCCCAACAGCCAGAAAAGACTCCTTTCATGTGAGCCAGAAGCCAACCAGACCCTGAAGCTGCGGAGTCGGACGATGGTTGGGATGGAGGCCAGGCAGGTCAGCCGGGGTGGAGCTGGGTCTGGCCAGGTTCTGGCTGTGGGTTGGGCTTGTGCCGGGATTCCCTTTCTCCTGGGTGCCTTTTTCTGGGAAGCAGAGTATGAGGTAATGAGGGTCCTGGCTTGGAGTCCGGAGACCTTGCTTCTTGTCTTGGCGGTCACTTTCAGTTATATGACCTTGAGCAAGTCCCTTTGCCTCTGTACAGTTCATTTCCTTTAAAAAATATTTTTATTGATTTCAGAGAGGAAGGGAGAGAGAGATAGAAGCATCAGTGATGATAGAGAATCATTGATTGGCTGCCTCTTGCCTGCCCACCCCCCCCTTCCCCCCATTGGGGATGGGGCATGTGCCCTGACCTCCTGGTTCATGGGTAGACGTTCAACCAAAGAGCCACACCGGCAGGGCTAGTTCATTTCCTTTTCTATAAACTGGGAGTAGAGATTCCTGACTTACCTCAGTCACCAGGCTATTGTGAAAAGGAAGGACTGACGTTTTATTAGATTTTTTTTCTTACAATTTAAAAAGACAAACAAAAAACACCTTTGGAATAGTAAACGTGGGGTTGGCGGAGTTCTGAGAGTTTCCTTGTTATTCCAGGCAGTCGTCAGAGGGCTTGCTTTCTGATTCTTAGGCTTAGATTAACTAGAATGAAATATGTATATTTGAGTTGAATCTGTTAAAAATTTTAAAAAAATCTGTTGATAATTTGATTCAGAGGAGTGGGGTTACACATTCAAAGTACTTTTCCTCTTTCACTGTGTTCACAGTTGAATTGTTGATTTTAAAACAGGCCTGAATGGTAGTTTCTGAACTAATGAGTGGGGCTATTTGTGCTGCGAGAGATTAGGTCAGCCTTCCACCTCCGGGATCTTTCAGGAAGAAATTGCTCTTGAAACGAGGAGGGGGACCCAGGGCTGCTGCCAAGAGCTTTCGCTGCTGCTCTCTGCATCCGGCCCCTCCCTTACCACCCCAGCTTCTTACTCTCATCCTCCTGGCTTCTTCAGAAAACCTCAGCCATTGGTTCCCATCAGTCTCCCCCAAGTCCTTGCTTCCTGCTCCCTTCTCTGCCCTGAGCTTATTTTAGACCATCAAGGTTGGAAGACAGATCGGCGATAATTGAGGCCACCCCCCTGTAAGAGGTGAGGGCACTGGAGTCAGTGAGACTGGCTTTTGCCCTGGGATGTCCTCGTCCCGGGCAGGCATTTCTCCCAGCCCTCTGATTTGAGCTTATTCCCACAGCTGTGACTTGTGTTTGTTTTCCCCCAGAGAGGTACAGAAATCTCTTTCAGGGTCTGCATGGTAGCCTCAGACCTGGAAGAGCCTTAAGATCAGCCAACCTACTTTTAACCAGGAGGAGACCAACCCCAGCAGCTTGCCCAGTTCGGGGACACCGTGAGGAATTTTCATCCACTGTTCTTGCCCTACTCGTATAAAGGGTCTCCAGTGGCCTCCCATACCCTTGTGGTGAGGAGGATTGCGTCAAGGGTGATGATGTTACGGAAGGTTCCTTGGAGAGCAGGCTTCGTGTATCCCACTGGGGACCTTGAGATTGCTAGCTCGAGCAGACGAGTTCCGCAGTCTTTCCTCACTACTGGAATTCAGAGTGATCCAGGGAAAGGAATAAGCAACAATCCTCTGTTACCTGTCAGGGCATCCTCCAGTCCCAGCCCCTGTCCACAGGGTAGCATCTGTCCTTCAGTTCTTCTCTGATGCATTTCCTGTGTAGATATGGACTCAGGTTCATAGTTAAAACCTTTTTTAACCTAAACTGTATGTACATATGCGCAACGTATTTTTTTCTGGTTAGTAACATGTGTTACAACTCTCTTCATGGTATTAAATACAAACATACAAAACTCATTGTGTATACTGTACCACCAAATATGTATTATAGTTTTACTGTATTGATGGACAGCAAGGTTACTTCTGGGTTTTACTGTTATAAATGAAATGCTTCCACGAACAGCTTTCTAAATGTTTTTGGGTATGTGTGCCTGCATGAATGCAAGTATTTTTCTGGGGCAAATACTTAAAAAAGATGACAGGATTGACATCAAGCGCATTACATCTTTTATAGGTAGCACCAAATTGCCTTTCTAAAATGGCTGTGTCATACTATTGCCAGGATTGGATATTATCAAATGATTTAATTCTTTAATATTTTCCCTAATTACCAGTGATGTTAAGCCTGTCTTTATAATATTTGTTAAATATATTTTATTTCTTTAGTGCGTGCCAGTTCCTGTTGTTTGCCGTGTTTTTGTTTTTGTTTTTCTAAATTGGGTTAGTTCTCCACCCCCACTGATTTGTAGGAGTTTTCTGTATATACTCGAGGTAAGGGGTCCACAAACCTTTTCTATATAAGGCCAGATAGTAAATATTTTAGCCTTGTAGGTCATACAGTTTTTGTAGCAACTATGCAACTTTGCTATTATAGTGCAATAACTGCAGTATAAAGCTGCTGTAGACAATACATAAACTAATGGGAAATGACTGTTTCCAATAAAACTTTATTTACAAAGCCAAACAGTTTTCAGGATTTGGTGACTCCTGTTCTAGGTATTAATCTGACACCTGCCATTTAGCGCAGGTATTTTCTCTCAGGGCGTCACTTGTCTTTTAATTTTTATGTATGTTCATTTCTCTATATCATATGGTAGTTTTAAATATGAATGCAGTTAAATTTCCATATTTTCCTTTATAGTTTGCAATCCTTTTAATAAATAGTGACTTTTTATTTATTTTGTTAACCCTCACCCAAGGATATTTTTCCATTGATATTTTTAGAGAGTGAAAGAAGGGAGACACACACACACACACACACACACACACACACACATCATTGTGAGAGACACACATTGATTGGTTGCCTCCTGCACACATCCTGACTGGGGTGGTGGATGGAACCTGCAACCCAGATACATGTCCTTGACCAGGTATTGAACCCAAGACCTTTTGGTGTGTGGGCTGATGCTCTAATCCAGCCGTGGGCAAACTACGGCCCGCAGGCCGGATCCGGCCGGTTTGAAATGAATAAAACTAAAAAAAAAAAAAAAAAGACCTTACCCTTTTATGTAATGATGTTTACTTTGAATTTATATTAGTTCACACAAACACTCCATCCATGCTTTTGTTCCGGTCCTCCGGTCCAGTTTAAGAACCCATTGTGGCCCTCGAGTCAAAAAGTTTGCCCACCCCTGCTCTAACCACAGGAGCAACACCGGTCAGGGCTGTAGTTTGTAGTTTTAATCTTAGCATACAAAAGTCTTCTTTCCAAAGTTATAGAAGCATTTCTAAATGCTTTTATGCATATGCTCATGATAGCACTATTCACAGTAGCCAAAACATAGCAACAACCCAAGTATCCACGGGTGGATAAATGGATAAGCAAATTGTGGTTTATCCATATATTGGAATATTATCCTATATAATAAAAGGCCAGGACCATAAGCGTCACGACAATGACCGCTCAACCAGTCTCCATGAGGTGCATTGAACACCTCTTGGTCCCCCCGCCCTCCTCCAGGGCTCCGATTGCAGCATGGTGAACGGGGAACCACGGCAAATGGCGGGGATGAGGTGGGGGTTGGCGGTGGGGCAGGACTGGGGACTGTTGAGCAGGGCGGGCGGTGGGTGGCGGGCAGCAGCAAGCATTGAGGGGCAGCTGCAGAGAAGGTTGTGGAGCGTTGCAGAGGGTGGGGAGCTTAATGGAGCGTTGCAGGGTGTCAGAGGTGAGCGTTGTGGAGCTTTGCAGGGCGGGGAGCGTAGTGGGGTGTTGCCGGGCTTCCCGGAGTGTCGGACATGGCCCTGATTGCAGGCGAGGCGTAGGGACCCTACTCGCGCACGATTTCGTGCGCTGGGCCTCTAGTTCAGTTATAAAAAGGAATGAAGTACTGAGACATGTTACAGCATGATTGAACCTCAAAAACATGATGTAAAGTGAAAGAGTCAGACACAGGGTCACAGACTGTCTGATTTGTTTATAGGAAATATCCAGAATAGGTAAATCCATAGAAACAAAGCATATTAGTGGTTGTCAAGGTTCTGGGGGAGGGTGGAATGAGGAGTGCCTGCTGATGGGATCAGGTTTCTATTTTGGGGTGATGAACTGTTCTAAACCAGATAGAGATGCTGTTGCATAGCATGTGAATGTACTAAATGCCACTGAATTGATCACTTTAAAATGGTCCATTTTATGTGAATTTTACCTCAATAAAAATATGCACAAAAATTGCAAGTGCGTGTGCACACACAGGTACATACTTCCCAAACCTCCCTCTGCTTTTTGTGTCATTTGGAGTGACTATCTGATTATTTCTAGAGTCTAGATCAGAGATTGACCTTTTTTTTTTTTTTTTTTAAAGTCAGATAGTAAATACTATTGCAGGCTTTGTAGGCTAACTGGCTACATCGAGGAGTTTGTGTAGGTACTCATAGAACCATTTAGAATGTAAAAGCCATTCTTGGTTTTGGGCCTTAAGAAATCCAGTGGGTTAGATTTGGCCTACCAGGCTTAGCTTGCCAAACCCCTGGGTTAGACCCACCACAGCTGTAATTTAAAATTTTCTAGTTGCCACATTCAAGAAGTAAAAAGAAATAGGTGAAGTTAATCTTAATTGACCTAACATATCCAAAATATTCTCCTTTCAACATGTAAAGAAGTTATATGCAGTTATACCTTTATGGCATCTTTCAGTTCAGACTATCCACTTGCCAAGGGCTCCAGAGCCATGAGTGGCTGGTGCTGCAGTGTAAGACCAGATGCTGGAACTGCAGCAGCCCTGCCCACAGCTGGGCCCTTGGGGCCCGGGGGGAAGAAGAGAGGGGAAGGCTGTGCTTGTAGGTTTCTGTCCTCTCTGAGGGCGCTGTGCAGAGCAGTTTCTCTCAGGACTCTGTGCCCCTCGCCTCCGTAGTGTCTTTTTTGGCCAACTTTCAGGGGTTCTTGCTTTGAATATTACATCTTCTTTGATGAGACTTTTTAGTATGGTTGAGAGCGTTGGGCCTCTGATCCTCACTCCCTATCCAGGGGCAAAAGGGAGGAGGGTGCTGGCCAAGGCCACGTTGGCCTGCCCCTGGAGAGAGCCTGCGAGCAGGGGGCAGGCTGGTGTGACCCTCCAGGCTCCTCACTGGATGTGCTGGCTGCGCTCTGACACAGCCCTTTGTCTGTGCTGAGTGTTTGCAGCTGTGTCCAGCTGCCTCTCCCTGCGTTCTAGCTGCTGCCTGACCTTTGTCTCTGGATTCTTTTTCCCTTGCTGCACAGAAGGACTACAATGGAAGACCTATGTTCTATTCTTGGCACAAACTGCAGGGTGACCCAGGAAGGTCACTTATGTTCTTGGCGCCTCGGTTTCCCACTCACAAAGTGGGTGCCCATATTCGCTGTGCAGGGAGTGGTGTACTAATGGAATGAAGGGAGGATGCTGGCCAGGCCTGTGGAGGTGGCTGGACCCCCTTGGTGGTAATATTCCAGGAAGTGTCCTGAGGACCACTGCTGTGGGGGTAGCCTTTGTTTAGGCTGTCCCTGATTACTAGGACCCTGATATTGTTTAGCTGAAATAAAGAACTTGCACTTGGAATGTTTACTAGTATCGTTAAATTGTTCTCAGGCTGCTGTTTAGCCTTAAAAGAGAGGGAAGAGCATTGAAAGCAGGGAAAAGAGACACAGGGAAGTAACTTCTACTGTGGCGTCCTAATACTGTGGGAGGGAGGTGGGTGGACAGGGAGAGGTATAAGAGCACTGAGTGCTAATTTGGAAGCATTCAACCTGAGAAAATAGGCTTTTCATTTATCCTTGAAAACTCACTCTCCAAGCCTCATTTTCCCCTTTGAAATGACACAGTTGCACCAGGTCAGTGGTTTTGAAACTTTCATTATATCTTGGATCCTTTTACTCAAAGTAATCACATACGGAAATGCCATATATGAGACATAAAAAGTGACAATTCTGGAATACATTAAGTTGGTAGAAGCCTGGAGCTTGGCTTCTTGTCCACCTCCACTTCTCATCTCTGGAGCCTCCTGTCACTTCCCTAGATTGTGTGGTTTCTCCACTTTTAGCGGTTGAGGGTCCTACGAAATCATCCAGGATGGTTTCACAACTGCCCTGGGATGGAACCCTGGATGCCCATCCCCACTGCTCCCATCACAGTACCACTTCCTTTGGAGGTGAGAGCCAGTGGTTGATTCGCTGGCATTTGGGCTCTGTAGACTGGGACTGGAGTCTTCCAGACCATTCACTGTGTATTTTTTCTAGTCAGGCTCATTGTAGTTCCCATGAAACCACAGCTTTTTGCCAGGAGCTTATAACCCTCTGCTTCCTCTCCTCCAACTCAGTTTGGCGTTTGCATGTTGTGCTGGACGCAGGGCAACTTGCAATGAGAGTGAGCAGATGGGCCCTCCTAAGTCCACTCGCTGAATCAAGTGTTACAGACCATGACCTCATCCTGCCCTTGGCAGCTGGGAGGAGAGCCGGGCTGGTGGCAGCATGACCACAAGGGAGGTTGGGTGGCCCGATCAAGGCCACCAAGCTGCCTAGCCATGGGCTGTGATATAGAACTCAGTTCCATGAGGCTTCCACTCCAGTGTTCGTGTGGCCTGGAGTCTGTTTTCCTGCTCACTTTGCTTGTAAACTTGTGCTGTTTCTGTAGCAGGCTGGGGTATTGCAAAATAAATCAAAGCTAATGGACTTCTAATTCCTAGTCAGGGGAGAGCAAGGACCCGCAAGGGGCTGGGTGATCTCCCTCCATTAAGCAAAAGTTAGCAGATGGAGCCACCAAGGCTCAGAAAGATTCAGCGACCTGCCTAGGTCACAGGGAGGCCAGTGCGGGTTTTTCCAAAGTTCTTTCTGTTTGGCCTTCCCGTCTGATAACCTTTGCTATAAAAAACAGGGCCTTACCCTGACTTGGATTTCTTAGTTGCTGGGGTGTGTGGGGTATATGTGGGGAGTCGGCAGTTGAGGACATTGTGCAGGTCCTCCTGCAGGTTCTGAAATCTCCTTAGCTCCGGGGTATCCCACGTTCCCCAGGCAGGCTGCTGGCCTGTGGCAGTGACCACACCTTTGGCATAGCTCTGCACAGGAAGTACTGTTTTCCCCTGAAGCAGGAATTCAAAATCAGGAAATAGTTGTGTCCTTGATCTCTGTGGGTCCTAAAGCACAGGGCAGACCACAAGGCTCCACGCTCACCTTCAAGACTGGTCTCTCACCTGAGTCCTGGTCCGTAGCTAAAGGGGCTCGTGGGCAGTGGCTGCTGGGAGTCTTATTTGAATCACAGAAAGAGCCAGCGTCTCCAGGCTTCTGGGTGCCACACCTAGAGTCTTTCCACTCAGGTTGGTGAGCGACCTGGATGTAGGGAGCCTTGGGCTAAGTAGGGTTGGGGTGTTTATTTGTCTTCTGTCTGGGGACCCACTCTGACCTAGAAATGTGACCCAGTTCCACTTTCCATTGAAATGTGCTCAAGGGAACGGAACGGTGTGTGTGTGTGTGTGTGTGTGTGTGTGTGTGTGTGTGTGAAGTGGGGGAGGCGAGGACTTTCAGCTCAGATTCGGATTAGCATCCTGGCTCCATTTTAATGTCGATTGAGCATGTTATTCAGAGTTTGTGTCTGTGTCCCTCCTCTGAAAACCGGGGGCTGTAATAACCCCATGTCTTTGGGTGTCATGAAGGTGGTGGAAGGGGAAAGAAATGGCAAGTGCCAAATTTGTCAATGCTTGGGTATGTGGTGGGAGCTCAGTAAATGGGGTTCATTTTGCCAGCACTGCCCCAGAGAGAGGCCCTCCCTCTGTGATTTTGTGGACTGGCTGACCCCACTGTGTTTCTATGTACCCCCACACCCACATAACATAGCCCAGGCTGCCTCCTCTCCCACTGAGCTGCTTGGCATCACCCTAGCAACTTCCTCATGTTAGCCCCCAGGGACTGGAAGGGCCATAGTTATTTTGCTTGTTTGGATTTGATTTTTAGCAGTTAAGTATAGTAGTAAAGATTGAATTGGTTTTAAGAATTTGTAGTGGGTAGGAAATGAAGAGAACAGGTGCCATCAGCTCAAGAGTTCACATTAGAGCGTGTGCTGATCCAGGGGACAGTGGCCAATGGCCAGCACAGCAGCCCCCCAAGCCCCTGCCAAGCCCAGAGAAGTGCACAGTGCAGGTCCCATGAATGGCAGTGGCTGATCCCAATTTCAGAAGTCACTTTGGTGGGAAGTGTCAGAGTTGCCATCAGCAAAGGGGGGATTAAGAGAAGCCACTTATCGACTGGTGTCCCTGGGAGCATTTGTCTGGGAATCAAAGTCCTCATACCCTGGGGCCTGGGTGCATTGGCTAGAGGAGCGTAGAGAGCAGCCAGGTCCAGTCCCACGTCGCTGGTCAGGTGAGCAGGAGATCTCCACCCCACTGCCCTCCCAGCATTTAAAAAGGATTGCAACCTTTTGCCAAGAGACCCGTCTCTAGGGGCCTAACAAGTAGAACTGGCTCCTTGCGAAAGCCTGTGACAAGCTCATCTCACAAGCAGATGCCATTTCGGCAGAGTTCCCATCTAGAAATCCTGTGAGCTTAGGAGTCCTCTTCTTTGGGGAGCTGGGCCAGCAAGTATGGCCACACAGCCTCTGATGGCAGAGGTTTGCCTATACTTAAATCGCAGGAGCAGTTGACATGCTCTGGGAATATTTATTGAGGCTCTGGTGGCATTCATAGTAAACAGGCCACTATTAACTCACTTATATTCACAGCAGCCTTATGAAGTACTAGAGAGGTGAGAAAACTGAGGTGGAAAGAGGTTATTGTAACTTGCCCAGGGTAATACAGTAGGTGGTAGAGCTGGGTGCAGACCCAGACAGTCTAACGCAGGGCCTCCTCCTTCCACTGTTTCCCATGCGACATAAGTGGGGCCTTCTGGACCCTCGGTCTCTGGCTGTGTGTGGCCCTTGGCCCCTCGTGTCAGGGGTGAAGGGCTCTCCTGCCAGAAGGGTGTGTGTGTGCTGGGAAGGGTGTGGCTGGAGGTTGAGGCTTGGGCTGAACTTACATAGACTTGTTTCTTTTTTTCCTACCTGTTTTTTAATGGAAGCACTGCTTTTTGAGGGATGGGGGTGACTCTTTCATGCAAAGCTCTTACCCCAGAAATTTGGCCCTACACTTTCTCCCTTTGCCACAAATGGTGTCATGTTCCAAAAATCCCATGGCCATGGCTTCTTGTCAAGACCAAACGGAAGAGGCAGCAAAAAAATTTTTTTTATCCTCGCCCCAGGATACTTTTCCCATTGATTTTTAGAGAGTGGAAGGGCGGGAGGGAAGGAGGGGGAGACAGAATAGGCAAAAGAGAAAGAGAGAGAGGTGAGAGAGACACATTGATTGGTTGCCTCCTGCACATGCCTCTTCTGGGCTAGGGGTTAAACCTGCAACCCAGGTGTGTGCCCTTGACTGGGAATCGAACCTATGATCCTTTGGTCTGTGGGCAGATACTCTAACCACTGAGCTACCAGCCAGGGTGGGGAGAGGCTTTTTAAAATGTCACTTTCCCCCTCTTTCTTTAACTGCTGTAGTCCAGGGAGCCTGGGCTGGACTTGCAGGGTATGTGTGTGGGCAGAGGGGAGAGTGGGCATCTGTGGGAAGTGAGAGGGAAGAATGAAGAGCAGGTGATCAACTGTGTATCTTTGCCCTCTGTGCCTGGGATCTAGTAAGCTCTGCATGCTCATGCGTGCATGTGTTTGGGGGGGGGGATGTGTAGGTGAAATTCACATGACAAAATTAACCATTTTTTGAAAAGTTCAATTCAGTTGTATGTAGTACATCCCCAGTGTTGTGCAAACACCACCACTCTAGTTTAAAATATTTCATCACTCTGAAGGAACACCAGCAACTATTGCATGGTGGTTCTCTACACTTCATTCCCAGTCCTTAGCAACCATCAGTCTGCTTTCTGTCTCTGTGGGTTTACTTATTCTGGAAATTTCATCAAAATGAAATTGTAGAATATGTGATTTTTTTTTTTTTGGTCTGGCTTCTTGCACAGCATGTTTTCAGAGTTCATACATGTGGTAGCATGAATCAGTACTTCATTGCTTTTTTTATGACTGAACTAGTGGCCCAGTGCATGAATTTGTGCACATTGAAAGGAAATTAATTAGAATAAATATTTTAATATCACTCTTCGCCCTTTCTCTATAATAGAAATGTCAACCAAATTCACGATTGACAGTGACAGATCGAAACACATGCATGTGATTATCACCAGTGAGAGCTTTATATGTATCACACATGTGCAAGTCAACTTAGCCTTTTATTTTAATAACTCTTCGCCCTTTCTCTATAATAGAAATGTCAACCAAATTCACGATTGACAGTGACAGATCGAAACACATGCATGTGATTATCACCAGTGAGAGCTTTATATGTATCACACATGTGCAAAACAACTTAGCCTTTTATAGATATAGGATCAACTTGCTTAATTAGACCTGCTTTCTGATTTAGCTAAACCTTTTCCAGCCCAGTGAAGCACCTCACCTTCTCTTTCAGGTAATTGTCAGCAACACAGCAGTAATGGGAGGATTCCTGCAAGAATAGGGCTTCCTCGAGCCGATCGTGCCGCCAAGCCCCACCGCCCAGGGCTGCACATGGGGGTCCCGGCTGGGGGCAGGGCTTAGGCTGCACACAGGGGCCCTGCCTGCATTATGCAAATTAGCTGTCATCTTTGTTGGCAGTTAATTTGCATATCACGCTGATTAGCCAATGGGAGGTATAGTGAAGGTATGGTCAATTACCATGTTTGTCTATTATTAGATAGGATAGATAGATAGATAGATAGATAGATGGTCTGTCGCTAGGGAGAGGAAGCTGGGCGTTGCTATGTGACGTCATTACCCGGCGCCCACAGACACCATTTCCGGGCTGGGCTGGGCTGGGCTGTGGGCCGCATTTTGCGCCATGGCAGTGTTGGCTGCAGTTTGGTGGGCTGTTGCTCCGGGGTGGTAGTGGAGCGTGTGTCCCACTTGGGGGAAGCCGAGTGTTGCTTTGCTGGCACCAGGTCCGCTCTGCCGTTTCCGTGTAAATCGTTTCCGTGTAAATCGCCACTGCGCGTCATGGCAACTCCTGCGTTGAGCATCTACCCCCTGATGGTCAGTGTGCATCATAGCGACTGGTCGACAGGTGGAGGGACATTTAGCATATTAGCCTTTTGTATAGATATAGATAATATTCTACTATAAGGGTATTTGTTTATCTCTTCACCTGTTGATGGACATTTAGGGTGCTTCCTCTACCTTTTGGCTAGTGTCAGTAGGGTGCTATGAACTTGTTTTTGCTTAAACACCTATTCTCAGTTGTTCTGGGTAGAGAACTGATTGCTGGGTGCAGTGGTAATTCTGTTAGTGCCGTGTTTTGAATCAGTGTATCAAGCCAGACGTCAGCACTACAGACTGTTGGGTTGGGGATGGTGGAGAAGGTGCAGGAAGGAGTGGTGGGATGTGGACAATGATGCCCAAAGCTTAGTGCTCCTTATGTGGAGGAGTCCAGATGGGGATTGGGCCCAGGGCAACTCTCATGGTTGCAGGCTCTGGCTCTGGCTTGAGGAGGTGGCAGCTATGGCTGTGTGAAGGGTTGGCTAAGCCACTTGGAGCTTTGCTTCCTCCTTTGTCTGACTCGAAGATTAGCTGAGCTGCCAGGAAGGAGCTAAGTTGGGGCTTTAATATTGTTTGGAGGGGGGCCAAGGGGCTTGGGACTTGAAGAGCAGACAGTGTAAGGGGTTTCGGGGGCACTGCAGGGTGGTGAGGGGCATGGGCAGCTGCTAGAGGGCAGCCACAGTGTCTGATATTGGGCCTCCGAAGGAGAAAGGAAAAGGCCTTATCTGGCCTGTTCACCACTCTGTTACCGGTTTTCAAATTTTATTTCTGAAGATGTAGAATGTGGAGCCTCTAGAAACAGTGTGGAGCTCACATATGTGCAGGCGGGAAGGAGGAAAGGCACCTGAGACCAGCCCACCCAGCCCCCGCCGAACCCACTCTCTGTAGTGGCCTTGGAGGCACAGCCTCTGGGAGTCTTCACTGTTTGAAAAACCATGATTTACTCTGACCCTTGCATTAATGTTATTTAATAGAATGAAATATTTGGTGCATACAAAAGAGCATTAAGTAGCATGTCTGTACAATATATATACAGTATTCCTGCAGAGCACCAAGGTATTTGGTGTTTGAGCCGTAGTGTCTGGGACCCAGGGGAGGGGACCCACAAGCAGGTGTCACCTGCGTGGTGTTCAGCCCCCTCCAGCCTCCTCGCCATGGCAGAGGTTTGCCCTTGACAGGAAGATGTCCCTGCTTGGCTGTGTGGAGGAATCTGTTCATTTCAAGATGGACTAACACAGCTGCAGGGGCAAGTCTGGTGTGAGATGTGGCCTTTTAAGGTAGTGCTGTTGAGGAGGAAGGACTGAGTCGAGACAGGAGACGAGTTGAAGGCTCATTTGTGTTTGGTCTGACAGAGAGCCAGAGAAGTGTAATCAGATGGGGCAACACTGCTAATAAAACAGTGAGAGCAGGGTGTTGTGGGGGAGGACAGGCCAATTATGATCTGAGGAGTGTTGCTGTGGGAGTGGGGCAGTCGGCTAGGTTAGTGGGTCTCAAACTTTTTGTTCTCAGGACTCCATTATGCTCTTGATTATTGAGGCCCTCAAAAGCCTTTTGTTTATGTGGGTTATATCCATGGTATTTACTGTATTAGAAATTAAAACTGAGAAATTAAAAAATATTTCTTAATTCCTTTAAAAATAAACCTGCTAGCCCTCGATGTGTGCTCAGTGGTTACAGCATCGGCCCATGCGCTAAAGGGTCACAGGTTTGGTGCCCCTGGGTCAAGGATATGCACGTACCTGGGTTGCATGTCGGGATGGGTATGTGGGTGTGAAAGGCAGCCAGTGGATGTATCTCTCTCACATCGATGTTTCTTTCACTCCTCTGTCTCTCTCCCCCTGCTCCTCCTCTTTCCATTCTCTCTGAAAAAAAGCAATGGGAAAAATATCCTCAGGTAAGGATTACCAAAAAAAATAAATTAATTAAATCTGTTTCATGTTCACATACATAACAGTTGTATTCTGAAACTTTTCCAAAACAAATTTTTGAAATTTTTGCTGAGAAGAGTCATTATTATTTTACCTTTTTTGAAAATCTCTAATATCTGTCAAAATGAAAGATAGCTGGATTCTCAGATAATCCGCATTCAGCCTGTTGCATTACCAAGTCCTGTAGTCTCTGGAAACCCTACTGTACATAAGCGAAAAAATGAGAGTGAAAAAGTCAAATGATGACTTAGTGTTTTTGTAAAAATAGATTTGGCTCTCGGACTCCCAACAGGGCCTCTGAGACTTGGGCCATTTGCATGAAGGCCCCAAATGCCTTGATAGGAACAGCAGTGAGCACTCCTGTCATTATGGAGAGGATGCAGGTGCAGATCTGGGCTGACCCGAGGCAGCCCTCGCAGTAAGGTGTCAGGGTAACAAGGGCCACTGTAGGTGTAGGCGTAGGCGAGGGCCTGCTTTCTCTGCAGCCTGTGCTTCAGGGGCTGGCTCACTCTCACTTCCTGTGCTAAGGGCTGTCTGAGGAATAATGAAGTGCTAGGAAGGTGGTAGGGGCTCCATGTGAAAACAGGGGGGTAGCTCTTATTCTTCTGACTCTTAGAGGAGTCAGACTTGGGAAAGGAAGTTGCTTTGCTTGTATGCTTCACTCCTGCTCGGTAGCTCTCTGAAGGGAGGAGTCAGATGATTAGGATGCTTTAGGATGGAGACTGGAGCGCTACATGGCCTGCTGGGTTGCCCATGTGGGGCACAAGAGGCAGCTGAGGATTAACAGGCGAGGTCAGGCCGTTCTCCTCCTAGTGCTGCCACTGATTTACTTTGTGGCCAAATGGTAAGGTGACCCTGGTGTTTTTGTCTGTTCACTGAGTGGTGCTTGATAATTTCCAAGTCCCGGCCCATCCCAATTCCTGACTTGGAGCTTGGTGTTTGGGTGAGAGGCATGGAGGTGGAGTACCCCTCACCCTGGAGAATACAGGATTGAGACGAGGGTGGAGGTCAGGGTGGAGAGGGAGATTGGGATTCCTCAGTCTGGGAGCGATGGCTGAGTCCTGCTCCCTCTAACATGTAGATCGGGTGGGGATTCAGGGGGATCTTGGAGAGGTCTCAAGTGACACATTGGGATTTTTCATTTTTGGGGGGGAGGGGTGGAGCTTGGATCAATCCTCAGAATCTGCTTCAGGAAAATTGCCTCTTCTCTTTGGAATGAAAATGTTCCTCAAGTCCTGGTCCTTGGATTTGATGACTGGATAGGAATTTTTATGCGTCTAATGTCAACTTTTGTTAAAGAAAACATGTATCCTATCCCTGCTTCCTTCCCTGCTCTCATCTCTCCAGCCCTTCCATGTCTTTGCTGGTGGGGAAGTCTTTGTGGGCCTGCTCTCATCTCTCCAGCCCTTCCATGTCTTTGCTGGTGGGGAAGTCTTTGTGGAAAGGCCTGAGTAGGTTTCCTCTGACAGGTTTTCAGCTTGAGCCCGGTCTGTATAGCCTGAGCTGCCTCAGGCTGCCTATAAAGACTATCTCAGAGCCCTCTCCCATCCCACACCCCCCTTCAACCCTTTTCCTTATTTGCCTTTTGAGGAGCTAATTGTCCAAACTTCAGATTGATAGTGGTGTTTACTTCTTTGGTCTCTTATAGGAGGTTTACAAACAGTCACCAGACATGTACAAGGATGGCCATCGAAAGGTATAAACAGCTCCCATGTCCAGCAAGTGGAGAGTGGATAAACAAAACGGTGGCACATCTGTGCAATGGGATATTATTTGGCCGTAAAAAGGAATGAAATATTGACAGATCTACAACATGGTGAACCTTGAAAACATTATGCTGAGTGAAATAGGCCAGTTGCAGAAGATCACATAGTATCTGATCCCATTTATAGGAACTGTCTGCAAGAGTCAACTCTAGAGACAGAAAGTAGAGTAGTAGTTGCCAGGGCCTGGGTTGGGTGGGGAACAGAGGGCTTGGAAAGTGACAAAATGTTCTAAAATTGATTGTTGTGGTGAATGCACCACAAACTATTGAATTGTACACTTCAAATGGGTGTGTTGTATGTGAATTATAGCTCCAAAAATTATATCCTCAAACAGTTATTACCTCCTACAAACTTTGGTTTATGCTTATAACCCACACTTTGCCAGACTGTTACATCCATATCTCATTTTATTGCACTTTGCTTTATTGTGCTTCCCAGATACTGCATGCTTGTTTGTTTTTCATTTACAAATTAAAGGATTGTGGCAAGTGTGCATCAAGCAAGTCTATCAGTGCCATTTTTCAGTAGCATTTGCTAATTTCATGTCTGTCATATTTTGGTAATTCATGCAATATTTCAAACCATTATTATATTGATCTGTGATCAGTGATGTTACTATTGTAATTGCTTTGGGGTACCACGAGGCATGCCCATGTAAGGTGGTAAATTTAATCAATATTGTGTGTGTTCTGACTGCTCTACCGACCCACTGTTCGCCCATTCTCTTCCTCTCCAGGGCCCCACCTTGGCCTAGGAGTGATGGTTCAGTCCTGCTTCCTCTAAACTTGTGGATTGAAAGGGGTTCAAGGGAATATTAGTGAGGTCTCAAGTGACACATTGGGATTTTTAATTTTATTTTTTTAGTAAGCAACATACAATGATATTGAAATTAGGTCAATTAATACCCTACAATGCACTCTACATGTTCAAATGAAAGGAGAAGTTGCCCGACTCTCACTTTAAAGCAAAAGCTAGAAATGATTAAGCTCAGTGAGGAAGGCGTTGAAAGCCAAGGTAGGCTGAAAGCTAGGCCTCTTGCACCAAACATTTAGCCAAGCTGTGAATGCAAAGGAAAAGTTCTTGAAGGGAATTAAAGGAGCTACTCCAGTGAACACATGAATGATAAGAGAGAAAAACACCCTTATTGCTGATATGGGGAGATTTTTAGTGGCCTGGATAGAAGATCATATCAACTACAATAAGAGTCCATGGCAGACAAAGGAGCCCTTTTTGAGAAAAGATGCCATCTACGACTTTCATAACCAGAGGGGAGAAGTCAGTGCCTGGCTTCAGAAGACAGGCCGACTCTCTTATTAGGGGCTAATGCAGCTGGTGACTTGAAGTCCAAGCCAGTGCTCCCTTTCCATTCCAAAATCCTGGGGCTCTTAAGAACGATGCTAATCTACTCTGCCTGTAAATGGAACAACACAGCACATCTGTTTACAACATGGTTTACTCATCTTTTAAGTGCACTGTTGAGACCCACTCTCAGAAAAAAAGACTCCTTTCAAAATAGTACTGCTCACTGACAATGCACCTGGTCACCCAAGAGCCCTGATGAGATGTACAATGAGATTACTAGTAGTGTTGCTGCCATGACTGCTCACACAACACTCAGCCCATGGGTCAAGGAGTAATTTCCACTTCCAAGCCTTTTTAATTAAGAATTACCTTTTGTAACGCTATGGGTGCCATAGACAGTGATTCCTCTGATGGATCTGGGCAAAGTGAATTGAAAACCTTTGGAAAGGATCCACTATTCTAGATGCCATAAGAACATTTCATGATGCATGGGAAGAGGTGAAAATAGCAACATTAGCAGGAGTTAGAAGAAGGTGATTCAGCCACCTTACCTTTCGGCAGCCATCACCCTGATTAGGCAGCAGCCACCAACTTGAGGCAACACCCTTTACCAGCAAAAAAGATTATGACTCACCAAAGGCTCAGATGATGGTTAGCATTATTTAGCAATAAAGTACTTTTAAATTAAGGTATGTGCCATATTTTCTTCTTGCACATTTAATAGACTACAGTATAGTGTAAACATAACTTTTATATGTGCTGGGAAACCAGAATATTCGTGGGACTCACTCTACTGCAGTGGTCTAGAACCAAACCCGCAGTATCTACGAGAGAGCTTGTGTTTGACATCCTTATGTCCCATCCTGGCCTTTCCTGTTTGACATTTGGTACCCATGTGGAGCTCACGGCACAGGCACTACCACCATTCTACTCTCTGGCATGGTTATCTTTGGTCCCAGGAACATGCTATAGGGCATGGTTTTGGAGTCACCCTCTCACACACACTTACCTGTGTATTTGTGTACACATGCACACAGCTTGGAATTCAGGCGTGGTCAGATGTGTGGCAGCACTGTGGAACATGTTCTGTGCCAAAACCAACAGGCCATCAGATAACATTACTTAGAGCTCTGGTCATTCTTTTGCTAAATATTTATTGTCTTTGCCTCCACCCTTGCTTTGGCAGAGGGGGTGGGACTGTCAACAGATTGATTTGAGATTTGGGGCTTCTGTGGTAGCTCTGGAAGAGTAGGCCCTGAAGATACCAGGCCTCGTGGAGCTCTTGGCATGTCTTTGAACCCCAGACCCTATAACATGCTGCCAGGTGGGGTGGCACTGTGTGTAAAGCTCTGCCACTGCCTCTGGAGGGAATTTCGAACTTCTGCACAGACCAGCCAACCTTACACTGGCTCAGCTGTGTTGCTTTTCCCTGGCCCATGTCCTCATCTTTATTTCTGAAATTGGTCCTTTGCTCATTCCTCACGATGTCTCTCTCAGACCTCGCCTCCCTGTTCCACTGCATGGAGACCCTTTCTCTTGTTCCATTTTTTTGCCTTTGTCTCACGTGGGTTCTCAGTGGCTTTGACATCTTTACATGGCCAGCCTTTGCCAGAAAAGGTTGGTAAACTCCGTTTCTTCAGAGTTCCTGGGCTGACATAATCACTAGGGTTCCTGTTTATTCCCCAAAGTGTCCCAGTATGGATGATAAATTACAGGATGACCTCCTTAGGCTCTGCTTTCCTGGGTGGGGTGGAGGTGGGAGCCCTTGCTCACACGGCTCGCACACATAGGAAAGACTCCTCCTGGAGAAGAGCCCGCAGTCTGTCAGCTCCTTAACGACCATGTGCCCAAGCCATCGGAGTGGGAGCTCTGTGGAAGGGGGTGCAGGGTTGGTTTATTCTGTAGTGATGAATTCCAACAGGGGCCACACACAGGCCATACATAGTCTCAGCTGCAAGGATGTCTGGGGGAGTCTGAGTGATATGCTAGTCAGACTAGACTACCCAGGAGAATACTCCACTTGGGAATGTACTTCCTGCTGGAGTGGCTCTAGCCTTCTCCTTCAGGAGTGGCTCACGGACCCGGAGAGGCTGTGTCAGTGTTAAGGGCCAGATATGGGGCTGGTGGCCTTGGCTCATACCCTAGCTCTGTGGCCTTAGACAGGTCACTTAACCTTTCTGTGAGTCTTCATTTCCTCATATGTACAAATGGATGTAGTAATGGTACTTACCTCAGAAGTTCGTTGCGAAAATGAAGAGTAAGTGATGTGATATACCTAGAGCCTCCTAAGCCCTGGGGAGCAGGGCACATGTTCTAAGAGGAAACCAATGGGCATTTTAAACGGACTCCCCAGTGTACTTACTTAGGTCCTCAACGCACATGCCAGATCCTGCCTGCCAGCTGGTGAGCAGCAGCCTTTCTTACTCAGGAGGCTGGGCTTCTCGCCCTGGTCACGTGGCCCTGGGTCCTGATCATGTTGAATCACTTGCAGAGGCTGCAGCACAATGATGAGTATGTTCGTTTTGGCCAATTGTTCTCTGCTGCCTTTTGGAGGCAGATGGCTGGCCCTGGAAGCTTGTGCTAGCACAGGGGTCCTCAAACTACGGCCCGCGGGCCACATGCAAATACAAATATTGTATTTGTTCCCGTTTTGTTTTTTTACTTCAAAATAAGATATGTGCAGTGTGCATAGGAATTTGTTCATAGTTTTTTTTTGTTTTTTTTTTTTTTTCAGATGTTGAAATGAACTTAGAATAGGTCTCCCCATAGGGTTTTTTTTTTTTGATCCTTTTTTTTAATTATTTTTTTTATTTAAATCTTTATTGTTCAGATTATTATATTTGTTCCTCTTTTTTCCCCCATAACTCCCCTCCTCCCAGTTCCCGCCCCACCCCCGCCCTCCCCCCCCACCCACTTTCCC
>NW_006298349.1:689529-698870 GCF_000327345.1 Myotis davidii
GCGCCTCCTCTGAGTGTCCGTATGCGTTACTCTTTCCTCCTAGTTGTAGGACTTCCACTCAGCCAGCGTTCCTGTGGTTCTGGATGATGTCCGTTCTGTCTTAGTTTCACTTTTGAAGTGGTTGTTCGAGGCAGCAAACTCCGGCGTTAACCTATGCCGCCATCTTGGTTCTCCTCCCCCTGTTCATAGTTTTTTAAAAACTATAGTCTGGCCCTCCAGCTGTCTGAGGGACAGTGAACTGGCCCCCTGTTTAAAAAGTTTGAGGACCCCTGTAGCTAGCAGATGGTGCTGGCACTGAGGAATATAGTTTGGGCTCAGAGCAGAATGGCCAGCCGGGCTTGAGAACCCCGAGGAGGAGCCTTAGAGAGGACCGGTCCAGCATGGTTTGGTTCACACGGCCTGTGGGGACAAGTTTGTATGTGCCCTTTCGGAGGATCCAGCGATGGAAAGTGTTGTTTTTGTCAATGCTGATTGGCCCTGGCCAGTTTGTTTTAAAAGAGAAGTCCCATTTTCATGGGGCTCGTGGCTCTACTGGGCACGGTTATGACATGTGCTGACCCTTGATGTGGGGCAGGCAGGTGGGCACAAAGCTGTGCTGGAAAACTTCCCTCCTCAGTGAACTTGGTTTAAGCGTCTGATTCTCCTGCCATCCATCTGGGTGGCCACAGGACACAGTGAAGTCTTGGCAGGGGTGCAACCTTAGACTGAACTTCGGCCTGTGCTCACATCTCATTTTATTGACTTAACATTTAAATGTCCCAGAAATGACAGGTGACCTTGAAATCTCCTGTGATTTACAAACTTATAAAAATGGCCGATGGCTGCTCTCCCACCATTGTTTCTCCTTTTGGAATTGGATGTAGGAAATATTAAACAGCCTGCTTGCTACGAGTGTGGAAGTGTGTCCACAGAAACTCTTGGGAAAAAGAAAACGGCAAGGAACTAACTTCAAAACCTTAGAAGGCACATTAGCTGCGACTTACACACACTCTGCCTCTAGGTCTCTCAGTGACCCTTCTACCAAAGGGCTGTTTGCTCGTTTGCTCTTCCTTCATGCTCAAGTGCAGCTCCCCAGCCCCCACCTTTGGCTCAGAGAAATATTTGCCCCTGGAATTTCCCTAGGGCTAGGATACTGTTGCCTACAGGTATGGATCCTTCTTCAGGACTGTGAGGGACTTTTCCTTTTTAAGAAATTTCATGAGGATAGTTGCTGTGCTTGGAATTCAGGCTTAGTGTGGGGTTTGCATACTCTGCCTTTACCCTCAGAGTCGGGAGCCCTGGGGTCCCTCTGGATTGGTTTCTGCAGACCTGCCCATCACACTGTTCTGGGAGGGACCCGTACTCATCAACTTCATGGTGAGACTCACTTCCTTGAACACTGCCCTGCCCTGAGTTTGGTTTGAGCACCAGCTGTATGTGTACATGGCCCCATGTAGGCACTGGGATGTATGTCTCTGATTCTGAGGCATAATTACTCACGTGTGTTTGCTTCTGATGTAGTTTAAACATATGGAAAGGATATTTGTATTTTTCTGTGTTGTAGATGATGAAACAAATTAACAGGGATAATGTCTTGCACTGGGCCATACAACGACTAAGTCATAGACCAGCACTTGAACTTAGGCCTTCTGGTTTCCAGGCCAGGTCTTTGACTACTCAGAGCTGTTAGGTCATGTCTTTGGTGGAGAGTGGAGTAGAGAGTGCTATAATAGTGTTACTTTACAAAAGTCAGTAAAAATAAACAAAAACCCCAAGACTTGTTTATGATCCTAGCAGTTAACACAATAGCCATTGTCTTGTTGATCCCAGTCTTTCTCCATTTGTATGCATTTTATAAACAGAGCCCATGCCTTTACATTCTACTCTGGTGCTTATTCACATGTCTGGTCTTCCCTGGACCAGAGCCTCTCAGGGTGAGACTGTGTGCACTTCCTGTGTGTGTCTCTGAAACCCTGGGTGATTCCAGAGTCAGAGTCACTCCTGGGAAATTGTGCGGAACACCTCCAGAAGGTGTCCGCACCCAGGAGAGAGAAGCCACCCGGCTCTGCAGGAAGCACTGGCCTGATGGGATCCTGTGGGTCATATTCTGGAAAGTTTCTTGAATTCCTCAGTTATTTATAATTAATGGCTGTGTAATGTTTTGGTGAATTGATAAATTAGCATTCATTTAGGCACTTCCTTGTGGGACATTGACTGGAATTTTTTGCTTCTCTCTCTGTTATTTCTTCAGACTGTTTCTGACTGCAAGGTTATGGGGCAGGAACATGGAAACGTCATTGTTTTGCCACATTGCTGCTCTCTGGGAATGCCAGCTTTCTGCAGTGCTGATTCTCTGTCTTTGCCAGTGTGGCGCGCATGGTGGTGTGGCTAGAGATCAGATTCGGAGGAGGGAGAAGTGGAGTTGGAGTCCAGCTTGTCTGCTTGCTCTTCAGCCTGCTGGTTGTCCCTCGGTGCTGACCAGTATTTCCTAGGGACTGGGAGCTCCATCTTTGGAAGTCGAGTTGTGGTCCAGGCTCACCCAGATCTTGGCTGGGAAGGCCTTGCCAGCAGTTCGGGTCTCAGTTGTGTGGTAGTGACTGATAAATGTGGCCATTGAGTCATTCCTTTAGGCCATTGAGTTTTTTCCTTTAATTCCTGGAGCCCTGCTTGGTACTGGGCACTTCACTAGCTGGAGGTGAGATTCCTGTCCACGGTGAGCTGAGGTGGTATAAGACAGAAGGTACATGGATGGCCTGGGGTTGGAGGAGAGGTGTGGGAGAGTGAGGAGGGAGCTGCAGCAGGATAGGATGAATAGCCCACCGCATGGAACAGGGCTTCAGATCTCAGAGGCCTGAGACATTTTCGTTCCTGTGGGAGACAAAGCAGTTCCGTAAGTCTCAGTAACAGTTGGCTTTGGGTCATTTACTGTTTTTGAAGGGGGCGTGAGATTTTGAGGATCCTCTGTAGGGGACAGTGAATCACCCCATTTCATGTAGTAGAAGGTATTTGTGGAGGTGAGCCTTAGATGGTGAGGGGCACCAGATGGTAGGGGTGATGGGATGTTACCAGGGGGAAGAGAGTGGTGGGACCCTTTTTGCATTGATAGTTTGGGGTCTCTCCTCTTATTACCATATTGTCTGATGTGTCTGATTGCCTGTCTCAACACCACATGCTCTCTCAGGGCAGATGAGCCAAGGGGACAGGAAAAGTGAGGTTAACCACCTGTTAGAAATCTATCGCTGACTCCCCCTCCCTGCTCCTTGAGCCGCAGACAGGCCACATGGACTTGAGAGCCAAGCCTATCATGCTCTAGACACCTAGGAGCTGGTTGTGGTTGGGTGGCTGGATCCAGAGCCTGTATGTTCCTGGGAAGCATGAGTGTGGCAGCTTGACAGTGCCGTGAGCAGCTAGCTCCCTACCTGCGCCTGCCCATTTGGCCTGAGTTGAGACAGTTGGGGCTTTTCTTGATGCAACCCAGGTATGCCTGAGGAAGGTGGCGAGGAGGTGGGAACCTGGCTGTGGTCAGGCAGGCAGGCCCGAGGGAGGATGTGTGTGTGCTTGCATGTGGCCTCCAGAAGCGTAGGAAAGACTAGGGAGCTCATGCAGTGCTGCTGAGGGTCGTGCTAGGAAGCCCTGCCTGGGAAGACCCTGTGGACCTCAGTGGGCTGCTGAGGCCTTTGTGGCTGGAGGCCTGGCTCTCAGGCTGTGCTAGGTCTCCCTTCCAGTATCATCCCTGTGTGTGGGTGAAGGGAATATCGGGAAGTAGCAAGTATGGTTTTATTTTTTTAAACGTTTTCTTTTGAGATAATTGTAGCTTCCCATGAAGTTGTCAGAAATACTACATAGGGATCCCATGTGTCCTTCCCCCGATTTCCCCCGGTCTTACACAACTACAGGACAATGTCGCAACCAGGATAGTGACACCATGCAGGGCCCTTCGTCACCCAGGAACCCTCACAGCCACCCCTCCTGCCCTCTGAGCACGACTGCCTCCTGGACCCTGGTTGCCACGAATCTGTTCTCCGTTTCTATAAATGCCACATTTCAAGAAAGTTACATGTAAATGGATTGACTTTGTTCACTCATCCTAATTCCCGGGGATTCATCCAGGTGCAGGTATCAATAGTTTGTTCCTCTTTATTGCTCACTAGTATCCCATGGTGTCATGTACCACAGTTTGTTGAACTGTTTATGTGCACCCGTTGAAGGACATCTGCATTGCTTCCAGTTTTTGGCTGTTAAGATAAAGTTGCTATAATTATTTGTGTGCAGTTTTTGTGTGAATGTAAGCTTTCATTCTTTCTGGAATAAATATCCAGGAGCACAGTTGTTGGGTTGTATGATAGTTGTGTGTTTAATTTTTTAAAAATTAAACCAACCTTTTTCAGACTGGTTGTCCTGTTTTACACGCCCTCAAGCGATGTGAGTGATAGGTAGATGACCCTTGAACAATGTGGAGTTAGGGGCATTGCCCCCACACACACACACACATTAAAAAATCCATGTGTAATTTAGATTCCCCCCAGACTTAGTCTCCAGTATCCTCGGAGGGTTGGTTCTAGGACCGCCCCCCCCCCCAAACCCTCCCTTACCCTCCTTACCAAAATCCGAGGATGCCTATATAAAGTGGCGTAGATCAGATCAGTGCCTGCAGTTGGCCCTTCACACCCACGGACTCCCAACTGTGAATTGAAAACACAGTACAGGTATTTATGAAATCAATCTTCCTATAAGTGGACCTGTGCAGTTCAAACCCAAGCTCAGGGGTCAATTGTATTTTCTTCACATCCTTGCCAGGATTTGCTGTTCTTACTGTTTTGTTTTCTTAATTTAAACCATTCTGATAGGTGTGTAGTAATATCTTATGGGTTTTAATTTGCATGTCTCTAATGGGTAATGATGTTGAAAATATTTTCCTGTGCTTCTCTTGGCTATGTACAAAGCTTCATATCTAATGATGTGAAATGTCTTTTCATGTCTTTTGCCCAGTTCTAATTAGATTGTTTGTTTTTTTACTATTGAGTTTTGAAAGGTTTTATATATTATATATATATGTATGTGTGTCTGTGTATACTAGTCCTTTGTTAGATATTTGGTTTGCCAATTTTTATCCCCACTCTGTGGCTTATCTTTTCACCCTCCTAAGAAGATCTTTGGTAGAGCAAAAGTTTTTAATTTTAATGGAGTCTAATTTGCTAATTTAAGTTTGTGTTCCAGTTTGAATTAATTTTTGTATAAGATTGAGGTGATCTGTTTATTTTTTGGCAGTGGATGTCCATTTGCCTCGGGACCCTTTGTTGAAAGGCTGCATCTCCGTTGTTGAATTGCTTTATCACCTTTGTTAAAAATTAAGTTGGGCATATTTGTATGGGCCTATTTCTGGTTTTCTATTCTGTTCCATTGATCTAATGTGTCTAACCTTCCACTGATACCACACAGTCTTGATTACTGTGGATAAATAATAATCTAGTAATCGGGTAGATGGATTCCTCCCGCTTTATTCTTCTTTTTTAATTTTTAAAAATTATTCTAGTTTCTTTGCCTTTCCAAATGCATTTTAGAATGATCTTGTTTATATATACAAAAAGTCTTGCTGAGCTTTTGATAGTAATTGTGATAAACCTGTATACCAATTTGGGGAGAATTAACATCTTAAGAATCTTCTGGTCTATAAATACAATATGTTTCTCCTTTTATTTATATCTTCTTTGATTTCTTTTATCAACATTGTATAGTTTTTCAGCATGTAAAGCCTGTACATACTTTGTTAGATTTACACGTATTTAATTTTTAAAAAGCGATTGCAAATGGTATTATATTTTTAATTTTGATGTTCAAATATTCATTGCTAGTATATAGAAATATAGTCGATTTTTCTTATTTGTTTTGTTAATCTTCACCTGAGGATATGTTTTCCATGAATTTTTAGAGAAAGTGGAAGGAAGGGAGGGAGAAAGGGAGGGGAAGAGAGAGACACATTAATTGGTTGCCTCTCGCACATGCCCTGGCCCGGGCAGCAGATCAGACCTGCAACCCAGGTACGTGCCCTGGATTGGGAATCAAACCTATGACCCTTTGGTGCACAAGCTGATGCTCTAAGTACTGAGAAACACTGGCCAGCGCTACAGTCAATTTTAAAAAATATATATTTTTATTGATTTCAGAGAGGAAGGGAGAAAGAGATAGTAACATCAATGATGAGAGAGAATTATAGATTGGCTGCCTCCTGCACATGTCTCCCACTGGGGATCGAGCCCCCAACTTGGGCATGTGCCCTGGCCAGGAAACTCACTATGACCTCCTAGTTCATAGGCCGACGCACAATCACTGAGCTATGTTGGCTGTGCTACAGTCAATTTTTTATACCAGTCTTATATTCTGTAACCTTGCTGAATTTACTAGTTTTTTCTATAGATTGTTTTTTCTAGATTCCTTGTTATTTTTTACATAGACATACATGTTATCTATAAATATGTTTCTTCTTTCTGATCTGTGTGCTTTCTATTTCCTTTCCTTACCTATTGCACTGGCTAGAATAAGAATTCTGAGAGTGGATGTCAATGCCTAGTTCCTGATCTTAGAGGAGAAGCGTTTAATCCAGTGGTTCTCAACTTTCATAATGCCGCGATCCTTTAATACAGTTCCTCATGTTGTGGTGACCCCCACCCATAAAATTATTTTCATTGCTACTTCATCACTGTCATTTTGCTAACTGTTATGAATCGTAATGTAAATATCTGATATGCAGGATGTATTTTCATTGTTACAAATTGAACATAATTAAAGCATAGTGATTAATCACAAAAACAATATGTAATTATATTATGTGTTTTCTGATGGTCTTAGGCAACCCCTGTGAAAGGGTTGTTTAACCCCCAAAGGGGTCGCGACCCACAGGTTGAGAACCACTGATTTAGTCTTTCACCACTCGCCATTATGTACATTGTTAGCTCTCTAGGCTTTTTGTACATGTTCATTATTAGTTGAGGAAGCTCCCTTCTATTTCTGCTTTCTTGAGATTTTTTGTTTGTTTTCTAAATCATGAGTGTGTGAATTTTCTGAATTAAATGATGTAATCACAGGATTTCTTTCTGTAGCCTATTGATATGGTGGATTACATTGATTTTTAAAAAATTAAACCAGCCTTGCATTCCTGGAATAAAACGCACTTGGTCATGGTATATTATTCTTTAAATACTAGAGGCCCGGTGCACGAATCTGTGCACAGTGGGGTTCAGCTGGCCTGCCCCAATGGGGGCTGATCAGGCCAGCCAGCAGCGGGGAGGGGACATGGAAATGGGGGGGCTGATCGGGGCCCCGATCGGGCCGGTTGGCCACCGTAGTGTGCACCATAGCGACCGGTCATTCTGGTCTTTCTGTCGTTCCAGTCGCTGGGCTTTTGTATATATAGATGTTGTTGAATTCTTTTTCGTTGATTTTTGCATTGCATGTGTATTTATGAGGAATATTGATCTATAGTTTTTTTCTTTCCTCTTTTTTTTGGTACTGTGTCTGATTTTCATATCAGGTTAATAGTAACTTCATAAAATGAATTGAAAGTGTTTTTTCTTCTATTTTCTAGAAAAGACTATGTAGAATTGGTGTTAATTTCTCTTTAAACATTTGGTATAATTCTCCAATAAAACCATTTGGGTCTGGATATTTATTTTTTGGGAATTTTAAAATTACATATTCAGCCCTGGCTGGTGTGGCTTAGTTCGTTAGAATGTCGTCCCATGCACCAGAAGGTCATGGGTTTGATTCCTGGTCAGGGCACATACCTAGGTTGCAGGTTCGATCTGCAGTTGGGGTGTGTATGTGAGGCAACTGATTGATGTGTCTCTCTCACACTGATATCTCTCTCTCTCTCTCTCTCCTCCTCTTTCTGTCCCTCTCCCTCTTTTTCTCTTTCCATCCCCCGCTGCCCGTTTTTCTGTCCTCTCTCCCCCTCCCTCCCTCTCTAAAGTCAATTTTAAAAATTAAATATTCACTGCCCCTAGAATTATTGCAGGTTAGGTGGCAGGGAGGAGAGAGACTCACCTACACTCAGCATTCTGGCCCTGGACGTCTGGATGGTTGATAGATTGACATTTGGTGAAGCAAACAAACAAACATTACATATTCCATTTCTTCAAAGTTAGTGCTATGATACAGTGCTATGATAGTGTCATTCAAATTATGATATATATACATATATATATATATTTCCTGGTGAAAAATTGGCCTCTTTCATCTAAGTTATTAAATTCATGTTTGTTGAAATGTTCATAATATTCTCTTGTTATCCTTTTGATGTCTGCAGGATTTATAGTGATGGCTCCTGTTTCATTCCTAAGTTTATTTTGTGTCGTCTTCCTTTTTCTTTGTAGGTTTTGCTTGAAGTTTGTCAGTATCATTGATTTTTTTTTCAAAGACTCAGCTCTGTTTTATTGATTTTTACTATTTTTCTATTTCAATTTAATTGATTTCTGCTCTTTTTTTCCTTCTTGTTTTGGGCATATTTTGTACTCCATTTTTGGGTTCTTGAAGTGGGAGCTTATTGATGGGAAAGCTTGGCTCTTTTCTAAACTAAGCATTTTAGTTAGTGCTATGACATTTCCTCGCAGGACTGCTTAGCTGTGTTCCACAAATTTTGATATGTTGTTAATTTTTAAAAATTTTTCTTTGCAATTTACTCTTTGACCCATGGGTTATTTAGAAGTGTATTATTTAGTTTCCAAATGTTTGGAGATTTTCCTGTTATCTTTATCTTATTGATACAGAGTTTGGTTTCATTGTGGTCATAGAACATACTCTATGATTTCTATTTTTTGAATCTATTGAGGTTTGTTTTATGGCCCAGAATGTGATCTATTATGGTATATGTTCTGTGGGGACCTGAAAAGGGGGGAGGTATATTCTGGTATTTGGTGGACTGTTCTGCTAACTGCCAACTAGATTTTGTTGGTTGATGATGGTGTTGATTACTTTTATTTCCTTGTTGATTTGCTGTGTTGTTATTCTATCAATTGTTGAGAGAGGACTGTTGAAGTCTCCAACTGTAATTGTGGATTTTTTTTTCTTAGTTTTGTTTTGTTTTCATTCTGCTTTGGTAAAGACTGAGATACTTTATGGTTTCCTTAGTTAGCATACAAATTTCTCCTAGGCAGCTCAACTCAAAATGTTCCCATTCAAAATGTTAATTCCTGAGGCACACACACAGCTGACCCGTGCCACAGTGCTGTTGACATTTTCTTGTGTGTGTGTGTGTGTGTGTGTGTGTATCTTTTTCACATATGTGTGTGTGTGTGTATATCCTATCTAATAAAAGAGAAAAATGGTAATTAGCCATACCTCCTCTACCCTTCCCATTCACTAATCAG
>NW_006298349.1:700122-701266 GCF_000327345.1 Myotis davidii
AGGAAATATCTTTTTTTAAAATATATTTTCGTTGATTTTAGAGAAAGGAAGGGAGAGGGATAGAGAGACAGAAAAATCAATGATGAGAGAGAATCATTTATCTGTGTCCTGCATGTCCCTACTGGGGATGAAGGCTGCAAACAGAGCATGTGCTCTGATCAGGAATTGAACTGTGACCTCCTGGTTCATGGGCCAAGGCTCAACCACTGAGCCACACCGGCCAGGTTTGACACTGTCTTACAGTATGCTGCTTTCCTGTAAACAGAGAATACCTTCCACCTTTCTGCAGGGTACACCACATGGTGTATGCACCTGTCCCCGTGCGAGTACATATTGTGAATTTCTTTATTTCTCTGTTTAGTTCTGTTTTTTGCTTCATTACCTTGCAGCTTTGTTTCTTGGGGCATATTCATTTAGGATTGCTTTGTCTTCTTGGTAAATTGACCATTTTATCATTATATAATGTTCCTTTCTGTCTCTGGTCATTTTCTTTATTTTGAAATCCATTTTATCTGATGCTATATAGCAACTCTGCTCTCCTTTGATCATTATTTGTCTGATGTATTTTTTCTTTTCAACCTATCTGTGAGTTTCTTATAGTTTGGTCTTTGTTTAAAATCTGCTTTGTCAGTCTGTCTTTTAACTGGTGTACTTAGACCATTTATATATAATACTAGAAGCCTGGTGCATGAAATTCGTGCAGGGGGAGGGTATGTGTCCCTCAGCCCAGCCTGCACCCTTTCCAATCTGGGACCCTTGAGGGATGTCCGACTGCCTGTTTAGGCCCGATCCCAGAGTTGAACCCAGTGGGATTGGGCCTAAACGGGCAGTCGAACATTTCTCTCACAATCCAGGACAGCTGGCTCCCAACCGCTTGCCTGCCTGCCTGATTGCCCCTAACCGCTTCTGCCTGCCAGGCTGATCACCCCCTAACTGCCCTCCCTTGCCAGCCTGGTCGCCCCCAACTGCCCTCCTCTGCAGACCTGGTCGCCCCCAACTGCCCTCCCCTGCTGGCCATTTTAGACAACATGGGGGCGGCCATCTTGTGTGTTGGAGTGATGGTCATTTTGCACATTACCTCTTTATTATATGGGATAATATTCCATTGTATGCATATGCCACATTTTCTTTATTCATTCACTGA
>NW_006298349.1:702339-718034 GCF_000327345.1 Myotis davidii
AGGCCGGCAAGGCAGGCGGAGACGTTGCAGTCCTCCGTCACTGAAGCAAGCCAACCTCATGTTCAGTTTAAGCTGCCTGGCTGCCGGCCCCCTTCTTGGCTGGCAGTTAATTTGCATATCGCCCTGATTAGCCAATGGGAAGGGTAGCGGTCATATGCCAATTACCATGTTTCTCTTTTATTAGATAGGATAATCATTGCTATCTTAGGGTATAATTATTGTTTCCTGTTCTCTTTTATTTCTCTTCCTTCTTGAACTTCTTTTTTTATAATTTAGTTTTTATGATAAATTTGATGACATTTAGTGATTTTTTTCAGTATAGATTTTTTTTTTTAGTGGTTGCTCTAGGCATGACATTATGTATACATACCTTATCACAGTCTATCATTGGTGGTGTAATTTTATCAGTTCAACTAAAAGGAAATACTCCCATAATATGCCTTTATCCTTTCCTATGTAAGTGCCTTAACTATTTTCTCTACATAATTTAGAACATTAGACAGTGTTATTTATAATTTTTGCTTCAGTTGTCAAACATAATTTAGGAAACTGAAAAGAAGGGAAGCCTGATGACATGTATTTTTGCTTATTATGTTCTTGCTTCCTTTATGATGATCCAGGTTTTCTTTGATTATTATTTTCTTCTTGTTTAGAGAACTTTCTTTAGCCATATTTTAGAAAGGGTCTGTTAACAAATCTCTGAGTTTTCCTTCATCTGAGAATATCTAGATTCCCTTTTATTCCTGAAAGATTTTTTCACTGGATATAGGATTCTGCGTTGACTATTGTTTTCTTTTGGCATCTGCAAAATATTGTATCACTTTCTTTAGGTCACCATAGTCCTTGATGAGAAATCCATTGTCATTATATTTGTTTTTCTCTTATCTATAGCTGTTGTTTTCCTCTGGCTGCTTTCAAGATTTTTTTTTATGTCTTTAGTTTTCAGAATTTAATTTTGATGTGTCTTGCTGTGGATTTTTTTTTTTTTCCGATCCTTTGGAGTCACTCAAGTTCTTGAATTTATGGGTTGTTACTCTGGCCAAATTTGGGAAGTTTTCAGCCATTCTTTCTTCAAGTGCTATTTCTGCCCAATCCTCCTCCCCTCCTTCTGAGATTGTGATGACACAAATGTTAGAACTTTTGTTACAGACCCACAGGTCTCTAAGATTCTATTCTTCCCTTATTTTTTCAGTCTGTTTTCTGTTGTCTGATTGGATAGTTTCTATTATTCTGTCTCACAATTCACTGATTCTTCCCTTGGTTCCCATTATTTTGCTGTTGAGCCTATCTGTTGATCTTTTTATTTCAGTTATTGCATTTTTCAGTTTAAAAATCTCCTTTTGGAAAAAAATGATAAATCATGGACATGGACAACAATGTGTTTATTGTGGAGGTGGAGGGAGATGGGAGGAGGTGGTAGAGGGCATAGAGGGGATAAAAGGTAATGGAAAAAATTTAAATTTAAAAATAAATAAAAATTTCCTTAGGATTCTTCTATCTCCTGTTTCTTTGCTGAGGCTTTCTGTGGTTTAGTTTATTCTAAACATGTTCATAATTTCTTACTGAATTATTTTAGCATGGCTGCTTTAAAATTGTCATCAGATAACTCTGATATGTCTACATTGGTGTTAACCTCTGTTGAATGTTTTTGTTTATTCCATTTGCAACTTTCATGATTCTTAGTATAACAGTGACTTTCTTCTTCTTCTTTTTTTTTTTTTTTTTTTTGGTTTATCCTCACCCGAGGATATTTTTCCACTGATTTTTAGGAATAGTGGAAGATAGAGGGAAAAACAGAAACATCGATGTGAGAGAAACACATCTATTGGTTGCCTCCTGCACGTACCCTTGACCAGAATCAAACCCAGGACCCTTTGATCCGCAGCCAATGCTCTATCCACTGACCCAGACCAGCCAGAGCTGGCTGTGTTATTTTAGGTGACTCTGGATTGTGTTTGACCCTTCCCTTTCCGTTGGACTTTCCTGGCACTGCTTCAGTGGGGAAAGGGGAGTCCCTCCCTGCCTTTTATTTTTAGGTGGAGGTGGAAGTGCAGGCCCCCCACTTGGCCATGATTGACACCTCAGGTGGGAAGTGCCTGTGTGGGGTGCAGGGGAGTTCAGCTTTCCATATGTCCCCCTCTGACATCGCCCCAACAGGGAGAGTGAGGAGGCCTATTACCTGCTGGGTGGGAATAGAAGTCCTAGCTCCCTGCCTGGCCTCCTGACACCTCCCTGGCCGGGGTGCTGGGGCGCCTCTAGCAGGCGGGGTGGAAGTGTAGACTTTGTTGGCATGGTGGGAGTGGGCTCCATCTCTTCTGTGGTGTCTGGCTGGAGTAGGGTGGTTATTGTCTGAGAGTTTCTGTCTTGCCAGGCTGTTCCTTCCCTGGCTCTTTGGCTCGAGAAAGCAGGCTTTTCTCTTGGCCCGTTGACATGTCCAGGTTGCCTGCTCCTCCAGTCCCCCCTCTGGGACAGGGAGGCAAAAAGAAAACCAGGGCATGCGCCTCCTTATCGTTTCTTGGGTCCTGAAGTGTCCATCTTGCCTGCCTTCTCTTCACTTTCAGAGTCTTCTCCGTTTCGTCTTCTATCCAATGCCCCCGGTTTTATTTGTACTTAGGATAGGGAAGTTATGTCGCCCATATTCCAGGAAGGAGAGGTTTCAGGGAACCGTTTTTGGGAAAGGCTTTGGGTTGAGTCCAACCCGACTCTTTCCAGAGAGGAGCCGGAAAGAGGCACAGCCTCTGCTGTATTGGGCCGGTGAGGGAAGCTGTTGAAGCAGAAGGGAAGCAGGCCAGGGGTGCTTTCATGTGGTGGCTTTTCCATGGGGGTTAGGCCATGTGCTTTCTCCAGGGTCGCCTGCTTGAAACAGAGCTCAGTCCTTCTTCAGTTCCATACAGCTCAGCTTGGATCCTCATTATCCACAACAGATACCTGCTTCTCCTGCACGCTCCCCATCCCGCAAAAACACAAACAACCAAAAAACAGCCACCCAGCCAGAGAATAGCACTAGCTGCATGAGTGATAGAGCATGTCCCCTGGGCTAGCTTCCTTGGGAGGTCTGCATTTCAAGTTGTTAGGGGTTTTCAGGAAGGAAATGCCTTCCATCTACCGGAGGCCTCGCCCAGGAAAGAAGGTGAGGATTGAGAGGGGTGACTGCTGCCTCACAGAACTGCTGGGAGCCTCCAGTCCGCGGGGACAGGCTCTGCTGGGTACTCCTAGGTCAGTGATGGCGAACCTATGACACGCGTGTCAGAGGTGACATGCGAACTCATATTTTTTGGTTGATTTTTCTTTGTTACATGGCATTTAAATATATAAAATAAATATCAAAAATATAAGTCTTTGTTTTACTATGGTTGCAAATATCAAAAAATTTCTATATGTGACACGGCACCGGAGTTAAGTTAGGGTTTTTCAAAATGCTGACATGCCGAGCTCAAAAGGTTCGCCGTCACTGTCCTAGGCCTACCAACACAGTGGGCTCCGCTGTTGGCATTAGGTACTCTGAGAGGTATAGGGAGAAGCACTTGCTGAGCCAGGTGGCCGGGTTGGGATGACAGGTGCTCTGAGAGGGGTGTCCTGGTGTCTGGCTCTTCTGGCTGTGGACTGGGTTGCAGAATCTGGTGTTCTCAGTAGAAACTGCTCTGCACTACTAGGTTGTCTCCCCTATTTCCCCACACGTGCAGTCATTCCTGTCGCGTGCCTGTGCCCACAGAGCCCTCCTGTCCCAGGCCATCCTCCTGTTTGTGGGAGGGGGTGGCAGGGAGGCTTACATCCTTCACAGTCAGATCTGCTCCATCTGCTCCCTTGCTGTCGCCCAGCGGACGCCTGGTGGTTCTTGTTGTCATTCAGCTGTGGGTACCAAGTCAACCCTTAGGTGCTTCTTGCTCCACCTCTTCTCTCTCAGGCCAGTGCCTGCTGCCTGTTGCTCCCCTCTGGCCTCTAGGTCATTCCACCTCCCTTCCTACAAACCAATGGACTGGGTTGTTACTGCCTTTTGAAACTTTGTTCTGGGTCTCTTTGAATTAAGTTTCCCAAATCTGGAGGGGTTGAGAAGGGGGGCAGGGTCACTTGAAAACTTTCCCAGATATGGCCTTCTCAGGTGCGAGAGACAGATTCATGAACTTAAATTCTTTTGGACTGTGAACCCACAAAAATAGGAGCAGTTTCTTATTTATCTCTGCTTTCCCATCGCCTGACACAGGCCTTGGTAGAGTGCTTTAACAGTTTTATTGCGATAACATTCACGTACTGTGTAACTGACCCATTTAAAGTGTACAATTTGATGATTTTCAGTATATTCCCAGAGGTGTGTACCCATCACCACAATTGATTTTAGAACATATTCATCATCCCCAAAAGAAGCCCTGTACCTTTTTGCTGTCACCCCCCAACTTCTATCCCCCAGCCCAAGGCACCCACTAATCCACCTCCTGTCACTGATTTGCCTTGGTACATGTTCTTGATCGAGGGTTACCTGCCTCCCATCCTGTTCCTCCTCCCGGAGCAGGTGTTTCTTGCCCTGGTCCTCCATTGGCCCAGCCTTCCCATGTTTCAGGACAACCTGCACACCTGGAAAGGTACCCTTTGGAGTGCTCTGTAGAAGGAAGTCATAGCCAAGCAAGTGGATGCTGGCAGGCTCCCCGGTGTACAGCACATGGGGCTGTGCACACAGTAGGCCTGAGTAGACATTTGTTGAGTGAATAATGACACTGATGGTGGGCCGGGATGAAACAGTGGCTGGGTTCTGAGGGAATTGTGCCAGTCCTTCAGGTCTCCCACTGTCCCTTTCAGGGACAGGTCCAGTAAATATAGCAGATAGTGGGAAGGTACCTCAGAGCCCTGCACCCAGAGACTAGGAGGGTGGTATACAATTAAAGCTAAGCAGAAATGGGAGATATGACTGTGGTCCAACCTTCCGATGTTACAGATCAGAGAACTGTAGGCTGAGAGCAAAGTGAGGATTCACCGGGCCCAGGAGACCCACCCTAACGCTGACCTCTCCATCCTTCGTGCTCTGCTCTCCCAGGCAGATTTATTTCCTCACCCAGGTCATGGCCCTCCTGAGATGTGTCTCTAACCCTGGTTCCCTGCCAGCACCCACTCAGTGTTTCATCAAAGCCAGCCTCTCAACTTCCTTCCTCCAGCCCACTCCATATCCCTTGCCCAAAGCCCCTTGTACCTGCTCTGTTTATGTCCATGGGGAAAAGCCAGTGTTTCCCTTAGGGGCCTTGAGGACCCTGCAGAAGCTAAGAAAAAAGAGTGTTCTTGTCTCATCCAGATGCTGTGTGACCTCTGGCAAGTAACCTTCCCTTTCTGAGTCACAGATTCCACAGCTCTAAGATGAGGTGGTGTGACAGGGCCTCCCAGTTTGGAGACTATTAAATAAAAAGCATCTTAGGAGGGCCTCAAAGGCTCACCCAGAGATCAGTCTTTATATGTAAAGTAGAGGTGGGTTTTACTTTGTGTTACAGCCCTCCAAAGGATAGTGGACAGATAGGCCTGCGCATGCCTTTTCCAACCCCTTCTCACTCTCTGTGGTGGCTAAGACGGGAGGCAGAGCCAGAGGATCTGTCTGGACCTTTTAGTTCATGTTGAACTCCTACTGCCAGGGTCTCAGATGAGGGGGACTCTTTGAATATAAAAATATAATAATAACTAACATTTATTAAGCACTTGGAGGCCAAATACTGTACTCAGTATTTTTTCCTCAGTTTTATTATTATTATTATTTTTGTTTGTTTTTCAGAGAGGAAGGGAGAAGGAGAGAGAGATAGTAACATCAATGATGAGAGGGAATCATTGCTCGGCTGCTTCCTGAATGCCTCCTTCCCCCGACTGGGGATCGAGCCCACAACCCAGTCATGTGCCCTGACCAGGAATAGAACTGCGACCTCCTGGTTTATAGGTTGATGCTCGACTACTGAGCCACGCCCAGCCAGGCTCAGATTTTTTCTTTTTTTTAAATAGGGTTCACACACCATAAGATTAAAGTGTATGATTCAGTAATTTGTAGCATATTCACAAGTTCATGCAATCGTCTCTGCTATCTAATTCCAGAACATTTTCATCACCACAAAAAGAAACTCATACGTGTTAGTGTTCACTCCCATCTCTTGTTTCCTCCATGTCCTAGCAACACTAACCTGCTTTCTGTTTTTATGGATTTACTTATTCATATGAATGGAATCATACAATATGTCTGAGGTCTTTTGTGTCTGTCTTCTCACACTTAGCATAATGTCTTCATGTTGTATGTCAGCACTTTGTGCCTTTTTATTGCTGAATAATATTCTATTGTATGGATATACCAGGTTTGTTTATCCATTCATCTGTTGATAGTTATTAAAATGGTATTACCTTTTAGTCATTGTTTGTAGTGCTGCTGTTAATATTCATGTCCAAGTTTTTATTTAAGCACCTGCTTTCAGTGTTCTTGAATGTGTATACTTAGGAATGGAATTCTGGGTGCCATGGAATTCTGCGTTTAACCTTTTGGGAACTGGCAGCCTGTTTTCCACAGGGGCTCCACCATTGTATGCTCCTTTGCATTATCTCATCCATCCTCACATAAGCGTCATGGGGTCCAGGTATAATCATCACCCATCCCCCTCCCTTTCAAACGGGGGAGTTGAGACTCAGAGGGTTTTCAGTCCAAGGTCATACAGCCACTAATACGATGACTCTTTGGCCAGTGCTAGCTGTGATCACTAAAGCAGTGTCTCTTCTCCCAGACCCTGGTTTGACCATCAGAGTGAGGGCTTTGACTCTGTTGTTCATGTGCTATAGCTAGTGCTGGCACACATTGGCACTCACATGGCTTTTGAAGAAAATGCCATTTTTTCCTGATCTTGGTAGCGTGATCCGGAACTGGAGAGAGGCATCTGTTTCTTAGGAGTTCCTAAACTCTGCACTTTCTCAGCTTCCTGCTGGGTGTTGTGCTCCACTCTTCATACCCGATGCTGTAGACTTCCTATGAGCCTCTGTGTCCAATATCTTTCTTGGAGACTCAGCCTGTGGTTGGGGGATGAGCTATGTGGAATATGCTAAGCAGAGGTGACTTCTATTTCTCCTAAGTGCTTGTCATTAATTTGACTGAAACTTGTTCTCGTTCGTTCTCTCTCTCTCTCTCTCTCTCTCTCTCTCTCTCTCTCTCTCTCTGAATTTTGCAGTCTATGAAATTCATGTATTTTATTTCAATCATCTCTAAACTCCAATGATTTCCCCCCTCCTTGCTTCCTGAATTATCACGAAAAGTACAGCGGATTGATGACCTGCCCTTTTCTCCTCTAGGCAAAACCCATTTATGGTGGCTGGCTGCTCTTGGCTCCAGATGGGACTGACTTTGACAATCCAGTACATCGGTCTCGGGTAAGGGAACCATGAACTCCTGGGGTGGGAGGGACCAGAGAGGGGCATACTGACAGAATGGGAGAGGGAGATGCAGAATTGACAGCAGGTTAGGGGGTGGTTGGGTCTACAGGGAACCCCCATTTGGCAGACTTGGCGTACCCACAGGAAACGTCTCAATTACACGTAGTTAAATCTGATGCTCCCTTCACAATGAGAAGCTCTCACATGGTGCTGCTTGCGTCATAGCTCAGCTTTGATTCTAGAAATAGTTCAATGGAAAAGGAAAAGTCAGAAGGGCAGTTCAGCCAATGTTTGCAGGTCTGGTACGTAGGCGCCCAGTTCCTTCAGTGCCAAGGCCCTGCCTCCTGCAGCTCCCTTCTTTCCTCTCCTCCCTTCCTCCCTTGCCAGGGACTCAGCACATAGGCACTAGGAAAGGGAGGAGGCCCAGCCCCTTGGTCCCTGCTGTGCACAGGCTGCTGGAGCAGTGAGATGGTCAGACCAGCCTTGCCCCTGACCAGAGGTTTTTATTCCTCTGCCAGGGATCCCCATTGGATTTAACTTCAATTAAAATACCCTCTTTCCTTTTCCACATGCTTTTTCCTGGTGCTGCTGCCTGTACCCTATAAATTTCTCCAACTTTGCTCCTCTTACCACCTGCTCACTCAGAGAGCCTCTGGCCTGTCTCGGTCTCTGCTGCCCCAGCCTGAATGCTATAGTCCAGGACAGGGCTTGTGGGCCTCACAGACCTCGTATTGGGTCTGGGTCCTTTGGGAATCCTTCTAGAATGGCTTTGTCTTTAGAAACTACAAATAGTGCCTTGGAAATGTTTCTTGGGAGGAGTTTCTCCCTAGACACGCAATGTGGATCAGTCCTCTACGGTCCTCTTTATAAGGCTCTGTTAGTGTCCTGTTCCTGCCACCAGGTGGGAGAGCTGTGCTTTAATGTCTGCAGCAACCATTTATATTGAGGTCATACAGAACTGCTTCTAATGGGAAGTCATTCATATAAATGATGTAATTCTGGCCCAAAGCAAAGAGACATGATGTTTTAGTTAGTTCTTATGGCCTTATTGCCAGTAAAAGTATGAATTATGTTGGGCTTTTTGAAATGTTGAAAACGGGTCATGGATCCTCATGAAGGAGGCACATACCCTTGTGGTCCTTTTTATTCCACTGTCAGTGCCATTGGACCACCCTTGTCCCAGTGCCTGGCCTTTGGTTGGAGAGGAGAGGGCACCCTGCCAGTCGCATGCTCCCTGGACATCGGTGTCAGTTGTTCCCACTCATCAGTTTTTGTTAGCTCACTTCTTAGTACTCGAGCTGGCTGTCTCTTTCCCGGTCTCCCATTCCCTGTGGATCATTGGAACAACCTCTTATAGCAGTTTCCTATGTTTTCTCAGAGGTGGGGGATCAGAGCTTGGTGTTCTCAGGTTATTCCATATCGTGTCAGATAATTCATAAAGTAAACACTGACACATACCATGTGGTAAGCTCTGTGCTGGGTACATAGAGAGTGCAAAAAGGTGATCAAGACATTTCTGCTCCCGAGGAGCTTGCAATTAAAATGAACAGACATCTTGTTAATTCTCAGTAACGTGTATGGAAGCATACTGGGTGGCTTGGGCTTCTCGGGCCCGGTCCTGGAGAATAAGTCACTGTTCTCCCACCTGAGATCCCTCCTTTCCTGCCATCCGCCTCAGAAATGGCAGCTGTGGAAGCAGCATTCTTTAAATACAGCTTTGTCAGATACCGGGGCTCAGCAAGGGGAGATCAGGGCCAGCACCCTCCTAAACACCCACTCCGTGTTCCTTTGCAGAAATGGCAGCGGCGGTTCTTTATCCTCTACGAGCATGGCCTCCTGCGCTACGCCCTGGATGAGATGGTGAGTGTCCTCCTTGGCCCATTCCTCGTCTCCAGCTTCGCCAGGCCACTTCATTGTGGCTGCATTTGCTCATCATCTATGAGCACAGCAACTGTGTACTCTCACTTGGGCTTCTGTTTTGGAGCCTGGAATTTTTGAAAAACTTGTGGCAACAGTAGAGCTGACCCTTAAAACCTAGACCCTTTGGTTTGAGGCATCTTAAGTGGTCATGGGTGAGAGTCAGTGGTGTGGGAGGAAGTCACTTCTATCCACGGCTTCTAGGGGTTGGACTTGGCCATAGCACTCCTAGTAGAAGTGGAGCAGGCTGTGGACCTGCAGGGCAGATGGGAGGCTGGCTGTGCTGTACATGTGGAAGTTGGGCACATGTGTTCACCTTCTATAGTCCCAAGACTGCCCCTCAGTTCCATGGCTGTAATTGGTCTTGCTCATCCAACTGATCTGCAGAAGTTTCCTGGTTGTCATTGTTCTTCTAGTCACTAAGCCAGGGCATGCAGGTCCTTCTTGCCCTGTCACCCCCTAGTTTGCTTCCTGCTTCCTGGACTGGATGAGTGTTTATTGCTCTTGGTCTAGAGGCAAACTTGAAAACCAACCAGGTAGAATGTTCTGGCTTTCCTTTTTCTACCCATTTTGTGTACTGATTTTTTTCTCTAAAGGAGATTGGTCTCCTGACTAAAGTATGGCTGAATTCCAAGCTCTATAAAGGGTTGGAGATGGAGAATTTGAGCTCTTTTCCGGTTCCATTTGAGTATGTGAATGTGAGTGTATTCATTTGTACAGCATTTTTAAATTGGGATTATCCTATAAAATCTGGTCACACCATGTAAAATAGATTAACCCCATCCCTTTGCAGGAAGGGTGAAAGCAGGGTCTAGAGGTGTGAGCAGAAATGACTGTCTACCCAAGCACCTCCGACTATGTGGACACTTGGGTTTTAGGGTGGTTATTACAGCTAATTGGTGAATATAAGTGGGTTCACTTCCACACGTGGGTCCCAATCTTTGTACTGTGATGCTTTCTCTATTTTGTTTCTGGGATGAATTAATAGGTATGATATCTAGTGTGGAATTAGTAGGTATGACACTTAGTTCTTTATTGACTATCACCTCGTTGGTTTCTTCTTAAAAAGAACTTTCTTCCTTCTCATTCTTTCTGTGAGCATATTTGTACATTGTGGATGGGCCACAGAGGGTTTTTACCACGGAAACATCTGTGATCCAGAGTGATTTGAGGTGACTGGGTTGGAGGTGAGTGCTAATGGGGTGATGGGACTCGCTAGGGAGCAGGGAAACTGATTTCACTGGACACTCGTTTCCTTTAAGGAAAGGAGGCAGGTGTGGAAGCAGAGCCAGTGCTCCCCATGAGTTCTCCCAACTTGGCTGTGGTGCCTGCAGGGGCGCTGGAGCGGGAGCCCGGCTGCTAAGAGCCTGGAGGTTCACTGTGTCCTCCCCTCTGCCCGTGACCTGTTCAGAAGCTCTGCGAAGACTAGCAATTAGAGAAGAGCCTCAGAGGTTACTGGGTTATATGCAGACCGGGCTGGGCAATGAGTTCCCTGGACTTTCCTTGCACATTGATGCTTCTGGTCAGGAGCTCTTCCTGTGGGTCTAACTGGAGTCCAGCACAATTCATTATTCCCTGCAGCTCAGAGGCACAGGCACCAAGAGGGTGGCTACTGGGGACGCCTTTGTGTGGGCACAAACGCAGAGCACATGCTGCATCCCAAGAGCTGTTGAGCCCTGAGGACTGACACCTTGCAGTACAATTTGGTCTCCCAGCAACCTGGATGCTGGTTGGGCAGAAGTGGAGCTGTGCTAGTGACGTGAGAAAAGAAAGAAGCCTCAGCAAAAACTTGGACTGCAGGGAGGGCATTGGGGGAATGCCCAGAGTTGAGAGTTTTGGGCCATGGGCCACTTTCTGGCAGATGACCTTGGAGCTAAAGACCCTGTGAGCCAGTTAGTGCTGATCTGCCCAAACTGTGGGTGGTACAGATAGACTGCCTCTCCAGGGAAGAAACTGGCATTATTTCTATGAGTGAAAAAACAGCCGTGGCAGTTGTTTTGAAATACCTTTAAAGCTACATTTCACATGTAAGGATTTTCCCTTATGTATGGGCAAGGTTGCAAGGAAGCGTCTGGGTTGCACTTACAAAGAGGCTGAGTGAAGGGGCAGTCAGGTGCCAGCGGCCCATGGTCAGCATCATCGACCATTGCCATGGGGCTTCTAGGCGGGCACCTGTTTCCCGCGGTTTGTATCAGGCCTTGTTCTTCATGGCCACTTCCCGGATGAGCGTGATCCAGAATCTCAGAGCTCCAGCCCAGAGGTCAGTTTTCCTGAAGCTTGGAGTCCCCGCCTCACCCGGGCAGCAGGAGCCCTGAGACCTGGAGCAGAGCTTTTCAGACAGCATGTGTGTGCATGAATTCTAGCCATGCTGGAGGTCTTCTCAGCAGGGACCACAGTGCCTCTGAGGGCCCCCTGTCTGGAGTCATCTTTGATTCTCACAGCTGTGTGGAGAGAAGGGGTTGCTACTGGCCCTGGTAGGTAGAGGCCAAGGGTGCTGCTCCATGTGCTTTGATGCACAGAACAGCACCCCGCACAGCAAGAGTGTCTGGTTCCAGAGGTCAGCAGTGCCAAGGCTTAGAAACTGTGAGATCTTGTCAATGACTTACTTAAATTTTTAAAAATGAAAACATGAATTGTTGTCATCCTTGTTCTTAAAAGATACGGAAGGACTCAGCCATCAGATTTTCTGGGAATGAGAGAGGTGATGGGGCAGGGTTAGCCTGCTGGCTGGTAATGGTAAGTGCCAGGCAAGGAATAGGGGTGGGCCTGTTTCTGGTATGAAGGGGTATCTGTGAAGTGTCCCTGCATATCAGGTGACCACAAGGCTAGCAGAACTGCATAGGTGTGGCTTTTACCCAGGGAGCATAGGTACCACTTCCTGTGGCATGCTCAGGCCCTCCTGCCTGGACAGTGGCCCTACTCAGTGTGGTCTCCAAGCCTAGCAGCTCTGAGCTGCCAGTAGCCACCATTGATGCTACCACTTCTGCCAAGCTTCGCTCCATAGACCGCCCGCCCCCTAGACCTCCATAGTTAATCTGCATGTATTAACTTTTGTACCATTTTATGGCTGGGCTGTTCCCTTAACACTTAGTCACAATCTCTTTCAAATTATCACTTGACTTTTATACAATATTACTATTTGTTTTAATTTGTTTAAATGTTATCTTACCAACTAGATTGTGATGTGTGTGTTTTTTTCATTGTTGGGCCCTAATTTTTATTTTTTATTGATTTCAGAGAGGAAGGGAGAGGAGAGGGAGAGATAGAAACATCAATGATGAGAGAGAATCATTGATTGGCTGCCTCCTGCACACCCACACTGGGATCGAGCCCACAACTCGGACATGTGCCCTGACCGGGAATCGAACCCTGACCTCTCAGTTGCACTTGGGAAATTTCTTTTCCTTTTTTGGGAAAATTGTCTCAACCACTGAGCCACACCAGCTGGGCTTGGGCCCTAATTCTTGGTATCTTTCTGCATTGTCTGGCCTGAGGTTTATATGGTAGAGACCAGTAAATATTAGTTGAGTTGAACTACCCCCCTTTGTAAATGCATTGTTGCAGAATTTCTGCTTTCAGTTTGAGAAGGTAGGAGCTGGGGTGCTTTTGGGAGAGGGGTTAGGTGTGTTGTGTGTGCAACTCTTAATGGGTTCCTTAGCAGAAGGAAGAACGCCCTCCAGAGGGCTCTGGAGAACCAACGGCGGCGGGCGGGGGAGGGCTGGTCTGGGCCCCTCACTGGGACCAAGAGGGACCCAGCAGTCGCTGTGGCTGCCAGCAGTCCCAGCAGAGAGGAGGGCTCAGCCCCTGGGTGGTGTCTGCCTCCGCACTGCTCCGAGAGGCCTTTCTGCTGGGCTGGGCCCTCAGGACTGGCTGCTGCCTTTCTCTGCTGGTGGCTCTGAGTTGGGACTAACGTTCGGGAATCACTTTTTCTTATTTGGGAAGTTTTTTCTGACTGTACCCACGTACCCTGTGATTCGGTGTGGAGGAGGCAATCTTCCCAAAAGGAAAAGAAAGTTCCCAAATGCAAGGTGAGGCGAGGTGGGCTCAGGGCAGCCTTACAGACAAGGGGGGTAGTGGGGGGTGGCGGGGGAGGGCGCACTGGGCCTCTGGTTTTTCAGGAGTGGACACAGTGAAGAATCTAGAAGCCCCAAACTTCTGCCTCTCTCCTCCACTTTTGTTTTCCTCCTGTAATCCGCCCATTATTGTACCAAATTCTGCCATTTCTTTTTTTTAAAATATATTTTTATTGACTTCAGAGAGGACGGGAGAGGGAGAGAGATAGAAACATCAATGATGAGAGAGAATCATTGATTGGCTGCCTCCTGCACGCCCCATACTGGGAATTGAGCCTGCAACCCAGGCGTGTGCCCTAACTGGGAGATGAACCGTAATCTCCTGGTTCATAGGTCGACGCTCAACCCCTGGGCCACACTGGCCGGGCTGCCCCTTCTTTTTGGCTTTTGGGGCCTGGTGTAAGGCTAAGTTGCTGGCCTCATCAGAACGCAAAGGTCATTTTAGAAGGCTTTTCTGGAGAAGGACCAAGTCCAGAAGGAAAGCAGGCTGGGTGTTAGGCAGAGCACACTGAGCAGTGAAGCTCTGGCTCTTGCTTTCATGTTCTCTTCCTTTTCCATCTGGAAGCAGGCAAAAAGATGGTCTCAGCTTTGTTTGTTTTTAATTATGGTAAAATATCTGTAACAAAATTTACCATTTTAACCATTTTTAAGAGTACAGTTATGTGGCATTAAGCACATTCACATTGTTGTGCAACCATTACCCCATCCATCCGCAGAATTCTTTTCATCTTGCAAAACGGAAATACTGTTCCTGATAAATACTAATTCCTCAGTTCCCCTCCCCCCAGCCCCTGGCAGTCCCATTCTATTCATATAAGTGGCACCATACAGTATTTGTTCTTCTGTGTCTGGCTAATTTCACTTAGTATGAAATTAGCCAGATTGGGTTGACCCAGGTTGGAGCATGTATCATAATCTTCTTCCTTAAAAAAATGAAAGCGATGGGTCTAATGCTCCTGAACCCTGTCTGCTGAAACAAATGGGCCCTGGTCTCTCCCATATGGAAACTGACCAGCTTGTACCCAGGCCTCTGTGGCAGATGTGTGGTAGTGAGGGCCACCTCTTGCTGTGCGAATCTCCTCTTTCTCCTCTAGAGTCCTTCAGAGTTTGGATAGACCGGAGCTGCATGACTTTGCAGGTGCCATGCTGCCAAGGACTTAAGCTCAGCTCACGTCCTTAGACATATGAGGGAAACACTTAGCTCTCGGGGTCTGCTTTTCCTGGGGGCAGCTGTGGATCTGTCAGTTCCATAGGATGCGAAGGTCTAGCCAGAGAAGTTACTCTGGGATTCTGTGCTGTGTGTAAAGCCAGGGCTTGGTCTGCATGCTTTTCAGAGGACACCAAGTGCTCACAGGTTAGGTTTCTGGCTCCTTTATAGTTTGCTTCCTGAAGGACAGAGTCCTGGAGGCTGCTTTGACCTCAGGAACTTTGCCACTTTACTCTTGACAAATTTAGGCCACTTCTGGTGTTGAGTCAAAGCCCTGAGTAGGACACCGATGGCCAAGGCCTAGGGGAGTGGGCAGGGGGTCTCCCAGCTCAGCCCTGCTGCTGTCAGGGCCTGCCTGGGGTCCTCTTGCTCCTCTGCAGCTGAGCCCTCTATCCCTCATCCATCATTTTGCAGACATTCTCCTGCATGAGAATCTCCTGAGAGCAAGACCCAGGTATCCACAGTTTAAATAACCACCTCCTGTGACTTTTAGGAAGTGCTAATATTTGAGAACCCCTGCTTTAAGCTCTGGCATTGTTTCCCCCCACTGGGAGCTTTCCTAGACAGGCTGAGGATGTGATTCACTGGTAACCATGGTGGCTGTTGTGTCCATAGCAAAGCACTGCAGGGGAAGGACTCATGGCCAAAGAAGGCCCCTCTCGTGGTGAAGCTCACAGGCTTTGAGACCCACGTGAACATGTGAAGATTAACTACCAGACAGAACCATAACATGCATGTTATTCAAGGCATTGTGTGGCCTGGGAGTCAGAGATGTCTTCTGGGAGGAAAGGCAGGGTCTTGGCCTCCTTCCCGCTTGTCATGGAGATTGAGGAGAAGCGGCCAGTGCTCTGTGCTGGCTCTTCAGGAAGAGTCTTTACTGTGGTTCTCATAGCAACATGGATGGATGATACGCCATTTAGCAGATGAAAACTGAGGCCCTACATCAGAAAGATCATACACCATGACCAAGTAGGATTTATCCCAGGGATGCAAGGATGGTACAATATCCACAAATCAATAAACGTGATACATCACATAAACAAATTGAAAGAAAAAACCACATGGTCATATCAATTGATGCAGAAAAAGCATTTGACAAAATCCAACACCCATTTTTGATAAAAACT
>NW_006298349.1:719529-721831 GCF_000327345.1 Myotis davidii
ATTGCTAGCAAACAGAATAGTGCCTGGCATACAGAAGTGCTTCATAAATACTCTTTGAATGAGCAGAGCTGCCTCAAACAGATTGTCAAAATGCAGTGGGAAGGCCGGGGAGGGATGGGGGGCAGGAGGTAGGGCGGTAAGAGATCAACCGAAGGACTTGTATGCATGCATATAAGTATAACCAATGGACATAAGACACTGGGGGGTTGGGGAGGCTAGGGGATTGTCAAGGGCGGGGGGAAAAAAGGGACATATATGTAATACCCTTTGTAATACTTTAAGCAATAAAAAAGAAAACTGAGGCCCAGCGAGGTCATGGGGTCGTTAAACTCATGAGTGACAGAACTTGGATTTGAGACATCTTCTGGGAGAATGATGGTGTTTTTTCTCAGTGGTCCTGTTCTTTGCTGTGTCCAGGTACAGGAGCAAAGGGGCACAGTGGCACTGCTGAGGGCAGGCAGGCTCTCAGCATCTTGCCCACCCTTGGTTTTATCAGTAGCCACAGATTGGCAGTTACAGTAATCTCCCTGTGTCTTCAAGTGTGTTGAGCTGCGCTGACTTCAGACCTGCAGTCTGGGTCTTGAACAGCAGGGATTCAGAGGTGTGTGGAAATCAGAGTAAGACGAAGTAGCCCTGTGCCTGTGTGTGAGGCAGAGAAGCTTCCTCAGACGCGGGCCTCTTCGTGTTCAAAGGATGCGGTCGAGATGGGGATCAGAGATCTGTTACAGGTTAGACTCATGTTTTTTAGGTTTACTTTAAAATCTGTCATGTGTTGGCCCTTGCTTTGGCCTTCATGCCTTTTCCACATGGTTTCGGCCTCCAAGGGATGGAGGCAGGCCTGTTGGAGTAGGTGCTGACAGCTCGGGGAGTGTAGGAAGAGTGTCGGTTCAGGAGTCCAGGAAATGTGGGTGTTTTTTGTGTTTTTGTTTTTAATTCTCACCTAAGGATATGTTTATTGATTTTAGAGGGAGAGGAAGGGGGAGAGAGAAACATCGATATGAGAGAGATGTTTGCATAGGTTGCATCCCCTATGTGCCCCAACTGGGGATTAATCTTGCAAAATTTTGGTGCATGGGACGACACTCCAACTGACTGAGCCACCTGGCCAGGGCAGAAAGGTGGGTTTTAATCCAGTTCCTCTGTTTCTGGCTGAGTGGCCGTGAGCAAGGTCCTCCTCTCTGCCTGGTTTCCCTCCGTAGGAGCTGTGCAGTGTCACTGAGCCTGCACTGAGCTGCTCTTCTGCAGCCCTTTGCTTGCTGTGGTAAAGGGTAGTTTTAAAATTAACTTTGAACTTGGAAGTGTTCTCACCCTTACCTAGCCCGCGGGCAGGCTGGGGACTGACTGGTGAAGAGGGACAGCCCCCCGGGCCCCACGGTGCCCACGCTCCCCGAGGGCTCTGGGTGCTGTCACACGCAGGCTGGGGACTGTCCAGTGGGTTCTGCACAGAACCTTGAACACATTTTTAAACGGATACAACCTGGTGCTGCTGGAGTTGAAGCTGTGGAATGTTTGCAGCCTCTGTGCCAGCCGCAGTGAGGGTGTGCCCTGGCTGAAGGGTGTCCTCCTGCAGCCGAGTCACCCATGTGCCTGCACAGGCGAGATGCCTCTTCTTGTTGATCATTCCGCTAACTCACTCTCCCAAAATAATTAACTTGTTTTTGAACCTTTTAAGAGTAATAAATGCTTGCCAGTGTCGGCTGATGTGTGAAAAAAATCCTTCTAGGTAAACTTTGAGGCCAGTGCAGGGGCTGATGTTTGTGAGGAAAAGTGGAGAGCAGCTGGGAGATAGGCTGGGGGCCCCTGGCAACTCAGGGGGCCAGGGCCCAGCGTGCTGGCTGTCAAGGTTGGCAAAACCTGGGCGTGCTCAGGAGCTGTGGACTGGCCGGCCAGAGTGAGCTGAGGAGTTTACCCCTCCCCACTTTAGTTTTCTGGACCTGAGGCCTTAGATCTGAGGCCCTTGTCCCATCTTCCTCAATCGTGACAAGTAAAAGTAGTTCTCACCTCTTTGGGAGGGATGTTGTGATTAATCGCTTTGTGAGTCTTTATGTTCAAGATAACATGTGATCTGTAAGTCTGTGCTCCGCATGCCAGGCTTCACAGTTGGAGGGCAAGGTGCTGTGCAGTCCTGTGGTGCTGGTGTCATCTCCCAGTGGCAGGCAGGAGGTGACTGGGGCCCTGTGCTCAGTGGCTTCCTGCAGGCCACTTCGCCTTAGAGCATCTTTAGGCCAACTTTTAGTTACTTTGAAATGTGTGAGCGAGCAAGGTATGACACAGATGAACCCAGGTGGGATGGGAAACTCTT
>NW_006298349.1:721935-723212 GCF_000327345.1 Myotis davidii
GGCAGTGAAGCCCTTGTCAAAAGGCCAGGGGTCAGCGGTGAAGCTTACAAGTGCTACCTGTCTTTTTGCCTTAAAGTTTATTCATGACGATGGATGAAACTTCACCCATTGGAATGAGCATTGCTGATGCAGGGGCATTGTCTGTGTGTTTCTCTGGAATTTTTATTTATTTCAGAGAGGAAGGGAGAAAAAGATTGAAACATCAATAATGAGAGAGAATCATGATTGGCTGCCTCCTGCACGCCCCTCACTGGGGATCAAGCCGGCAACCTGGGCATGTGCTCTGACCGGGAATTGAACACGACCTCCTGGTTCATAGGTCGATGCTCAACCACTGAGCCATGCCGGCCAGGCATCTCTAGAATTTTCAGTGCAGATGTTGTTCTCTAGAAACTGGGAGCTGAACTTTAACGTAAGTTGGGGAGGAGCTTGGAGACACAGGCCTGTTAAGCCGTGTGAAAGTGCAACATTCTGCCTCTGGTAGATTTCTCTTGTCATTTACAACTGCATGCCGTCCCTGGTGACATGCTCCACACATGGAACAGCTGGGACATGGAAGCCATCAGGGGCGAATCATGGGGCTGTTTGGAGGAAGAACAGAGCAGACTTCTGGAGGTTAGAGTAAGAGGGGTTTCTAGAGATGAGCTCGGTCTAGATCTTTGTTTTATTGGTGGGGAGACACAGACTGGCAGCTGTGGGGGTCACAGACTGGCAAATGGGGCTCAACTGGTAAGTGTGGGGTGATAGCTGGGTTCCCTGGTTGCCTGGTCCCGATCTGGGGAGTGGGTGGGAATAGAAGGGCTCACTGTTTTACAGATGGGGCCTGGTCTGGGGCGGTGCAAACATTTGTACTCAGAGTGGGGGGCTCTTTTACATGGAGAGCCTAAGCTGGGAGAGGAAAGAATTAGAGAACATATAGGAATGAGCGGCTAAAGAGGGTTAGGTGAAAGGGGCAAGTAAACACCTGTCAGGTGTGGTAGGAAGGCTCTGCAGAAACCCTCAGTCATTGGCAAGAACCAAGAGAAGGCATAGGTCAGGCATGGTTTCCTTCCTCTGTCCCTGTCGCCAGGATTCTTTCCATGTGGGCCTCCCGCACAGGACGGCGAGCACCGGGAGCAGGACCTGCCGTTGGCCTGCCTATGGGACTGCGGGTAACGTCCCGGTGGGGAAGCTCTGTGCACGCTGGCTGGGAGGTGCGTCAGTCGGTCTGCCGTCGTCCTTGACTCAGGTGATTGAGTCTGTTGTAAATGTTTTAAGGAGCCCCCCCCCCCCCCCCC
>NW_006298349.1:723296-729052 GCF_000327345.1 Myotis davidii
CGCCCGAGAACCCACCTTCTTTGACTTGTAGACCACACTGTGAGGACTGGGCGACTCGGTGAATGCTTTCTGTCTCCCTGGGACCATGTGCTTGCCTTTCTTCCCAGTTACATAAATGGTGAGTCAAGGAGAGCAAAGTAGTAATTACCTGCTTGCTTCTGTTCAGTGCCCTGAGCCATGATGAGATCCTATTCTTCTCTCCTCGCTGTCTTCCCCAGGGCGCCCGCAGCTACTGAGTGGGGAGGCGTGTGGTCGCCCACAATTAGTTAACAGGGAAGTCTGACGATGGTTTACGTGTTGTCCACTTGGGCGCCATCTGTCTAGCGCTTCGAGTGTGTGCAGCTCTTTCAGGGATGGAAGGAGGTGAGGGGCGGTTGGCGCAGCAGTCCCATTGGGCTGGTGGCGGAGTTTCTGTGGCGCTCTGCAGAGCTGTGAGTGGACCCCTCTGGCTGCAGGGCCAGTGTTTGTGAGAATGGGCTGGGCGGCTCCCTCCCCTCAGAGAGAGAAATGACTTCGGGTTTTAGGAAAGTGAGCAGCTTGGAATAATTGGTTAGAAAACTAAGTAGCAGCAGGGAAAGAACTGTTGGAAAAAGTCATTTTGTGGAAGTTAGCAATGGAAAATATTTGGGCTGAAAAACAGAGCCAAGTAACTAGTACCTGGTGTGTTCATGTGTGTGCATAACGTGCTCGTACTCACACACACATCTTGGCAGCACGAAGCCAGGCTGCAGTCTTCCAGGAGCAGAGTCCCTGCACCTTGCTTCTCAGCCCTTGCACTCCACCGCCTCCTCAGGACCCCGCCCTTGGTGCACTGAGCTCCTCCTCCCTGGACACGGCTTTTGCTTTAGATCTTCTAAACGGGCCAAGTGTGATAAACTGATCCACTTATGGTATTAATTGTGAATAGTCAGTTTAATATGCCCTCCTTCCACTCCAGAAACCAGTTTTCACAAGAATCCTTTCCTTAGCGGGTGGGAAAGAGGTGTTCTTTATGGTGGGAAAGCTCTCCAAGCCCAGGAAAGGGTTCCACTGGTGGAATCTCAGAAACGGGTGAGCAAGTCGGGGAGACTCAGGAAGAGGGTGTCTCACGACCTGTCCCGAGTGCTGACCCTGCCCATGTACATGTGCACATTGATGATTCATTCACTCACAAACGCCTGTGGAGTGCCTCCAGTGTGTCCGAGGCGAAGTTCAGGGTGTCTTCGTTTGGGGGAGCAGGGTATTGGTAACACACAGTGTGGGTGCCCACGCCCCTGTGGCTGCCACGGCAACCTACCGCCCCAGAGGCTGGAGCAGCACCACTGTTCTCGGACAGTCTGAGCCCAGTCGCCACCCTCTTGGTCCGCACGGGCCACCAGGAGTCCGCGAACCACCGGTTGGCGACCGCTGGCCTGGAGGAAGGAGAGCAGAACCAGGCTCCCGGGTGGGGCTGAGTCCAGTGCCGCAGGGGCTGGGCCGGTTCCTCGGGAGGCTCCGGGAGCATCTGTGTCCTCGCCTGCAGATGGAGTCGGGCTGCCTGCACCCTCCACTCGTGGCCCCTTGTTAGCATCACTGCAGCCTCTCGCCTCCCTCGTGCCTCTCCTTCCCTTCTGTGCCGACTCTGCCTTTGCCTCTCCCATGAGGACACGTGTGTTCCATGTAGGGCCTCCCCCCTCAGCCAGGCTAACCTCCCATCTCCAGATCCTCACCGTAGTCACCTCTGCCACTCCCTTTGCCAGCGAAGGTCACACTCACGGGTTCCGGGGCTGGGAAGTGGGGATCTTTGGGGCCATTTTCAGCTGACATAGAGGTATGATCAGAGGGAGCTGTACAGAGTGCACTAGGGTGAGCAGACTCTGCTAGAAGTTTCCATGGGAGATATGAGCTGGGCTAGGTCTGAAGGGCAGAGTGGCATTGCCTTAGATCGACAGGGAGATCAGTGGGAAGGGCCTGTCACCTTCCTGGGAGGGCTAAGCAGTGCTCCTGGATGCCACTGCCAGGCAGGAGATGTAGGCACCAGAAACAGGAAAAGCAGTACATAGGAGAGGGAAGGGAAGAAGCTGGGGCCACCAGAGATGTCCCTGATGGCATCGTCCCACCAGGTGCCACATGTCTCTCCTTCCACAGCTGTCTTTGTCTTCAGAGTATGCCCGTCATTGGATATCAGTGTGGGAAAGGGCCTGAGAGGCCACCCTCGTGCTGATCAGGGTGATAGAGAAGTAAGTTGGCCCCCGTCATGCACCCTGGAGATGGCATCACGGAGCGCTGACGCCACTGCGACTCAAGTCAGCTTGTCCTTGAGACAAGCCCCTCCAAGTGAAAGGAGCGGCAGGTAGTACAGCTGCCTTCATTCCACACGCCCACAGGGAGTGAGGGAGGAAGAGGCCCATGCTGCCCCTGAGGAGTCTGCTGTCCCCTGGTGAGAGTGGTGTTGCTACCGAGCTGGTGGGCACGAAGGTGGATGAGTAGGACAGTGTAGGTGGAGGAGCACAGGAACTCTTAAAGGACTCGGTACAGTCCCAGCTGTGACCCCTCCAGCCCCGGCACACCCTTTCCCGAGCAGAGGAGAGGGCATTGGAGGCACGATCCTGAGGCCGGGACCAGCACTCTTTCACCTGCGCTCCGTCCCTCCTCAGGGACCTTCCTTTTGGGCTTCCTGGATGGGAGAGCAGTGGACAGACTGCCTGTCAGAGTCGGATATAAGGGATTTGTTTTCTTCCTCTGAACCCGTGGAGAGGGATTGTGCCTGTCTCCCTGCCAGCCAGTGAGGATCAGGTGGCCCCGCAGTGCCTTGAGGTGCCCACGTCCCAGCAGGAAAGCAGTGGGAGATGCTTAGTGGTGACATCAGGCCGTCTGTCCAAGGCTTTGGTGGCTGCAGCAGGGGCAGAAACCTGAGGTTCCCGTCCTCCAGGGAACCATGTACATGGCTTGGAACCAGCTTGCCTATTTGATAAATGTAGAGGTAAAAAGAAATGATGCACCAGTCATAGTGCTGGCTGCTCTCACTGGGCTCCATTCCATCTGTAAAATGGCCTTGTGGGGTGAGCACAACTGCCCAAGGAGGTTTTCCCCACAGAGCTGGTTTCTGGCATCAGGCCGTGGGATTGAAGGCTCGGAGGGGGAGCTGCTGGGCGCAAGCCCCACTCTGTGCACTGGGCTCAGGCATCCCACTCGCTCAAGGATTAATGCGCCTTTGTGTGGTTAACATTTGAAGAGCTCTCATGTGATGGAATAAACCAGTGGTTCTCAATCTTGGCTGCACATGAGAATCACCTGGGAATCCTTTTAAAATCCTGATTTCTGGGCCTTATCCTCCGGAAATTCTGTTTCTTTGTTATGGGGTGGGGCTACAACATTAGTAACAAAGAAACAGAATTTCCGGAGTATGAGGCCCAGAAATCAGGATTTTAAAAGAATTCCCAGGTGATTCTAATGTGCAGCCAAGGTTGAGAACCACTGGAATAAACCATAGCAGAAGTCTTTACACCTTGTTGGTGCGATTGGTGCTCAATCTTTTGGATTGCTGACGCCTGCTGAGTCCTCAGAGTAGCCACCGCATAACCAGCTGGCACAGAGAAGTGACAAGCAGCAGTTAAAGGGATAGGCCGCCTCTTTTCCTCATTCCTCGAGGGTGGGGTGAGGTTTGACTGACACCTGAGTGTGGGGACATGCCCAGCACTAACTTCCAGTGCATTCTCAGGAGACCCAGTCAGTACTGCCACATACTAGCATTCTGGTTCCAGTAACGTAGGCGGCCGCCCTGGCTGTACGTGAAGGGACCAGGGGAATGGTGGATGCAGTGTGGTGTGGGGAGGGTCCTTGGAGACAGATGAGGAGAGGAGAGGAGAGGTCTCCCCAGTCATTTGCCAGTAGGTTTCAGAGGCACATTCCCTCTCCACACAGTGGCTCTCTGCCTGGTGTTGGGATTGTGTGCATAGGGCAGTGTCCTTTCTTGGTGAGCTGTGAGTTCCTGAGAACACATAGCCCTGCTTTTCGTAGCAGCAGATCCTCATGTCTGTATAGGCCAGTGATGGTGAACCTTTTGAGCTCAGTGTGTCAGCATTTTGAAAAACCCTAACTTAACTCTGGTGCCGTGTTACATATAGAAATTTTTTGATATTTGCAACCATAGTAAAACAAAGATTTATATTTTTGATATTTATTTTATATATTTAAATGCCATTTAACAAAGAAAAATCAACCAAAAAAATGAGTTCGCGTGTCACCTCTGACACACGTGTCATAGGTTCGCCATCACTGGGTTAGGCACTCAGTAATGTGAGTGGATTAGAACTGTGAGTGGATTAGAACAGTGGCTGCAGCACGTGCCAGACAGCCTGTCTCGTCAGGGCCTCCTCACTGTGTCCCCGTGGCTCACAGACCTCTTTTTGGCCTCGGACGGTGGGAAAGCGGAGGGCATGAGACATGGAGGGGAAAGTGAGAGGCTGTGGTGGTGGATGTGGACGGGGACAGGAGAGGTGGCATGTGTGTTACAAGAATGTATCGGGTTTCTTATCTTTTGGCGGCCTCCATTCCAAGATGAAGAAGAGAGCACACTCATGCTCTATGAGAAAGGGTTAGGGAAACAGTCAGCCCCGCCCACGTGCACCTGGCATGGTTGCTGGTTGCTGCGTAAACAGTCACATTTGGGAGAGTGACGTGCAGTCGGAGTGTCATTGTAAATGGAGTTTACACAATGGCGGCTCACACTGGAAGAGGGCAGGTGCTGGGCTGAGCTTCGTATGAGAGCCCTTAGGAGGAAATAGTCTGGCACATGCTTGCCCTCTCCTGTTCTCTCCCCCCTGCCCCCACCCCCATTTTGAATTGCTTATATTATCTCATTGCTTACTTCCAACATATTTTCTAAGGTAGTGGTCAGCAAACTGCGGCTCACGAGCCACATGCGGCTCTTTGGCCCCTTGAGTGTGGCCACAAAGTTTCAATTGCACTGTACGTGTGCGCCCGCACGTGGTATTTTGTGGAAGAGCCACACTCAAGGGGCCGCAGTTTGCCGACCACTGCTCTAAGGCATCCTCTCTCCCTCCTCCAAGCAAAGCACTGTTACAATGCAAAGTGTGGCAAACATAGAGTCACTGTTTTCAACTAAACTTATTTCATCCGTGTGGCCAGACTCAACTTCCTCTGCTTCATATCCTGAGACTTGTTGTAATAGTGGGGAATGCTTGTGTTAAATGTGTAGAAAAAGAGTAACTATTGTGAGTGAGTCTGTGTCAGTCAGATACACACACTGGTTGTTATTTATTCAACACAAACAACAGCCCTGTCCTCAAAGATTGGAAAGGTTACGTCTGCATCCTTTGTCTTCTCTTTCCTACCAGGTGGGAGTGGGGGCAGAGAGGCTAGACCAGGGGTGGGCAAACTTTTTGACTCGAGGGCCACAATGGGTTCTTAAACTGGACCGGAGGGCCGGAACAAAAGCATGGATGGAGTGTTGGTGTGAACTAATATAATTCAAAGTAAACATTATTACATAAAAGGGTACGGTCTTTTTTTTCTTTTTCTTTTTAGTTTTATTCATTTCAAACCGGCCGGATCCGGCCCGCGGGCCGTAGTTTGCCCACGGCTGGGCTAGAACATGGCTGGTGGGAATTCTTGATAGTTCCCGTGATGCTCCATTCTTCTTCTTTGCTTCTCTTGGCCCACTGGACCTGACCACTGCTTTTGCTAAAATAAACACAGTCTGCCTTTCTAAAGCAGGAAAAGAGGAGTTGAAGTTTCTCTTGGGGTCACTCAGCATTTTCATATATTTTTTTTGC
>NW_006298349.1:729086-750139 GCF_000327345.1 Myotis davidii
GCTCATGTAGGTGATGTTGATGGACATGGCAATTTTCTTGGAAGGGACCCCTCCTCCTATGACTGTGGCCTCTGTGGGTGCAGTGAGCACAGTGTAGGGGCGGGCATCACCGCTGCCCAGGGGAAAGGAAGGCCATTAACCCAGAAAGGAATGCGTGTGGAAACACGTACCTGTGTGTTCATGCAGCCACTCGCTGACTGTTTGAGAGATCACAGGTGTTTGTTCCTAAAGGACGCTGTGGGGATGGCCCGTGCAGCAACTGGAAGGATGAAGAGGGGAGAGGTCTGCTGTGTGGGCCTGTGGATGAGTGGTACATATGAACATCTGATCGCCTGGGGGCCATTTTGGTCATGCTGGTTTCCTCCATATATTGTTAACCTTTTCCTGTCTGGGGAAAAAGCATTTGCCTAACTTTAGAACACATTCAGTTATTTGATTTCAACTTTGTATTGAACCCCAAAGCCAAGTGTTCAAACTGTAACAACCTTAGAAATGATCTTTTCGTAACTCCTTCAGGCAACACACAAACATTCCTGGCTGAGGGGAACATTCTTATTTCTAACTAGAGGCCCGGTACATGAAATTCGTGCACTTGGGGGCGGAGTGGGGGCGTCCCTCAGCCCGACCTGCACCCTCACACAGTTCGAGAGCCCTCAGGGGATGTCCAACTGACAGCTTAGGCCCGCTCTCCCCGGGGAGCGAGCCTAAGCTGTCAGTTGGGCATCCCTAGCACTACCGCAGAGGCAGGAGAGGCTCCCGCCACCACCGCTGCCCTTGCCAGCCATGAGCCCAGCTTCTGGCTGAGTGGCGCTCCCCCTGAGAGATTGGTCTGAAGCTGGCTCTCCGACATCCTCTGAGGGGTCCCAGATTGTGAGAGGGCACGGGCCAAAAGACCCCACTGGTGCATGATCGGAGCTGGGGAGAGATGCGGGAGGTTGGCCAGCTGGGAAGGGACCACGGAAGGCCTTTTGAGTTTGGCGTGTCAGCATTTTGAAAAACCCTAACTTAACTCTGGTGCCGTGTCACATATAGAAATTTTTTGATATTTGCAACCGTAGTAAAACAAAGATTTATATTTTTGATATTTATTTTATATATTTAAATGCCATTTAACAAGAAAAATCAACCAAAAAATGTCATAGATTCACCATCACTGTATTAGGCTTTGATTATATAGGACTAGAGGCCTGGTGCATGAAATTCGTGCATGGGAGGGGTCCCTCAACCCGACCTGCATCCTCTCCAATCTGGGACCTCCCTCTCACAATCCGGGACCACTGGCTCCTAACCACTCATCTGCCTTCCTGCCTGCCTGATCTCCCCTAACCCTCTGCCTGCCAGCCTGGTTGCCCCTAACTACCTTCCTCTGCCAGCCTTGTCGCCCCCAACTGCCCTCCCCTGTGAGCCTGGTCGCCCCTAACTGCTGTCCCCTGCTGCCGGCCTGATCCCCCTAACTACTCTCCCTTCCTTTCCTGATCGCATCTGTCTCTGCCTCGGCCCCACCACCATGGCTTTGTCTGGAAGATGTCCGGTCTAATTAGCATATTACCCTTTTATTACTATAGATGGCCTTGCCCATGAAGAAGGTAATGCATGAACACGTCCTGAAAAGTAGCATCCATAACTAACTGTCTGAGGGCACAGGAGGTCAGTCTTTCAGACTGTGGAAGTTATTTTATGTCCTCATTGGCGTGACAGTGGACAGTGTTTTGGAGGATGATGTAATATGTGTTCATTTCTCCAAACACAAAGGCTGAAAATTGGCCACATGGGAATTTTAAAAGCATTTTTGGGGGCCTTTTGCCCCCCAAAGTAATATACGTACATATTTTACAGGCGAATATGTAACCAGAGTCTTGTAATACCAGAGTCCACTGCCTTGTTCCTTCTGCCTCCTCCTGAGCCTGCTCCCAGAGGAGGCCATTGCCAGCTCCTGGAGCTCGGTTTCCAGTTCTCTGAGTTTGTAATCCCATGTTAACACTGCTACTTCTTGAGTTTTTAAAGATACTCTTGTGCACCATAAGATAGGAATTAGTTTTCATCTGCACAGCTTTGCCATATAACACACATGTACATAGGTGCAGGCACATTCATATTCTTGCATATTCTCTCATTCTTCCTCTATCCTACCAATATAGTTAAACTAAATTAAATATTAGGGTTAAATTAGTAGTGTTTAGATCATTATGACAATGTAGAAAGTGTGCACATTCAAGGCATGTAGGAAACTATGATTATAATTATTTTCCTATTTGGTTTCTCTTGCAGTTAATAATCACCTCTCCCCCTTCATTGTTTGTGTATTTAACTCACCTTAATTGAACTAATAACTTTCTGACAACTATAACACTGCTCTACGTGGGGGCAGGTCCTAGTGCATGGCTCCTTTTTCTCATAGCATCCCTCATGGAGCCTCTGTCCCCTGTTCCAGTTGGACTGGCTTTTCTCCAGGCCTGCTGCACACCTCTTGGCCTGGGGTTTGCCTTCTATTGCCCTGGAAATTCCCTTTTTCCTTCTCCTGGGTGTCCCAGGTTGATTTTTGTTAGTTTGTTTATGTTTCCATTTGGTGAAACCAGTGACCAAGGCACATGGGAAGAAAAAGTGCTGAGACCTTGCATGACTGAAATGCCTTTCCTCCCCACACTCTTGACTGGCTATAGAATGTTAGATCGGAAAGAATTTTCCTTGGAATTTTAAAGCCATTGTTTGTTTGTTTGTTAATCCTCATCCGAGGGTATTTTCCCCCCATTGATTTTTAGAGGGGGCGTGGAGAGAAAGAGAGAAATATCGATGTGAGAGAGACATGTGGATTGGTTGTCTCCCCCACTTCCCCTACACACACCCCAACCGAGGCTGAGGCTTGAGCCTGCAACTGAGGCACATGCCCTTGACTGGAATCGAACCTGGTCAGTCCTCAGGTCAGTGCTCTAACCGCTGAGCAAAACTGGCTAGGGCTAAAGGCATTATTTTTTGTTTTTCTTTCACCATCTCTGTTGAGAGAAGTTCATCTGCAAAAGATCTGATTCCTGATCCTTTGTAAATGAATGGAATTTTTTCTCTGAAAACTTGTAGGAGCTTCTTAAATTGAGTTCTGAAATTTCATGAAGATATGCCCTGGCCTGGATCTCCTTTCTTACATTGAACTAGAAGCCTGTGTATCTTCCAGTGTGGAAATTTCTGTCCGGGTAAAAAAGCTTTCTTGCATTTTTTCCCTCTGGTAATTCCTTTTTTGCTTCATTTTCTTACAACTCCTATTATGTGGCTGTCGGTTCTTTTGGACAGAGCCTCTAATTTTTATTGTTTTTGCATTGTTCTTTCATGCCTGAGATGTCATTCACCTTACGTTAAACTCTCTGTTTCTTATTCCAGCTACCATATTTTGATATTTTTATTCCAATTCTTATGCCAGTGATCATATTTTTAATTTTTTAGAGCTCATATTTTGTTTTCTATGTGTCTCTTTTCATAGCATCCTATTGATGTTTTATGGATGCAATGCTTTTAATTTCTTTTTTAAGAGAGGAAGGGAGAGGGAGGGAGAGAAGCATCGATGAGAGAGAAACATTGATTGACTGCCTCCTACTGGGGATGGAGCCCACAACCTCGGCATGTGAATCTAACTGGCAGCCTTTTTGTGCACGGGACAATGCCCCAACCGAGTCACACCGGCCAGGCAATGCTTTCTCTTTTAATTCCACTTATTTTGAAGTTTTATTGTCTCTGGTATGATTTGCTTTCTTCTTAGTTCCCTTTCTGCTGAATTTGGTCTTGGGCTTTCTGAAATGAGCCTGTGACCCTTGGCTAAGAGAATGAGACTGTATGAGCAGGGTGTATGCTGGGGGTATTGACTGCTTGGCCTTGCCTTAGAGGGACAGTCAGGCAGGGAACTGGTGACTTTGGGGAGACCCTCAGCTGTCCCAGATACAAATCCTCTCACCTCTAGGCTATGGAGAATGCCAGTTTAAGGGGTCTTTCTGTTGGGCTGGCTGGTTCCCCCAGATAAGGCCATCTCATCTCCAGTCTAGGGAGATCTATGGGCAGCAAAGGATTTGGAGTTGGGGGCGACCAACTCCAAGTTGCGGACTTTCACGGAATTTCTGCCCTTCCTCCCACAGCAGTGCCTGCTGCCCCCTAGTCCAGAGCCTCTCCAGAGACCTACCCTTTTGTTGCCTTTGGGGAGAGCCGAGCCCCTGGAGGCTGATGCTCCTTTGATAGTCAGAGATGCCTGGGGCTCCAGCCCCTAATCTTTCTGGTGTTCGGGGAAGTGCCAGCCTGTCTCTGGTTTCCCTCTGGGAGCTTTACTTGTTCTGTCTGGTCACTTCCTATGCACGCAGCCACTTTCTGTGGTCTAGAATTTAATCGATATTCCCATATCTACTGCTGTTTCTTCTCCAGTTTTTGTGTCCTTTAGAATTTATATCTTTTAAAAATTCATTTGTGGTCATTTTTATTAGGGTTTTAGTAGGGACTTGAGCAGGCTGCTATGTCCATTCAGCCATGCTTCCCTGGCGGTCGGCGTCATGCATTTCAGGAATCGGTCTATACTCTGAGGGTGCGCGCTGGTGTCCAGTGTGGGCAAGTCTTCTGTCTGCCTTCCGCCCATTTTATGCTCTGTTCCCTTCTGCCCTCTGTCCTTGTTTTGTCCTGTGTGGTTCATGTTCCTCTGGGTCTGTATAGCTCTTTGTGTGTAACTGTTGCTACTGCTGCTGCTGCTGCTGCTGCTGTGTGTGTGTGTATGTGTGTGTGTGTGTGTGTGTGTGTGTGTGTGAGGGGGGGGGAGGGGGAGAGAGAATGCATGCATGCCAGGAGATGTGTGTATTTACAGCTCCTAAATTAAATGTATTGTCTGTAACTTGCTTTAACACCTTTTATGAGGAATTACAGATTTTTCTGGTTGGAACCCAAGGGTTCATGATGACTGCTGTTCCAAAAAGGTTAGAGAGAGACAGTTTATCTAATTTCCTCTGGTGAATAAGGCCATTTACTGATGGGGCCCAGTCACCTACTTCACCAACAATAAGACCCTTGTTATGGGCCGGGCAGGCTCTGCAGCTGATATTCTGGCTGCCTGGAGAAATGCCATCAGGGAGACCTGTGGCTTGCGCCTGTCCTTATCCCAGGGCCACACAGGCAGGCCCACATAGTGCTATTGTATTTTCCTTTTTCCCACACCACATGTTTTCCCAATAACTGTCTCCTGGGGACCTTTGGAAACCACAAGAGAGGTTGAATCCATCCATCCAGTCATTCATTCATTCATTCATTCATTCGCTGTGTGCCATGGACTGGCTGAGCTGGGAGTTGGGAAAATAAAGTTGAAAACAGGTCCTTGCCCTCCAGGATCTAATAATCTTATAGTTAGGAAAATGGAGGAGTCAGCCATCATGGGGTACATTAGTGCTGAGAGAGAGGGAGAGGGAGAGGGAGAGGTAAAGGTAGAGGTGGAGGGGGAGAGGAGGAGAGAGAGAGAGGAAGAGGGGAGGAGGGAGGGAAGGAAGGAGGGAAGGAAGGGGGGAGGAGAGAGAGACAGAGACCTCGGCTGACCTACGGACCCTACCCAGCTACCAGAGCCAGAGCCTGGCTGTCAAACTCTGGGGCTCCCCCTGGAGGAGCAAGTTGGGAATAATATGGAGGTGGAGAGGGAGGTGCTCTAGGTAGAGAGTGTCTGATACTGAAGGTGGGATTGGTCAAAGCACTGAGGCAGTGGTAGAAGATGGGGCTAAGGAAATAGTGATTTCTCACCCCTAATGCTAGAAATGAAGTGTGTTCAGGGTGGATATTTTGGAAACAAAAAAGCATTCAGAAAACAAAGTGCCCATATATTCCCCAGAGATAAAAACCTGTTAATATCGCGGTCTATGTCTTCTTAAGGTGTTGTATACTTATGTGAGACCCAAAATTAAGAATTTAAAAAATAAATCTGTTGCCCTGATCGGTTTGGCTCAGTGGATAGAGTGTTGGCCTGTGGACTCAAGGGTCCCAGGTTCGATTCTGGTTAAGAGCATGTTCCTTGGTTGTGGGCTCATCCCCAGTGGGGGATGTGCAGGAGGCAGCTTATTGATGTTTCTCTCTCTTCGATGTTTCTAACTCTCCATCCCTCTCCTTTCCTCTCTGTAAAAAAATCAATAAAATATATTTTAAAAAAATAAATAAAAATAAACCTGTTAGCCCTGGCCGGTGTGATTCAGTGGTTAGAGTGCCGGCCCACACACCCAAGGGTCTTGGGTTCAATTCCAGTCAAGGGCACATACCTGGGTTGCAGGTTCAATCCCTGGCCCTGGTCAGGGCGCATGCGGGAGGCAACCAATTGACGTGTCTTTCTCACATCAGTGTTTCTTTCTCTCTCCCCACCCTTTCCCTCCCTCCCACTCTCTAAAAATCAATGGAAAAATAACATTGGGCAGGGATTAGTAAAAGAATAAACCTGTTATTTTTAACATTAAGTTCCATGTGACTGACACTATACTTTCCGTCCGGAAGACAAAACAGGCTTGGCGCTTACTGTGTTAATAGAGATGTTCTTTCCAGCAGTTTCCATGTCACCCTTTGAAGCATAGTCTTTAGTAGCTACATACTTTTCCATCAAATGGCTGTTCAGTCTATTCCATGCTGTTGATCATTACAGTTGTTTCCAGGTTTTCCTTTGTTTTAATGTAATGCTTTAGCAGACATCCACAGAAGTAGCATCGCTGGGTCCAGGGTGTGTTCGTTTTGGAGGCAGTTGACAGTTCCTGCCAGGTCGTGTTCCAGAAGCCCTGCATCCGTCAGCAAAGGAGGGCGTTGAGGCCACCCACTCTCTCCATCCTCCTTCCTCAGGCCCTGCACCCTGTTGTGCAGCCTCAGAGAGGTGCTTCTTGAGGGAGGCCCCACAGACATTGGAGACCATGCTTGTGGATCTAAAGCCGTGGTCGGCAAACTGCGGCCCCTCAAGTGTGGCTCTTCCACAAAATACCACGTGTGGGCGTGCACATACAGTGCGATTGAAACTTCGTGGCCACACTCAAGGGGCCAAAGAGCCGCATGTGGCTCGCGAGCCGCAGTTTGTCGACCACTGTCCTAAAGGACTAAGAAAACCTGACGCGTTGGACACCTGCAGTGGCAGAAAAGTTGTAGTTTAGATTGCATTTGATCATTTCCGTCAGCCAAAGTCGGCAGCGAAGGCGTCTGGGTAACGGTGCCTGCCCTCGCGGCCTTGTTACCTCCCACACTACTGAGAGTTGGGAAGGCTGAGAGCAGGCAGCAGAGGACTGGCCGGCCCTACAGGGTTGGGGGTGGGGAGCTGCACCCACTGTCTTGCTCTAACTCAGTGCCACCCAGCGCTGCTGTGAGGGAGTGACATTTGCCCAGCTTTTTTAAAGGCAGAACCTGACCAGACAGTAGTAGCAGAGATGGCAGTGGCCTACAGGGAGCTCAGCGCTCCGCTTCCTCCCTCCTGGAGGCTTACCCTGCCCTGCCACCAAGGCACCTGCTCTCGCACCACCCACTTGGCCTTTCAGAATTGGGATTGAACCAGTCATTTCTGGCCCCAGAAGGTCCCTGTGTGCTCAATTCCCATGTCTCTAAAAATATCTGAACCACTTCCTGCCCAGTCTCCTCCCTACAGAATTGGATTCTCTCCCCACCCTCCACTTGGGGGAGGAAATGAGATCTCCCTCTCAGTGCTCTCTCCAGGCTCTGGATGGAGTAAATCAGAAACGCCGAGTTTCCACAGCTACGAGCGGGCCTGCCGTTGCTCCATCTGGAGGGCTGCACGCCCGGCCTCCTGCTCTGAGAAGCGAATCGAAGGATGAGGGGGGATGAGAGCGAGGAGCCCTCTTCCTTCTGTGTGGGGTGGCTGAGGGAGACTTGGCCCTCCTGCCTCAGGCAGTGGCCTGGAGTGAGTCTTGGTGTGGGAATGAAGCTGGGCTCCTAGGCCCCTGGCTGTGTGCCTGCTCAGCACAGACCAGAAAGTCTGTGGGAAGCCTCTGACCTTGAGCGGCTGCTCCCAGAGCCTTCTCAGCATGCTGCCTTGGGACCGCCTCAGACCCCGCCCTCCACCCCCAGTCCTTGGCTGCTTGCCTAATTGAGGCTTTATTTATTCCCACATTTCCCCACTCTGTATAAAGCCTTTCTAGGGTGAGGCCTGCAGATACTCCCCGGGTATAGGGCCGGGGGCGGGCGGGGGGGGGGGCAAGGGAGGGGAGGACTCAGGGTCTGCTTCCTTCTTTCAGGAGAGCATGGAAGGAGGGAGAGGAAGAGGGAGCCAGGGCAGAGGAGCCAGCTGCCAAGTCAGCAGCTGTGGGAAGACTTCCCCACTCAGAACCCAGAATAGCCATGTCAATGGCAGAAACCTTGCAAACGGGGATCCAGCTGACAGCCATTTGCTTCTCAGTCCCTCCCCCCTCTTCTCCTCCCCCTTCCCTCCAGGCCCCTCTTTCTAAGCTCTTGCCCAGAGAAGGAATGGGCTGCCCAGTACTGGGCCCTCACTGGTTCCGGAGAGAACTCCCAGTATAACCGAGTCACATCTGCCAGCACCGTGTCCTCATGTGAAAAGCCATCTCTATCTGTTTTTCTTGTAATTTTGAATTTTCTTATTCAGGTTTCTTAAAGTGATGCAGACCGGCAGCTAAAATGTAGACAATAAAAAATACATAAAGACTGGATTGAATTTTGAAACCAAGGGGAGCACTTGTATGCAAGAGAGCAAATGCCATGAGAACTGTTTTTTCTAATTATAAAATCAACATATTTATTGTACAAATTTTATAAAATCATGAAAGCATAAAGATAAACATAAACTGACAATCCAGAGAAATCTCTCTGGTATGAACTTTAATAGTTTAAATGACAACAGGCCCTTTTTTGGTTTCCTTGTTTAAAGTTATTCCCAAGGGAGAAATCCTTCCAGGCATCGGGTATCAGCCTGTCACAGGGCAGTCAGCAGGGCTTGCAGGAGGGGCCTTGGAGGGCGGTGTGCCCACTCCTCTGGGGGTGCTGGGGTTAGAAGGCTGACTTGGGGAAGCTGGGTCAGTTCACTTGGGCTTCTATAATAAGGGCCATAGACTGAGTGGCTTATAAACAACAGCAGTTATTTTCAGAGTCCTGGGGTCTGGGAGTCGCAAATCAGATGGCGCAAGGTCCAGTTCTGGCGAGGGGCTTCTACCAGGTCTCAGGCGGCCCACTCGTAGTCTCACATGGCAGAAAGCAGGGAGGATGCGCACTCTCTCCTGGCTCCTAGAAGGGCACTAATCCTCATATGGCTCATTTAAGGCCCCACCTCCTAATACCTGGGTAAGGTTTCAGCATAAGAATTTTGGGGAGATACAAACATTCAGTATGCAATCGAGGCCTTTGGTGACTGTCCAGGTCTCACATCTGTGCAGCAGTAGTCCCAGGCAGAGGGGTGCATAGATGGACACAGGTGTGGGTGATGACCAGTTACCCTGCACACTTACAGCTCACCATCCCAAAGGGACTCTGACTTGAGACCCAGGTTAGCCAGAGTGCCTTGTGCCCCGCCTGAATGCCAGGTGAGTGGAAAGAATGAGTCCAGTCTGCACACATGGTTGTGGGGAGACAGCACCACTGCTTGGGCAGTCCGTGTGCACAGACTCAAGCTGGGCTTCCCCACTGGGGAGCCAGTCAAAGGGAAACTAAACCGAATGAGCCTTTCCTCAAGCCATCGATAGAAAATACACGGACTGAGACATGTGTGGGTTTGAATTTCAACTGGACCACTGCTAGCTGACCTTGAACACTTTTTGTAACCTTGCCAAACCTAAATTTGCTCCCCTGTGGAATGGGGAGAGTAATAACAGCTTTTTAGGATGATTATGGACATTGAACGAGAACTGAGTGGAGTTCGTCTCAGGGCGAGGGAGAGGGGAGCGAAACCTGGCTGTGGCCAGCTCTGCTCCTCTTGAGCCTCGAGCAGTGAGGCATGCTTCACCCTGAAGGGGGGGCCCTTCCTCTCAGGCCTAGGGATGCCTGCGAGCTGCTGCACAAGGAGAGCTTAACATTTTATTAGTATTATATCAGGCTTTTAAAAAAAATACATATTTTTCATGTTTTTTAAAAGGAAAATCTTCAGAAATATTTGACAATAGCTTAGACAACAGCAAGGACTCCAATTGTGCATATATTATTTTTTGGAATTATTTCTTGAGGATAAACTTCTAAAAATAGAACTTAAGACGACAAAGGCTGTGGATGCTTAAGAATTTTGTTGCAAGTTTGCAGACTGCTCGGGCAGTGCAGTCTGGGTTTTTCTGGGAGGGCCCTTCCAGGCTGTGCGCTCTCACAGCTGTGCCTGGATAGCCTGCGGCCGTGCTTCCCCTGCTGACCCCCAGCAGGTTGGGGGCCTGGCCTCAACAAGGCTTGGTTTGCCGGTGATATGAGTGGCAGTCTTAGGAAGGTGATGGCTGCAAAGGAGCGAACTTCTGATTGAGGATAATCACCTGAGAGGTCTTCCCTCCCTGTTGTAAGGGCTATTGTTGTTCAAGGTAGCCCTGTAGTTAAGATCAGGCCTTGGGGTAGGAAGGTGATAGCCATCAAGGGCCCCTTCTGTCCTTTGACCTTCACAGGACCTGCTTTGTGTTCTGTTCTGTGTCCATCATTACAGGTGACCCCAAGGAATTACCAACCTCTGATGCTGCCGGCTGCCTGGCCGCCAAAATGCCTGGGCCTCCAGAGGCGGCTTTCTGGCCCTGCCTCCTTTCCATGTCTTTAGGATTGGGGCCAGGGTGGAGGCCTCACACATCTGCCCTGCAGTGAGGAGGAAGGGCATGCAGAAGAGGTGTGAGTTTTCCACGAGTCATTCTCTTCTCATCTGTGCACTGTGACAGCCTCTACCTCAGGGTCATGAGGAGCCAATGAGATAGCCGGATGGAGTGTCCGGATGCTGGGGTGCACACCTCTGTTGTCAAGGTGGCATTGCTGGTGGCATGCCCATCCCAGGTCATGGGCCCCTCTTCCTGGGGAGCTGTGGCACACCAACTCTCTGAGAAACTTGTCCAGGGTTGTTTGGGCGAACCTTCTATGCTGTTTGGAAAACTTCTGTGCTTTTATGGAAAACTAGTAGCCCAGTGCACGGATTCATGCACATTGAAAGAAAATGAATTAGAAGAAATATTTTAATATCGCTATTCGCTCTTTCTCTATAATAGAAGTGTCAACCAAATTCACGATTGACAATGACAGATCGAAACACGTGCGTGTGATTGGCTCCAGTGAGAATTTAATATGTATCGCGCATGTGCGTGTCAACTTAGCCTTTTACAGATATAGAATAAACTTGCTTAATTAGACCTTTCTGAGGCAGCTAAACTTTTTCCAGCCTAGTGAAGCACCCCAACTTCTCTTTCAGGTAATTGTCAGCAACACGGCAGTAAATACCAACACGAAGCAGATTATTATTGTAGATCACACAGGGAGAACAAAGGGTAAAATATTTCACTGCAGCAGTGGTTGACTATATTCTGTAAAGTGAGAAAACCTGAAGTCGTTTTCAAGGTCCACCATTTCTTACTTCTTTTCAGTCGGGTCAAGTTTCTAAGCTTTCTAAATCTCCGTTTTCCGGGTAATGAAAAGAAAATAGGATTCCACTGAATCTCCTATCTACCTACTCCAAGACTCCTGTGAGGATCAAATGAGATGACGCATATGAAAACACTTCACAGACATTTGGTTAAAGTGTGAAATTTTTGCATCTGGCAATAAAGCAAGTCCTGTTTCTGGGCTGAAGAAACTGCAGGGAGGCTAATCGTTGCTAGGGAGAGGAAGCCAGGCGTTGCTACCTGACGTCATTACCCATTGCCCATAGCGACCATTCCGGGCTGGGCTGGGCTGGGCTGTAGGCTGCATTTTGTACCATGGGGTCGCAGCAGCATTGGCTGCGATTTGGTGGGCTGTCACTCTGGGTGGGGGTTGAGGGGGCCTGTGTCCCACTTAGGAGAAGCCTAGTGTGCGCGCTAGGTCCTCGGTGCCAGTGCGTGTCATAGCAGCTCCTGTGTTGAGCATCTGCCCCCTGGTGGTCAATGCGGTCATAGTGACCAGACGGATGATTGGACACTTAGCATATTATATTAGCCTTTTATATGGGCATCTCCTTCCTGCCCTTATCCCCCCAAACCCCATGTTCTTCTGTGGCTCGACCTCATTTACTTACTCTTTTGTAACCACTCTGTCTGGCATGCACCCCTAGAGCTGATACCACCTGTGGGCCTTGTACACTTGACGCAGCATATGTCCATAATGCACGCGTGGGTGTCCATGGTTTAGAGTGTGCTCAACTCCAGGTCTGGCCACCTCTCGTGTTCAGTTTCTTGTGGGGCATCATGTTCAGTTCTTTCTGTGGCTGCCTCCTCTCTCCTTGTCCTACCCATCGATGTTTGATCTGTTCCCTCCATCCCCTGGGTCTTGTCTCCCTTGAGGCATGTGGTGTGGCCAAGCAACTACTGGACCGAGAGGCAAAAGGCAGGTTACTCCAGGCAGTCACTTCACTTCTACTTCCTGACGCTTGGGTGAAAGTCTAAAGTAGAAGTTTTGGCAAAGTGTAGAGCTAAGGAGGCCTCCCTGCCTCCTCTGATCCAGTCAGTTGCCCTGCCCTGTCCTTGGCCCCACCGGCTCTGGGGCCTGTGCTCTCCACCCCTCTCCTGCAGGGAAGCCCAGACGGGGATGTGCGGCCTCGGGGCAGCAGCGAAATCCTCTCAGGTGCCCTAGCTGTTCTGGAAGGGTGGCCTTTACTTGGCCTAAGTTGCCTAATTGGAGGCCTTTCTGAAGCTTAAGCAGCTCACCTTGTGCTTCAATATAACTCTGTCCTCATTTTATGTAGAAAGAGTTGATGTTCATCCCCAACCAAAATAAAATCTCTTTTTTGCTTGAAACAAAGGCTCTTGCTGTTGAAACCCTGCCCCTTCCTGGCTCTGCTCTGTTTCTTAAGTAGTTTCCAGTGGGCTGTCGGCATTGACGCTGGCTCCTTCCTGTGGGGACCCCTGTTGGTAAGGGAGGGTCCCCCTCTCCCGGCTGCTGTGTCAGGACAGCATGGAGTGAAAGGGTATTGAAAAAGATGGAAGCATAATTTTCTATAGAAAACAGATTGATTTCACATGTGCTCTCCTGACATCCTGCCTCGGACAATGGCCCCTGCTCACCATTTCCCTTTGCTCTGAGGCCCTCCGTCTATTTTAAGCTGAAGAATCAGATCTTTGAGGAAAGCTTCTTTGTTCCTTTTTAGCAACAGGACATCTCATACGATGTTTTCTTGGGAACAGTCATCATTTAGCTTTTCCCCCCAAGAAAGGAACTTTTGATGACTCTGGCAGCTATAAGAATGTAGAATATATTCATATCCTGAGTGAAAGGTTTCATCCTGTGACCCCAGCACCATCTGGAATTGTAGGCCAATGTTTCAGAGACAATTGAGGTCATCCAGTAAATTCCTCTGGCCTCTTGGCTCATCCCAAGTACAGAAATCCTGAGACTAAAGTTAACTCAAGGCATTTAATTAGCTTCAGAGGAGAGGTAGGTAGCCCAGGTATCATGCTGGGGAGGACTGCTGGACATGTGTGCCTGGGAGGGTCATCAAGGAGGCAAGAAGAACCTCCATGGCACCAAGCTGGGAGAGGTTCCTCGGCTGCCGCCAGTGGTTCAGCCTGTCCTGACTGCTCCTCTCCATCCTCATGGAGGAGTCGTGCACGCTCTGTATGGTTTTGTGAGGAGTGAATTTGAAACGTCTCCAGGCATAGCTTCCTTGCTACAATGTGCTGGGCTGCATGCTCCATCATGGTGACAAGGACCTGCTCCTTTTTGGGCCGGGGTGTCCCAGAAGTTTGGAGAAATGAGTGATCCTGCAGTGGTTCTCAACCTTCTGGCTCTTTAAATACAGTTCCTCATGTTGTGACCCAACCATAAAATTATTTTCGTTGCTACTTCATAACTGTAATGTTGCTACTGTTATGAATCGTAATGTAAATATCTGATCTACAGGATGGTTTTAGGCGACCCCTGTGAAAGGGTCTTTCGATTGCCAAAGGGGTCACCACCCACAGGTTGAGAACTGCTGGGTAGACCTAGCACACTGGCCTGGGTGTCTTAGTGCTCAGCCTCTTCCTAAGGGGCATTATCTGGAAAGGTGATGCTCTCTGGCCATTCTGTTGGTGCCATGTTTTTTGACAACTGCCCTGACCAGCACTCTCTAACAGACCATGAGCTGAGCCCTCAGGACTTCCAATTGTCTGTTGGAAAGGACGTACCTTGCTGTTTGCTCTCTCGTTGTTTCATTGCATGATCGATACGCACCTACTTTGTTTCTGCTATTAATCTAGGAAATAGGAGAGGCACTTCCTTCTGCTCTCAGGGAGCTCCAGGCCTTGCTGAGGGGCAGGCACATGGACACTTGCAAAGGGAAATGCTGCAGCCCACTCCCAGAGAGTTGGGGAGGTCCGAGAGGCATGCATGGAGAAGGAAAGTCCTCAGAGGAGGCAGAGCTTTCACTTCCACAAGGTGCAGCGTCTAGCCTGTCTGGGAGCCTTGGAGTCACACCGTCTATGTGAGGGGGGAAGAAGGTGGAAACTCCTTCCCGCCCCTGTTGCCCACATCCCAGACATTGCTGGCTCAGCCCATGGTGGAGGAGTGTGAGTGTGTGGCTTACACCTCCCTCCTTCCTGCCACACGCCCTAGCTGAGAACCTGATTATGGTTTTATGGAGAGGGTGCTGGTCCGAGGCCTTGTATGGGATGGCTCTGCTGAAGCTTTCAGGGATAGGAATGAGATTGGATGGAGCAGTTTGAGGTCAGGATGGTAAGTTTGGTTGTTAATATAAAATCTCGTAGCAAACATAACATTTTTTTACTTTTTTTTTTGGCATGGGCTGCATGAGTTCTTATACATTCTGATGCATGGAGATATTGGAAAAGTGACGGCCAGGGTGCCCAATACACCCAGGAATGAGGCCTGTGAGAGGCCACAGAGGAGGGGCCGAGGCTGGGCAGTGCGCAGGGACGTACTTCCAGACCTTGACTCAGCACCTGGCTAATTGTATAACTTCAAGTAAAAAAAAAACATTGTTGGTAGCCATTTTATTGAGATGTAATTTGTACAGTTTATCCATTTAAAGCAGACAAGTCAATGGTTTTTAGTACATGGACAGAGTCATGCAACCATCACAGCCAATTATGGAGCATTTTCATCACTCCAAAGAGAAACCAAACCCCATGCCCTAGGGCAGTCACCCTGTGTTCCTCTAATGCCACCCAGCCCCAGGCAGCTCTCTGCTCTATGGGCTTGCCTGTTCTGGACATCGCAGATAACTAGCGTTTTATGATATGTGGCCTTTGGTGTCTGACGTCTTTCACTAAGTGTAGTTCTTTTCAAGGTTCTCCCATGTGGTAGCATGTATTAGGGTTTCATTCCTTTTTAAGGCTGAACAGTATTCTATCATGTGGATAAACCACATTTTGTTTCTCCATTTACATGTTGGTGGGCTTTTGGGTTGTTTCCACTTTCTGGCCATTTTGAATAGTGCTGCTATGAACTTGGTACAAGTTTTGTGAGGACATTTGCATTTGCAGTTCTCTTGGATATATACCTGGGAGTGGGATTGCTAAGCCACATGATAGCTCTATGTTTGACATTTTGAGGAACTGCCAAACTGTCTTCCAAAGTGGCTGTACCATTTTACCTTCCCTCCAGCAGCAATGTATGTTCTAATTTCTGCACATCCCCCCACAAAAGTTGTCACTGTCCATCTTTTTCATTATAACCCTAATGGGTGTGAAGTGGTATCTCATGATTTTGACTTGTATTTCCTTGATGGCTGGAAACATTTTTTAACCTCGCAATGTGTTTTACCATGAGTAAAACTAGGGTGATAATGAAGAATGTCAAATATTCTTACAGCACTGGGTGCCAGCTGCTGTTCTTAAGTGCTCTGTAACCATTAGTTCATTTAGTCCTGTGGCGGCCTTTATGATGTAGGCACTATTTTAACCTCCGTTTTATAGATGAGTAAAGCGAGGCCTAGAGAGCTTAAGTAACTTGCCCAAGGTCACATTGTCAGGCCACCTTAGTTGGAAGAATGACCAAACACTGCCTGGCATTGCCCGGCATGCTAGCAGCATTTTTCCCAGGTATACATAGTGAGATATACTGGGCATGATCCTGCTTGGGCCACGTGTTCATGGGTTTTGCTGCTGTTTATGAGCCTTTGACCATATGAACTAGTGGTGATGAATCGCCAGAATTTATTTTTCCTTACCTGATAGTTACTTACGTGTCCCCAGTAGAGGAGATGTGCCATGAAGGTGTTCCCTGTTTGCTAGTAATTGTGTATGTCATCTTTCCTTTCTGTGGAACAGCTCCAAGCCCTCATTCTGTTCTTTCCCAGAGACATTCAGGGCCCCGCTGGGGGCATTAAATAAGTCTTCTGTCTCTAGAGAAGCTGGCTCTGTTGGGGAGCCAGCTGGCTCCTGGTGTGGGGAGTGGTTGGCATATGGCACTGAGAGGGACCTTGCTTGCTGCTTTCAGCTCCGTCTGTGGAACAGCCCCAGATTTCTACGTGTTTTGGTGCTTTCTCCTATATTTCATCTCATACATGTTTTCCTCACTTTAAGGTTACCTAAGCCTCACACACCAAAGCCTAGAAACAGACTTCTGTTATTCACCCTCAAGTGGACATGACTCTGTGTGTAACTGAGACGGCATCGTCTTCCTCCCGGTGTCACGGAACTGCCTTCTGGCCAGTCACGGCGGGGACCGCCCTCCTGGTAGGAGCGGGCCGAGGTGGGCAGGATGCTGCTTTCAGCCCATTTCACCTGCAGATCCAAGCTAGCACCCAGTGCCCCCCGCTGCCCTTTCCTGTCTAGCCATCTCCTGAGTCCCAGGGTGCCCATTGATGTCTGTGGCAGACACAGGTAGGGAGGGTTGCTCTGGAAACTGCCCAGGAGCCCACCCTGTACTGCTCTGACTGGGGCAGGATGGCTCTGGCCTTCTGAGAACAGGGCAGGAGAAAGAGGTCCCCATCCAAAGCAGGACAGCCTGTACCCCTAGAGCCGCCGGCAGACTCCCTCCATCAACTCCATCCCCGCAGAGGGGCCGGTTACTTGGGGAGGAAGGGAGGAGGGTGGCCCTGACATGAAAGAGGCTGTTTCTATCTGAAGTGCTATAAAGGGGAGATGCCTTCAAGCCACGGGCTAGTCTCCAGGTGCGGCTCCCAGAAGGGAAGATGCTCTGGGACCTGGTCAGGGCCTTTTTATTATTATTTTAAATAATTTTATTTATGTTATTTATGAGAGAGAGAGAGAGAGAGAGGGAGGGAGGACGAGAACAATTTGTTATTCCACTTATTTGTGCATCCATTGTTTGATTCTTGTATGTGCTGTGACTGGGGATCGAACCCACAACCTTGGTGTATCAGGACAAGGCTTTAACCAACTGAGGCACCCAGCTGGTGGGGACTTTTAAATACACTTTAGATTCTTGATTTTTTAAAACCATGATTCCTCCTCCATACAGGACATCTCCCACCCAAGGGAGGCTTTAAAAAACCTTTTATGAAAGTAAACCAGACTTGGCAAAAAGCACGCACCCCACAGGACAGAACTTGATGGATTTTCCCAAACCAAGCCTGTCTGTGTAGCCAGCACCTGGGTCAGGAGCACAGCAGCTCCCAGTGGGTTTAGGGGAGTTGGTCTGGGGTGTAAATGTCTGTGGTGCAACTCTGGGCCACCATGTCTCCTTCAGGCCGACACAGTGGAGGTGCTCAGGACAGCTTCCTCAGTATCCATGGGGAATTGGTTCCAGCACCCCTCAGGCACCAAAGTCTGCAGTGCTCAAGTCTGTTATAGAAAATGGCATAGGATTTGCATATAACATGTACATCTTCCTGTACTCTTTAAATCATCTCTACGTTACTTCTAATGCCTAATGCAATGTGAATGCCCTGGAAATAGTTGTTATACTGTATTGTTTAGGACCGTGGTCGGCAAACTGTGGCTCGCGAGCTTCATGTGGCTCTTTGGCCCCTTGAGTGTGACTCTTCCACAAAATACCACGTGCGGGCACGCACGTACAGTGCGATCGAAACTTCATGGCCCATGCGCAGAAGTCGGTATTTTGTGGAAGAGCCACACTCAAGGGGCCAAAGAGCCGCATGTGGCTTGTGAGCCGCAGTTTGCCAACCACTGGAACTTGAGGGGATACTGACCAGAAAAAAGCCTATACATCTTTAGTACAGACATAACCATTGGAGGCTAACTACATAGTGCCCTTCACCCACAATTCAACTTCTTCTTTTCATGTATTTTCAACTAAAGACCGGGTACAGGAAATTCATGTCCTTAGGCCTAGCCGACGATCAGGGCCAATCAGGGCCTGCCTTCATCCCACACTGCCCCCTTGTGGTCAGCGCACATCATAGAGAGCAGTTGAACTGGTCAGTTGAACTCCCAGTCAAACTCCCGAGGGGACACTGCATATTAGCCTTTTATTATAGAGGATGGCGGTTGAATCCACAGATGTGGAACCTGTGGAAACAGAGGACCAACAGTACTTACTAGTCCATTGATGGCTGGATGAGTGAAAGGAGTCTTGGTTCTCACACTCTGGGTATTTCCTATTGAGCCTGTGGTTGTCTCTGGGCATTAATGCTTCTTGGCCCTTGGCGATCGACTTGCAGAAGCACCTCTGCCCAGAGGACTTGATGGTGGCTGGCAGCAGAGGGAGCCAGTGTGAGCAGAGCCTGTGATCTCAGAGGAGTTGAGATGTGGCCGTTTCTGAGAGGGGGTGCCAAGAACACTTCTGGAGCCCACTTTCCCAAATACCCACCCCCTCCCCCGAGCCTGTTAGAAGTCCCCCAGGGCCGGAAAAGCCCTCTCTCTTCCCATGCAGGTGCTTGGGGGCTGGACACGGCCTCCACAGGATGGTGCTGGTCCAGTGCTGGGTCTTCCTGAGCGCTTCAGCGTCTCCAATTAGTTGTAGGCTTTGGCCAGGCCAGTTGGAGAGGTTTAGAATGGAGAGCTCTTTCCTGAGAGGCAGGTCAGCCTCTGTTCTGAGCCAGACTTCTGTTACCTCAGAGGCTGGGTTTTCATGAGGGTAGAGGAGCATCATGAGAAAAGAGCCCCCTGCGTGCACAGACATTCCTGGAGGCTTTGTTACTGACAGCTCGTATGTTTTCTCAGCTGTGGAGGACATGTTGGGAGTGGCTAATTATACCGATGGATCTTAGAACATCACCGTGTCAGCGTAGAGCCTCAGGAAGTGTCAGTGTGGGTGTTCCGGTCGGGACGGGAGTGAGAACACCCGTGGGGCCGCTTCCTCACATGCAGACCTCCCTGTAAAGCTCGCAGAAGGCCTCAGAGCTTACCATGCTCTTCGCTGGAGCCCTGGCATCTTTGGCAGCAGGGGAACGTGACACCTTCTCTCTGAGGTTTTGTATCTTCCACGCATTTCGGTTACTTCTTCGTTCCTGTTCCTGCCACTTGGAAGTTTAACCCGAGGGCATTAGGTTTTGGTGTCCTCCAGCATCCCTGCCCTGAAAGGGAGGCTGCTGGTGCTTTTACTGTAAATTGAAGAGAAACACTGGGGTCTGGAAGAAAAGGGTGCTTTTTCCAGGGCTCTAGACTGATACCAGGGGCTCCAGCTCCTCCCAGTGAGAAACCCCCAGGATCCTTGGGAAGGCGTCTAGGACCCTGTGCAGGACAGGGACTCGGTTCTGCTGCCAGCTGTGGTTCGGATAGAGAGTGGAATCCAGATGGGCCGGGCACTGTTTGGGTTGTTCCTGTCTCCCTCGCATTTGGCACAGGGCCTGTCCTGAGAGGAGTTTAGGGGTTCTTAGTCTCAAGCCAGTTTCCTCCAGCCAGGCAACAGGAGTGGGGGCCCAGAAGGTGCTCCCTGAGCCTGGCACTGTTGGTGCAGGTAAAGGCCTGGGTCCCATGGAGCAGGTTCCCTCTCTCTCCCCTCTGTCCTGGGTTCCCTAGTTTCCCTGGAATCTGGTGTCTCCAGGGGCAAAGGGAAAGGCCTGGCCTATATTCAGGGAGACTTGGTATATAGGCCGCAGGCCCAGGTTATCCTGGGGGTCCCCTGCCTTTTCTTTTTCTTTTTAAAAAATATGTTTTTATTGATTTTTAGTGAGAGAGGAAGGAAGGGGAGGGTGGAGAGAAACATTGATGTGAGAAACATCAATCAGCTGCCTCTTGCACACACCCCAAACAGGGTTCAAACCTGCAACCTGGGCGTGTGCCCCAACCAGGAATCAAACTAGCAACCCTTTGGTGCATGGGACGATGCTCACCCAACTGAACCACACTGACCAGGGCTCACTTGCCTTTTCTTATCCTCTCTGTCCTTCAATGCTTCAAAGTCTGAACAGCTAGGGGAGCCCAGTGATTCCTGATACTCACAAGCTCAATCTCAAGTTTCTTTTTCTCTAGCTTGTTTGGATTCTTGGAATAAATCTGAGTTTCCCCCCAAAGGGTGATTTGAATTCCTTTGGGCTTCCAGCTCTTGCTGGCCCTGCTAAACATGATCTGTGGTGGCCCCAGGCTGTAAGGCTTGACCTGCTTGCCTCTGGGTCTGTATGTAGTTGCCAGGAAGAGGGAGTGTGTTCGTGAACCACTGGTGCCCTTCGGGTCAGCACTGCCCCTGCGTTGGCAAGGAGCTCCCCCACACATGCTGTGCTCCATTCAGATGCTTGCACGGACCAGAGCCAAAGGAGCTGGACCAGAGCTCAGGGCAGGGCTGCCGAGGTGGGAGTCTGCTTCCCACGTTGCTTGGGCTTTACCCCTCTCATCGTACAGAAATGCAGCAGCCCTGGCCATATTTCCTCACCTCTCATGTCTCTCTTGTAGGTGGTACAGTTGCCTGATATGGTCTTTCTCTTTCCACTTTCCCAAGGTTCTCAGTGTCACTAGAGGGGAGAGGACTGCCTCCCTCCCCTTTCCTTCAGGCTGCCCAAGGGGTTACTTTTATTCACTGATGTGGCTGACAGGGCCTTTGGGGTGCTAATTCAAGCACTGGGTGCTGGGGCACCTTATGAAATCACATTTTCAGTTATATTCACTCTATGTACCCTCTTGTGT
>NW_006298349.1:750149-763416 GCF_000327345.1 Myotis davidii
TGTCCGCGCCCCCCCCCCCCCCACACCACAACAACAAGGTCTTTACAGATGCGCTGTGCCCTCCTCTCCTTCTGCTACTGGGGCCTCTGGAGCCCAGTCAGAAGCTGTTCTTGACCTGGTACAGCCGATGGCCCCGCAGGGATGCCTGCTGTGCCGTTGTCCTCCACCTCGCCCGGATGTTAGCAGCACTGGGAGGCCTTTTAGGAATTTCAGTGCCAAGCCCTCCCCAGAAACTTTGAGTCAGAGTCTCTGGGAATGGAACCTCTATTTAAAAATCTCACCCGGTGATCCCATTATTGAGCAAAAGCTGAAAATCGTTGCTTTAAGCTCTAAAACCTTCTAGTTGAAGACCACTTGCCTTCTTTCAACCTTGCTTGTGGGGCTCTGTCTCCCTCAAGCCTCTCCTCCCGGCCTCAGACCCAGGATGGGAGGGTGAGTGGGAAGGCCGCAGCGGGGCTGGTGGGCGTGATGGCCCCACAGCTGTACTGCTTTCAGTCTCACTGAGGCCAACGGCAGCTTGTTCTTTCTTCATCTCTCTGCTGCCCTTTAGGCAGGAAAGCAGTTGATTCATGTGGAACAGCAGCCCTCTCTCCCTCCTAGGAGGGGTGGCAGCAGCTGAAGGCCTGGGGAGCCAGAAAGTGAAAATCTCCATATAAGGCCCGACTGCTCCAGCCTGCACGCCCTGCCGCCACCGCTGCCTCCTCTCCAGCTGCCTCCTCCCCAGCGCTCTCCTCCCACCTGGGCCTGGTCTCCCAAGCGACAGCTCTGAGGGGGCTGAAAGCACAGCTTCTGCCAAAAAGGACCTTTAGCCCCCTTTCTTTTTCTTCCTTCCGTCTTCTTTCTGCCTCCATTTCTCCCAGCCCTCCGACCAAACTGCCTTCAAAGGGAGGCTCACACACTCAGGCTTACGTACAGAATAGTCACCTACTGTTTACTCCTCCTGCTGCTGAGCACTGGGAGCCGGGAGCCGGGAGCCGGGAGCCAGAGCTGGGACAGTGGCTGCTCTGCAGTTCCTGGGGAGGGATCGGTGGGAAAAGAAATGTGCGCTTGGAAATGAGTGGAATCTGCGGGACTAAGGGCAGAAGGACTGCAGTCAGCACTGTGCCCGCGAGCAGGTCCTTCCCACGGGCACTGGCTAACTGGCAGCCACCACGCATACGTATTGGGTTCCGCAGTTCAGTAACTGATGACGCTGTGGGAGTGCAGGTTACAGGAAGCAAGGGAGAGGCTAGAATTATCCATGTGACACTGGATTAAGAGTTGAAGACAATATGTTTAGCTTAATAGAGACATAGTAGTATGAAGAGCTATAGATCGAGGGAGGTATGTATAGATACAGGGTTATATACACCTATTTTCCTTGTTCTGTCAGCTGAGACCTAGACTGCACAACGCCGACTGCAATGAGCACACCTAGTATCCAGATCTTGGTTTCTACTTTCGTTCCCCAGTAGAAGGAACGAGGCCTCTTTGGAGAAATGGCCAGTTCTAGGACTGGGAAATGAAGTGCCATTGGCGTTGCCCTTGAAGGGGTGGGAAGGACCCTTTCCCTGGCCAGGAAGCCCAGGCTGGTGCCAGCCACAGAACAAGGGGAACTGGGATCACCGGAGTGAAGCTAAGAAGTGGGTGGCCTGGGGTCCTGGTTAGAACGTTACCAAGGGACTTCCTCTCCCAGGCTCTGGGCACTCTGCCGCCGTGGCCAGTTGTCCTGGAAACGCCTCTCCCGCCGCTGCAGTGAGGAGGCTGGGCAATGCGGCCGGTGAGCAGCCAGCCAGGGGGATGGCTGTCCAGGCTTCAGCTAGAGTTCTTCTCAGGGAGGGTTAAACTGGAGTTACAAGACTCCTTGTCAGACTTCTTTTGGTTCACCCAAGGCAGCAGGACTAAAACGGGACTTGAGGAATGAGCCATTCACCAGCAGTTTCATCAGCACCTTGAGGGCTGGCAGCTTTCACTGCCCCCTCCCTTCTGTCCTGAGCTTGATGTGAGGCCAGACTGCTTGCTTTAGGCCTCCTCCTTCAGGGTTCTCCTCCCCTTCCTGCGCCTCACTCCCTTACCTTCTGCCCACCTGGCCCTGGGGAAGTGTTTCTTACCTGACCTGTTCAAAACGGCTTCCTATCCCAAGCTCCATTTCCTGCTCCGGCTTCATTTTTCACCGTGGCACCCACCACCACCCCCTCACAAATACACTCTATTTATGTTACTTGCCTGACTCTAGACTGGAAGGTCAGCTTCGTGAAGTCAGATTTTTTTTAAAATATATTTTATTGATTTTTTTTTTTTTACAGAGAGGAAGGGAGAGGGATAGAGAGTTAGAAACATGGATCAGCTGCCTCCTGCACGCTCCCTACTGGGGATGTGCCCGCAACTAAGGTACATGCCCTTGACTGGAATTGAACCTGGGACCCTTCAGTCTGCAGGCGGACGCTCTATCCACTGAGCCAAACCGGTTAGGGCTAAGTCAGATTTTTGTCAGTTTTGTTCATTACTGTATTCCTAATACCTAGAATGGTGCCCAGCACATAGTAGGTGCTCAGTAAATACCTGCTGATGGACGAGTGCTGCTGGTAGCAGCCACTTTGCTTTCCTGAATATTTTTCATGTGTCTACCATGGAGATGATGCCAGCCCCAGGCTTAGGGGAGCAAGATGTTTATTGATGGAGAAACCCTTCATAAAGTGCTATCGCTGTCCCATCTCCCGTGGAACTGTCTTGCCCTCCAGAGCTCCCCAGACAGATCTGACCCTGTGCCACAAGGAGCCTTTAGGACACTTGGCGTCTCTGTCTCTGGCCGCTGTGAGCTGTGCTGTCCACCTGCACTGCAGTGCTGATGGCACCAAAGTGGGTGCCATGTCTCACTCATCCCTGTGTCCCCAGGGCCTGGCATCCAGTGTATGTTTGTTAAATGAATGGTTTTTGGAGACAGTGATTTTTTCTTGTATCCCCAGCCCCTCCTCAGTTAGTCAGCCCTCATTCTAAGAGGAAACAGCCCTGGCTCCTTCAGTCCACCCTGCAGGACTCGATTTTGGACCCCTCTCTCCACTGCTTGTTGTTCCTGTGAGGCAAGCTCTGTTTATTTCTGGCCTCCATTGAGTGCTGACTTGTGTGTGCCCTCTCCCAAGCCACCTTCTCTGCGTTCCTCTGTGGCAAGCCCCGTTCTGCTGGAGGAGGATGGTCCCCTTGGGCTGGGGTTGGGGCTTCATGGAGAGGCACTTCAGAGCAGTAGATAGAGCCTGGAAGAAAACGGAGAGAGGCTGTCTCCAGGTTGTTTGTGAGTTGCCAGTACCTGCTCCACCCCCACCCAGAGGGACACAGGCCTCAGAAAATACTGGGAATTTCTGTTGGTGGCACAAGCACTAACCTCCCACTCCCAACCCACCATGTCCTTGCTTCCCTGGCTCCAGGAAGCCATTTGGGGGCCTGTGCCCGTGGATGCCTGTGTGTCCATGGGCCCTGTGACCCCTTTGGGCTCTGCTTCCTTACCTGCTGGGCACTGAGGCTATTTCAGGCCCTTCAGTTGTGATGGACATGATTCTCGGCCAAAAAGGAAGTGTTTTTGTTGAGAGGTCACATAAGACCGTCAGCACAACACAGTTTCATGCTCAAGAATAACGCTGAGTTCAAGTCCTTCTAGATCCCCACTCTTTTCACCCTCCTTCATTCCTCAGACTCTGCCCTGTGGGACTGCTCCTGTCCTGTCCTGCCCTGGGCCATCCCCTCCCCTGGCCCACACACCTCTCAGCCCGAGCCACTCCAGCAGGCCGCCTCCGCTCCGCCAAGTGGGTCTCATCTCAGGTTCTCTGTCTCTGTAGCTCCCATGATTTGGGGACATCCCAGGGTTGCTGCTGGAACTGTTTGGTGCACCAGGGTTAGCCACAGCCCAGGCTTGAGGGTGGCCGTTGCCTTTCTTCACATAGCCAGTTTGTGACCCTGCCTTCCAAGTGGCCACTGGCTTCTGTCTCTGTCCTCTCTCTGTCTCTGCTGCTTCCCTTCTTGTCCTGCCTAAGTCCCATCGCTTGTGGTATCAGCCTAAAAGGATCTGTTTTCTATGAAGACAGAGGCATAGAAATGCCAGAGAATGGTAGCTGGAATATAGGCCAAGTACAGAAAAAATAAAGGAAATTTAGTTCTTTAGTTCAGCACCTGTTCTATCTGAGTCACTGAGGCCCAAATCCTAGGAGTCATCCCTGCCTGCTCTTTTTCTCTTCCACCACACACCTGAAGTCCGCTTGGCTCTACCTTCAGTGTATCCCAAATCCCACCACCCTTCACCCACATGCCATTAGCATTCTGGCCCAACCATGTTCCTCTGCCGCCTCACTTGTCGGGGCTCAGAGTGCTCTGTGAGCTACAGTCAGGCTCCTTCCCTGACTCACCTCCTTTGCAGATTACACCCTCTGGCCCAGCAGGCTGTGGCCTCCAAGGGCTCCCTTTATCCTACCGGCAGGTTGGCCTGCCAGCTTCTGCAGGCCAGACCCAGTCATCCCTGCTCCGGGCCTCAGAACTGTCTTCTGCGTTGGGCCTCTGCTTGGACTCGGTGAATCCGCCTCCCAGGCATTTTCTAGCCTCCTACCTGCTCTCCTTTCTTCCTATCACCATCACTCCCTGAAATTGGATGGTTCTTTGTTTTTTCTCATTTTTTTCTTCATCACCGTAAGAATAAAGTGAGCTTTTCTTGGGGGCGAAGGGGGCGCACTTTCTCACCTCTCTTCCCAGCACCAATCAAGAACAGTACCCCCCCCCCCCCAAAAATACATGCTCAGTAAATGGCTCCAGTCTGTACCTAAACATTTGACTAGGGAATCCTGAGGTGATTATGTGGTCTTCTAGGCAGGGCCCTGAACACTTCTCCTCCTCCTGTTTTCAGTGGATGTGATAATCAATGTGAAGCGGAAGGAGCCAGGCTTGAGGTCCAGATGTACTTCCTCCAGGAGTCTTCTAGGTCAGCTCTCAAATGTGTGATTCACCGGGAGCAGAGGCTGAGACCACGGACTGAAGGGCCAGGGAGGAAGAAAGGGCCCCGGGGCCAGGTAGAAACCAGGACAGGCTAAACTATGAAGGTGGGGGTTAGTGTTTTGGCTGACGGGGAAAAAGATCAATTTACTTCCAGGGCTGGGGCTAAGGAAATAAGCTTTCTGGGTCTGGGGTAAACCAGGCCAGTGTGCTAAAGTGTACCAGTCCTCTCTAAGGCAAGAGGCTCACACCTATTAACAGGTGCTCATGTGTATGTAGCATACACCTGAGATTACCACACCTTCTGTTAGCATAGGTAACCAGATATTAATAAAGGAAGTCAGACATTATTAAGCATAGTAAAAGAGGGAGCATACGCCTGCTTCACCAGGAAGCAACAGCTTCACCCACTCCACGGGATAGCAGCATTGCCCAGCCAAAGGGATTAGCACACCTCTCCCTACACCGCCCGACCCTCGATTGTGGGGAGAGTGGTGGGAGGTAAGCATGCACATGTGCAGTGGAAGCCAAAATGGCCACTGCCTAGGCTGGAAAAAGGATCGGATTAGACAAGGGGCATAGAACCCATCCAGATCTAGGGAATAGATTGGTTAGGGGTGGAGCCATCAGAAACTCAGGAAAGCTTGGGAAGTTGATTGATTAGTTAAAAGAATCACCTGGTCTGTCCCAAGTCTGAGATCATATAATCAGCCTAACAAAGAAGCTTTCTCTCACACTCAGTGACACGTGCTCTGTAACATGTGCCCCCCGCCCCCTTCCTGGGGCGGGGGTTGGGGGAGCGACCAAGTGCAGGCCTGGGCACAGTGCCAGCCGAGGACAGGCTGCACTAGCTGGATGGGGACAGATGGGAGCTAAGCTTCAGCGTGGCACAGCACTTTTGGACACTGGGTTGATGATGGAGACAGGACACCACAAACGCAGAGGCAGACCTTTGATGTTGCTTCTGTGATGAGTTTTACCACCAAGCTCAGTCTTCATACATGGTCTCCAGTGCTTTTGTCATTCAGGTGCAGCTGTGTGTGGTATTGGCATCCTGTAGCAGAGGAGAGCAGCAGGATTGGGGGGCGGGGCTCATGCTCTGGGCTCCCAAGCTTTTCTGTATCTGGCAGGATGTTGTTCCTGCCTTTGCGCTGAGGCTGGAACTGGGGAGAGGTAGGAAGCTGGGGAGGGTCGGTGCCCACTGAGGACTCTGTTCCATACCTGCTGGGAGAACCTCACACAGGCCACAAGGAGTTGGGCCAGAGTTGGCCAGGCTTCCTCTGTAGAATGACCACTTCCACACAAGGAGCATGTTGGCCTAAATGAGGCACTTCTTCCTGCCTAGAATCCCAAGTTGTCCTGGTTGCACGCGCACGCGCGTGCGTGTGTGTGTGTGTGTGTGTGTGTTTTCAAATATATGTAACATAAAATTTACCATCTTATCCATTTTTAAGTGTATAGTTAAATGGCATGAAGTACATTTACATTGTTGTGCTGCCATCACAACCATCCGTCTCTAGTTTTCTCAAACAAACTCCATAGCAGTTCTACAATAATATTTGCCCTTTTGTGTCTGGTGTATTTCATTTAACAATGTTTTCAAGATTCATCCATAGCATATGTCAGAATTTCCTTACTTTTTACGGCTGAGGAGTATTTCATTGTGTGCATAGACCACATTTTGTTTATCCATTTAGCCCTTTGTCCTTTCTGAGTCATGTCCAGGTGAACCCTTGGGTTGCTTCCACCTTTTGGCTGTTGTGAATTTGCTGCTATGAACATGGTGTACAAAATCTGTTTGATACCCTGATTTCAATTCTTCTGGGTGTATACCTAGAAGTGGCATTGCTAGATGATACGGTAATTCTATGTTTAAGTTTTTGAGGAACTGCCAAACTGTTTTGCACAGCAGCTGTACCATTTTGTCTTCCTACCAGCAATACACAGGGTTCTAATTTCTTCATATCCTTGTCAACACATATTTTCAGCATTTTTATTATAACCAACGTAGCAAGTATAAAGTGTTTCATATCTCATTGTTGTTTTAATCTGCATCTCCCTAATAACTAATGATGCCAAGTGTCCTTTCATGTGCTTATTAGCCATTTGTATATCTTCTTTTAAGAAATGCTTATTTGAGTCTCTTAAATTTTTTCATATTTATTTTTTGCTGTTGAGTTGTAGGAATTCTTTTTATATTCTGTATATTAATCCTTTATCACATATGTGATTCGCAGATATTTTCTCCCATTCTGTGGATTACTTTTTCACTCTGTTGATAGTGTCTTTAAATGTACAAAAGTATTTAATTTTGACAAAGTCCAGTTTATCCCACTTTTTCTTGTTGCTTGTGCTTACATTGTCATATCCAGTCATTGTCAAATCCAATGTTATGAAGTCATTGCCCTTGGTCTTCTAAGAGTTTTATTGTTTTGCTCTTAGGTTTAGGTTTCTGATCTGGTTGAGTTCATTGCTGTGGTGGGCACTTGGTTCTTGTGGAGTTCTGCTCCCATGCTGGTTGGGTGGAATGAGGAGGTTGTAAACAATTCTTCCCTCCGTTCCTCGCCCCCGGTCTTAGGGTGAGGTAGGCCTTGCATGGGTGGTGATGGCTTCCCAAGGAAACTCCCCTGGCGGACAGCCCTTTGTCATTTAGTAGGAGCCTGGGTATCTTGCTGCCCAGCCAGCAGCCTGGGTCAGCAGGCAAGTCTGACACAGCAGGTGGGAGAAGGAACTTCTTGGCCTTGGCAATAAGTAAAAAGGGTCTTTGTTGTGTTCTTTTCTCCTTAAAAAAAAAAAAGTTTAGCTGACCCTGACAGTGCCCCAGGAATGCAGGGAAGTTTGGCTGATCCACAGAACCCTGAATGGGTCCCTTCTGCAGCCCCCACCAGTTCCACCAGAACACCTCAGCATGTACAGTATCAGCCCACTCGTCCTTCTTCCCACAGCTCTGAGTTTGCAGGCCCAGCATGGGCACTGTGCTGGACACAGCTCCTGTTGCTGCCTGGGATTAGCAAATGCTCCCCCGTATCATGGGTCTTTTCTGCTGAATCCATAAGAGCCCCAACTGCTCAGAAAGCCCACCTGCTCCTGGATGGGCCCGAGCGGAATCCTGAAAGAGGGGCCTCCTAGGGACAGGAGTGTTGTCTCTAGCAGAGCTGAGCTCCTTGGGGATGGCCTGCCCATGCTGCTGTGGTCTCTTCCTTCTCCTAGGCCAAGGGTAACGTGCTCAGGTGGGTTGGGAGTCGGACACCTGGACTCCGCCCTCATACCTCTCTGGCCTGTCTCCATGTCTGGAGTATGGGGCAGAGGGAGGGTGTCAAGCACCGTCCAGCCCTGGGTTGGAGGCAGCAGCGAGTGTTCTTCCCGCAGGAATCTGAGTGGAGCTGCACAGGTTTCCTGCAGGGCCTGGTCCGCTGGCCACCACACCCACCTAGTTATTTTCCATATCTCTGCAATATTTTGTTTTATTTTTAAGTGTACAAGTCATTAAGTGTATTCACAGGGTTGTACAGTCATCACCACCATCTAATTTTAGAACATTTATATTCCCCCTCCCCCAAAGAAATTCTGCACCCTTAGTTGTCACCCCCAATTCTCCATCAGCCCCAAACAACCACTAATTAATCTACTTTCTGTTTCTATCGATTTACCGATTTTGGACATTTTATATAATTGGAATTATGTGTATTGCTATACCCACCTCTTGCCTTTCAGTCTTCTAGTTGCTATAGTGCTGGCCCCAGGGGTGGTGGCTGCAGAGCAGCATCATGAGCCCCTGGAAGTGGAAGTCTCTTTCTGGGCCCGGGATCTCTTTCAGGCCCTCCATCTCATGCCCCTCAAGCAGTGGGAGACTATTACTGTCTGTCCTTTCCACGTGCATCACCCACTATTCGCTTGACAACCATGGGGTTTGGTAAGGCTGGGTATTCCTATTTTATAAATAAAGCATATTTATAAATAGTATATATGTTATATGTTATAAATGAACCTGCAATATAATTTTAGAGGGTTGGTTTGTTCCATATAGCATTCAGAAATATATACTGAAGCTCATTTGGGGCAGAGCCAACATAGGTATATGTAGTAAAATCTATATATAGTATAGTTTTATCAACACCTCACAGTCTAGCATGGAGAACAGATGGGCAGGCTCATAAGTGGACTAGGGGCTACATGTAGGGTCATCCCCTTCAGAGAGGACAGGGTGACCGTCCAGGAGGGGGAGAAGTGAGGCAGATAGTTGGCCTGTTTAGCAAATAGCTGTGGGTCTCCCAGGCCAGTGAACAGGGGCAGAAGGTGAGGCCAGGGTGGTTGAGGGCCCCAAACACAGGGCAGAGAGCTTGGGCTTGAGGCCCTTGGAGCAATTGAGGCAGAGTGTGACTGGGCCATACCTATACTTGTGAATGGTCTTTCTGGGGCCACTACTGGTGACCACAGGGAGACCATTATAAGCAAGGCTGGCGTTGCTCCGATTTCTTCCTGTCTGAATGGTGCTGAGGATCCAGGCGCTGGGCCTGGGGGATTAGCATCCACAGACTTCGCCGCTCCTGCCGCAGAACGGAACCCAAGGTTGAGGCTCCCAACTCCCTGGCTGGGTTTGGATCAGGGAGGAGTGGGATGAGTAGATGGCCACACCTACACCTGGGCATGGTGTGCCCAGGAGCTGTGGAGGCGGGCCAGAGACTCATGGCAGGTGAGGAGTCTGGTGCTCCAGAGGACAGACATCCCCTCACGCCTTTCCCATCTGCCGGAGTGTGACCAGACTGATCTTCCCAGGGTCTCGAGTGGGGAGCCAGCAAGGCCTGGAGAGTGTATGCCAGCTGCTTGCCCTTGGATAAGCTTCTTGGTTTGACGCGGCATTTACAAGAGCCTACTGTTAGCCATGTTAGGGCAGCAGCTGGCCTCCAGTGTCGGCACGGAGACCTGCTCTCCCTCCCCTCCCAGGGGCTCAGTGACGCCTAGAGTATCTTCCAGTCCCGCCAGGCCAGTCCTCTCGTCCCCCTGCCAGCCTCCTTTCTGTCCTGGGGTAGGAGAGAGCTGTGCCCTACGCTTTCTTCCCATCTTCCTGGGGCAAGCTCCAGATGGAACTTCCGTGCCCATTAAGCAGCCACTCCTCACCCCCACTCCCACCCAGCCCCTAGCAACCATTATTCTGTTTCCTGTCTATGGATTTGCCCATTCTGGGTGCCGGGAACAGGGTGCAGTGCTCAGCAGATGCTCCCTAAGGGCTGCTTCCTTCCATAGAAAACTCAGGTTCAGCTTCCTCAGTCCCAAAGAAAGAATGTGGGCTCTCCTTGGACCTGACTTAAGTGGCCTAACCAAGCCTCCAGCACAGCTGCCTACCAGACCTGTCTGTAAGGGAGCTTTTGGGCACCATGATCATGGCCTTTGGGGAGGGCAGGGAAGTTGCGTTCCTGCCCGGGCCCCATGTGATCCCATTGTGAGCACCACAAGCTCAGCAAGCCCCTCACTAGATTAGGCCTGGTGGCCCGCTCACTGGTTCTGCCAGTAACTTTGAACATGACTGTGCAAATGGTGGCAAGGAACAGGGAGAAAAGGCATAAGGAGGGGAGGGGCAGACTTGTTCTAAGTGGCTCCACGGGCACCAGGTCCCTTCCCCACTGATCCCCAGCGTAGATATCTGCAAATCGGGCCTATGAGCACCTGCCTCCTGAGGCTGTCGACAGGGTAAATGAGGCGTCCCTGTAACTCCTGTTTAGAGCCCTGCCCAGCCCCGTAAATTACTACTATTCTTGCTGCCAGGGCTTTCACTGAAAGGTAGATTTTTCTTCGTGCCTTACCTGGAGCGTGGAGAGCCCTGCTCCTAACAGTGTCAGATGTGCTGGCTGGCTGCTGTCACCAGTGTTTTTCCTACTCTTTAAGTCAGCTTTGGTGAAAACGACAGAATAATACAAAATGTATACATGCAGTAAAAATGTTTCATAATTTTCAATTCCCATGTGTGTGCATGCACATATGTGTGTGTGTTCATCCCAGCATGAAATGCACAGTTCTGTTGGTCATGGTCAGATGAGTTTGAGAAATACATGAACTATTGCAGGAACTCAGACAGTGGATGGGCTTGGACTTCACCTTGAAAGGCTCTTTCTGACCTCGAGATTTTGTGACTGCTTCTTTGCCAAGGGAAGCCTTTGTTTTTGTGGGACTCTTGTTTTCCCACCGAATGGGGAGCAAAATGGACGATTCCCATTCCATCCAGGCCTTGCATATGAGCCGCCCCCAGTTCTAGAAGCACAGTTGCCTGAAGGAAAGCCTTCCTTCCCCCACCCCCCTTGATAGCTCTAAATGGCCCCTCGGTATTTCTGTCCCACTTTCCTTTTCTTTCCCCCTGGCTCAGTGAAGCTCACATTCTCAAGCTTCCAGGGTTTTCCCTAAAGCACAGCTCCTTGGATCTGGGGTGGGCATGGAGGATGCCAGGTGGTGAAGCTACCGTAGCAGGATTGTCCTAAGCGGGCCTCTGACAGGTGCCACCTGCAATGGGCAGAAGTTCCCTTGGCCTCTTGTGGACCAACAGGCAGAAGCTCAGTAGGAAGGCTTGTTCTCAGTAGGGGGGTCATATCCCTGGAAAAAGGCCCAGGTCTTGTGCCCTCCTGCTTGGTCACCTCCTGCTTAAACTATCCGCAGCTCTCTAACAGCTCTGCCATCTTAGCTGGTGGTGTGGAGGCTGAAGAGGACCTGAGTTCCCCAGATGGCTGAGGGCTGTCAGTGCCATCGCTGGGCATGGACTGAACCCATAACTGGCAGCATAGCAGAGTTGGATGCCCTGAAGAGAGCCATCCCTTTTTTGGGAAATGAACTAGCAAAAGTAGGTAATGCTCAGCCTTGAAGGAGGCCTGGATTTCTAACCTCTGGAGGTGCAGAATGAGGGCAGGGAGGTTGTTGGACAGAGATGGCTTCTCTGCTGACAGCATTGCGGTGAGGGGTTCCCTCTCGCTGGATTCGGGTCACAGCCTAGATATTTGCCCTGGCTCTCCCAGCAGGAGGTCTCAGCGTAGCTGGGAAATGGATTGTTCAGGAGCCCTTCTCTCCTCAGAGTGCTGAGAATCCAGAGCGGTGTGGCCCCTCCTGAACAGCGGTGGGTCTCCGAGCTCTCTGGAGACCCTGGTGGAATCTTCCCCAGCTCTGTGGGTGTGGGAGACCCAGCTACGTGTGGAGTAGGGGCAAGTGGGTGACAGCATTGCCAGCCTCAAAGGTGGTGGGAGTCGTTGGTGAGAGGATGCGAGGGGCCAGGGCGCAGCATGGGAAGCACACACACAGCAGAGGCATCGCGTGTGCTGCTGGGAGACTCAGGCACCGTTTCCATGGCAGGTGCCAGTGCTTTTCCTTCGGTTCTGACTGGTTTACTCTCTGCTCCCTTTTCTGTGTGTGTAATAGGACTAGATGGTGCCTGCTGTGTAAGTAATATTTAAGGAGGCACGAAGAGGCTGTAATTGTGAAATCCTGACACCTAGGTAGTAAATAAACATTCATTCCTTCAGTCCTGGCTTGTTATGCCTTTCCCTGTTATTGGCACTTCTGGAAGAAGGTAGATCCCTCATTTACACACAAAGACACAGGCCCAGAGGAGTCTGGCAGTGCAATTGGTGACAGAGTCCTATGACCACTTCCAGCTTCAGGGCCAGCTGGGAAATCTTGTTTGTAGCGAGGCCATGTGCCCAGTGGAAACAATTACTGGCAAGAGGGGATGTTTGGTTACAGGCCAACCCACCAAGCTCCTCTTTCCAGCCCTAGGAACCCTCCAGTAATGCCTGGGAGAGGTACTGCGATGCTGCTTCCCTCCCGAGAGCGCTTGCTTTATGTGGTTATGGCCCATCCTTAGAAGAGGGACTCTTTTTTTTTTTATCTTCCAAGTTATTTTATTTTATTTTTTAATTAAATCTTTATTGTTCAGATTATTACAGTGTTCCTCTTTTTTCCCCCCATAGCTCCCCTCCACCCGGTTCCCCTCCCACCCTCCTCCCTCCCTCCCCACCCACTGTCCTCATCCATAGGTGCACGATTTTTGTCCAATCTCTTCCCGCATCCCCCACACCCCTTTCCCCACCAAGAATAGTCAGTCCATTCCCTTTCTATGTCCCTGATTCTATTATAATCACCAGTTCATTCTGTTCATCAGATTATTTATTCACTTGATTCTTAGATTCACTGGTTGATAGATGCATGTTTGTTGTTCATCATTTGTATCTTTACCTTTTTCTTCTTCTTCCTCTTCTTAAAGGATACCTTTCAGCATTTCATATAATACTGGTTTGGTGGTGATGAACTCCTTTAGCTTTTCCTTATCTGTGAAGCTCTT
>NW_006298349.1:764124-764466 GCF_000327345.1 Myotis davidii
GATCTAGGAAGGTGCTAATCTAGCCTCTGCCTGAGGCTACCCAGCAGAAGCCAGCTGTAAAGCAATGCAAGTTGCGGTGGGGTCTTGGGCCAGCTGCAGTTGGTTAAGTAATTTTCAGATTACAAAGGGCCGGGCCTTTCATATGCAAAAGCTTCCGTGCAAGGCTTGGGCGGGGCAAGCAGTTATGGCTGCTCTCAGTCCTGCCCTCAGAGGCCCTGGCAGTCACTGCCAGCACCTCCGAGAGAAAGCTGCCAGAAGAGGGACTCTTGCCCCTCCTTCTGTTCCTACCTGGGGGCATTTCTGAGGCAGGATGTTCTTTGAACACATAGCTGAGGGTAAAAA
>NW_006298349.1:764500-785248 GCF_000327345.1 Myotis davidii
CTAAAGGTGGAGGCCTGCCTGCAAGCTCATGGCCGGTCCTCAGATCCGGCCAACTCCATCCTGAGCTGGACCCAGGGATGACTGGCTGAGCCAGGGGCCCCATAAGAAAGGCGATGGAAACGGGGGAGCTGGCTCCTTCCACCTCCTAAGGGCCAGAGAGCGGGCAGCCGAGTCGGAGCAAGAGCTCTGGGAACCCAGCCCAGTCCCAGTGATGAGGGAAGTGGCGGTGGTCAGAGGAGCTCCTAGGGCAGCCTGGGAGCCACAGGGAGAGCACCTGAGCTCAGACTGAGGCCTGGGAACTCCCCTTCCTTCTGGGGACACAGAGGCGGTTTCCAATGGCAGGGAGCCCGCCAGACCCAGCGTCCTGATGCTCAGACCAGGCCCTTCCCTCGGCCCTGTCTCAGGGAGCTCCCAGCTGGGTGGGCAAAACCTACTCGGAGCTCCGGGAGGGAGGCTCACAGTGTAGCACCCCAGATGGCTGCCATTGGCTTTCTCCCACTGCTGTCTTGCCAGGAACTGGACTGGGGATATGCCAAACTCTTGGGGCCACTCAGTGGAGGAGCTGACAGCTGCCCTGGAGCCCCCCATCATCCATTCCAGTTTCTGAGCCATGGCACCCTGTCTCCTTTCCCAAAGCATTGTCATGTGGGGGGAGTGAGAGGCCAGAAGGTGGGGCTGCAGATCATCTTAGGAAGGACCTCTCAGTTAAGTCTTCACCTCAGTGGGGATTTTTTTAAGCTTCTTTTCTTGTTTTTGGTTTTCTGTCCCTAATTTCAGTGTCTAACAGCTTTGCTGTCAGAAAATGAGAAGTTGTTACTTGTTGTTAGGCTCTGGGCAGCCTTGCCACGCTCCTCACGGGACGCAGCCCCGCACTTACCTTCAAGGATGTGGCTTCTCTCTGGCCCCATTCTTGCCTCTAAAAATAACCTTGCTATTTTGAAGCCACCTGCTCTAGAGCTTTTCTCACTGCTTTCTTGGATAAATAACCCTCTCAGATGAGGGCTTGGCTGCCTCTGCCATCCCAGCTGTGTCCTCAGGGAGTGAGCTCCTTCCTGCCTCCCCCTCCCCCGTGCCAGCTGGGCTATTGTTTTCCAGCAATAAAGGAATGTCCAGCTGGGGAGCCTCTGAGAAGAGCCAGCCTGTCACCCTCCTCCTTGGGGGTTAGGGGCAGGTAGGAAGTGGAGCTCCGAGGGCCAGGGTGAGGCAGAGCCCCTATGCTTCTTGTTGTTGGGGGCATGCAGCTGCCAGAGGTGCAGGTGCCTGTCATGAAGCCACAGGTCAGACAGGGCTTGGGGACATGGGGATGGTCTGTGCTGCCTTCCTGTGCCCCTAGAGCTGGCCCTGAGTGTCCCTACCTCCTCTTCTTGCAGCCCACGACCCTCCCTCAGGGCACCATCAACATGAACCAGTGCACAGACGTGGTGGACGGAGAGGGACGGACAGGCCAGAAGTTCTCCCTGTGCATTCTGACCCCTGAGAAGGAGCATTTCATTCGGGCAGAGACCAAGGAGATCATCAGCGGGTGAGTCTGCTCCGTGCATTTTGGGAGTCGGTGCTCCCTGCCCACCGGCAGGTCCCTAGACTGGGTCCCTTTGGCATAAATGAGCAGCATTGCCATCATCTCTTCCCTAAGTGTGTCCGCTCTTCTGAGCCCCTTTCTCCATTCACAGCACTACTATGTGCCCACTTCACCCCCCATTGCCTTTGCTTCATCCCGTGTCCACACATTCACCAAGGCTACCCGCCTCAGTCCTGCTAATTCGAGGCCTTCTTCTGCTGGTGCTGCCCTGGTTCTGGGGCTGCCATATCTTCCAAAGCCTCTCACTGGCCTCCTCTGTTCTCACACCCTACCTTTTGCCACTCCACCAAAAGGGCTTAGTCCCCAAAGCACTGTTACTTTTCTCTCTCCTACCTGAAACCCAATCACCTGGAGGTCAAGTCCAAGTTCTTGGGCTGCCTGGGGCTCCTTCCCAGCCTTCCAGCCTCACTCCCACCACCCTGAGCCTGAGTGCTGGTTGCTGTACATTTCTCAGCTGTCCCCACCTCTGTGCCTTCACTCTGGCCCTCCCTCAGTCTGAAACAACCCCTGGACTTCAGACTGTTAAAGTCATCCTGCATGTTCCCTCTGCCAGGAAGCCCTCCCCGAGGAGGTGCTGGGCTCCCTCTGCTGGCCCTTACAGAAGATGGAGATGGTCTGTGTGACGTCTGGCTTCCTCAGCCAATGGCAGGCTCTTAACAGTGGAGGCTCTGTCTCACTCCTCGCGCCCACACAAGAGTCTCCAGGGCTGCTATGTGCCCTGGCTTCTCTGTCCAAGTGGAAGGAGGGAACAGAAAGTCTCTGGGTCATGCAGAGGCTTAGGGGAAACCCTAGGAAGGGGAAGGTGGGCCCAGGTTTTCAGGTAGCCAACAGCCAAGAGGGGCTGAGCTCCTGCTCCTGAACCCATGCAGTACCTGCCTTCCAGGAGCCCCTGCTAATGGGGCATCTGCTATCCGCTCTGTAAGGCCCAGCTGCACGTGGTGCATGCACAGCAAGTATATGTGGCTGGAGCTCAGGCCCTGGGTCTTGGAGAATCCCAGTCATCCTATAAGGTAGAGAAGGAAGCCGATGAGGCTGAGAAGGCTTTTGGAGGAGTAAATCTTGGGTTTAGTAGGACCAGGCTGATTACTGCAAAGTAGCAGGGATTAGAAAGTGAAGCCTTCTGGTTTCAACCACTGAACGACTTCTGTGAGCAGGGTCTGTGGGCTTCAGTACCTCAGCTATAGCCCTGGCCAAGGCTGCTGCTTGAAGAAACAAGAGCCAGGTTCAGATCTACACGTGGTAGGCGGGGAGTAGAAGGGCCAGGTGGCCCTCTGCTAGGGGTGCCAGCTCGCCCCAAATCCTCCTCCCCTGTAGAGAGGCAGGTTTGTGTTTCTAACCCCTGGGGCAAACAGGAGGACACTTTGACTCTGCGGCTCCCTGATCTTAACCCTACAGCCATATGATTTAAGGGTGTAAAGGGCTTTAACAGAGTCTTGTTACAGTTGGGAGACTGAGGCTCTGGGAATAAGGGAGCCTAAGGGCCCCTTCCAGGTATGAGTGACAGTATGGGGTAGTTTGCACTTCCTGGTTCACACTTGCTATCTTGATCTTGTCTGGCAAGCACACCTGAGCCAGGGTTCCACTGCCCAACTGGATGCCTTGGGAGATCTAGCCCCTCCCCTTGGGAGCTGGGTTCCAGAGACGGGTCTGGGTGACAGGCAGGATAAGAAAGGGGGCTGTTGGGTCTCCAGGTTAGGCTGGGGAGTGTGATTTGGGGAGCAGGTCAGTGAGGTAGTAGTGTGCTACCTGGCATTGGGGTGATGACGGTGTCTGGCATTTGATTGTGTCTCTGGCAGGCAGCCTACGTCCTGCTGTTAGACACTTGGCATAGGTCAGGGGTCCTTGGCTCTGCCCTAAGCCACCCTCTCATGGTCACTTCTGTCTGTGTATACGGGGCCTGCCATTTCCATGAAGCTTGGGTAGCCAAGGTGAATTGGGTGCCCAGACCCAACTCTAACGCCCCACACCAGCAAACAATTCCTGGACACCAGCACAGTGTCTAAGAGTTCACGCCTCTTCTGACACCTCTACTGGGGATAGATGGCATCAGATCCCACAGGGTGAGGACTCAGTCCCACAAGACTGCTCCCCACCCACCACACTCCCACGACCCCTCTTTGTGTTCAGTTCATTTGCTAGAATGGCTCACGAATTCAGAAAAAATGGTGGACTCACTAAATTATACTTATTACCAAGGATAGTAAAGGATCCACGCCCACAGCCAGATGAAGAGATGTGTAGGGCAAGGTCTCAAAGGAGTTTCTGTCCTCATGGAGCTTGCGACCCGCATGGCGGCATGGCACACGTTCTGGCTCCCAGCTGGCAAGCTCTCTGAACCCTGTCCTTTTGGGTTTATGAAGACTATTACATAGACCTGTTCTAGTTATTGATTCAACCTCCAGCCCCTCCCCCCTCCGTAAAGGTGGGGTTGTGAGACTGAAAGTGCCAACGCACTAATCATGTGGCTGGTTCTCCTGACAACCAGACCTATCCATAGGCGTTGCCCAAAGTCGCCCCACTAACATAACACAAGACACCTTGATAGCCCTTTCACTTAGGATATTCCATAGGTTTTGAGAGTGGTGAGCTAGGCATTGTGGACATAAACTAAATACACATGAGAAATCTATTTTCATCATCTGAGTGACCAAATATGTATTTGTTATAAATCACAATGATGCACAAGGTCATTAGTGGGGCCACGGCACCAGGCGTGTATGCCCCCAGGGTCCCCAGTGTAGCCATTTGTACACCATAAGCATCTGTAGATGCAAGCAGTGGACCTTTTTCAATTAAATTCAAAATATCGTGGCAGTTAACTGGGTAGACTGATCAGTCCTAAGGGCAGGGGGCTTGGAGGTGGCTCAGTGGCATATCCAGAGCCAAAATAACTCGTAACTGCTTTCCCCCTTCTGGTCCTAGGCCTTGACCTCTCCTTCTTGTCCAATGGGCAGGGCTCTCTCCAAGGCAGCCTGCCCCAGCCCCTGCAGGCCCTTGTAACTCTGGGCAGCATCTTCATCTTTCCCACCCACTGGGACACTCAGGCCTCCTTTAGAGTCAGGTGGGCGTGTGCCTGGAGATGGACTTTGGCACCCATCTTCTCTCCCTTCTCTGCCTCTCTCCTTCCAGAGGGACCCTCTTCCCTTGGTTTCCTCTCTGGCCTCCTGGGCCTTGCGACCTGTCAGGGCTCCTTTTCTGGGTAACGTCATCTGTGGGCTCGGGGCCCTACAATTGGTCTAAGTGCTTGGGTCCCTAAAGAGGTGCAGACACTTGCTTCTGGCTGGTGAGAAGAGCCGATGGCCCTTCAGCTTCTTTCCTGGTCTCCTCTGAGATGGGGCCTCCTGGACACCTGAGGCAACCAGGTCTTGCCTAGACTGGATGGAGGGTGGCCGTTCTTTCCCAGCTTCCTCATGCTGGGAGGGGACCTCCAGGGTGTTTGAGGCACCGTTTCACACAGCTCTCTTAGAGGTGGGAATAGACAAGGTGGGGGCAGAGGTAGGGTTAGGGTTAGGGTTCCAGTTCCTCTGTGCCCTCCAGCGGTGTCAGGATTTTCCCTTCTCACCTATCTCTGCCTTCAAAGTTGGGGACCACCTATGTCCCTAGTGCCCACATCCACCACTACTCCCATGTCCACATTCCCCCATCATCTCTCTTCCCTGGATATATTTTAACATTCATAACCTATCTGGATAATGTTAGACACATTAGCCTACTGGGCTTCCCTGAGAAATCTGAGTGCAAAGAACATATCTCATCATTTGTTTCAGGGCCAGGCATCTATGAACCTCTAGTCACAGCACCACCAACCAGGGACTAAAGTGCCTGGTGACCCTGGCCACCCTCACTTCGTGCTCACCTGAATCTCTGCCTCATTCTGGTTGGCAGGAGCTGCAGGCGCTCTGTTTAGTCAGCAGTGCAACCATAGTGCCCACCTCTCCTCTTCCCTCAAGGCCCTATCCTGCAAGACTCACATTTGCCCAGTTCCATGGTGTTGCCAGTTGACAGCAGCTGGGCCAGTGTACAGGGGCTCAGGGCACCCCAAAGGGCCTGCACCTCCCTACCATGTTCCCTGTGCTCCAGTCGACGTTTCTGAGTAGCCTCTCCTCCCTCCTAGGTTCAGCTAGGAGAGGGTCTTAGAGTGCCCCAAAAGAGCTTTCAGCCCCCAGGCAGCCTAGAAACCCCACAAGCATGTTAGCTGCTCAGGCTACCCGAGTGAGGCCCTTTGAGTCTGCCCTTCTGCTGGCTTTGCAGATGCAGCCATGGCCTCCTTTCTTGCTTTGGAGCTCACAGAAAAGTGACCTGCAGGGCCTGTGCCTCAGGCTCGAGGGCACAGGCAAGTGTGGATTCTCTCAACAAATCAAATGCTGCCTGCTCTGGGCTGAGTTGGGGTGAGGGGAGTCCCTCAGCTCAGATGCTGTGATTCCTCACACCCAAGCCCAAGCCCACTCTCCTGGCAGCAGCATACCTCCCAGAAGGCCACTGACTTGACCAGCCTCCCTGCACCCCAAATTAAAGAAGTGCCTCTGAGTGCTGAGACACCAGCCCTTCCCCCGGCCCCAGGCTTGGGGTGCTGGTCGTCACAGCAGCCTCCAGCCAGGTGCTGCCAGTGCAGACTTAACACGGACTTCCTCCCTAGTGTTCTGGGTGGAAGTGGACCAGTTTCCTCTGGTGCCATCTCCGCAAGTTCTCTTCCTGACCTCCGCTCCTCCTGTCCCCCTTCCTCCAACCCTCCCAAATGTTGCAAAGCTCCAATGAGGCAAGTTGTGGTCATATCGTGGCCTAATCTAGGCCCTGGTTTCAAAGATAATGGCTGAAGCTTAGAGGGCTGGGAGCCAGGCTGAAGCTTAGAGGGCTGGCTAGAGGGTAGCAGATCCAGATCTAAGCCCTCTGCTCTTCCTACTCTCCCCTGCTACCTTTCTTGATGCTGATCCAGCGTGGACTTTTTAGCATGGGGATCTTGCTGTGGGTCCCTGGGTGGCCCTGCCAGGGTTCCCCCAAGTCGAGGGGCCCAGTGCCCTCACTGTATAAGTGGGGCCAGAAGTGAGTGAGTGGTCTGGGAGGTCAGTGGCCTGATGTGGGGAACTTTGGTTGCAAGACTCCTTGTTTCCCGCTTTGAGAACTGTGCATGGCCCCCAGTCATAACAAATATGGGGCTAACCAAATCCATTCTAGAGGGTAGTTATAGAGCCAAGTGTAAGCACTGAAGGGAGGGCACTGATGGAAACAGTGGCGTGTCCTGCACTCTGAGGCCAGTGGTCCGCCTGCTGCTCTGCCACGGTGGCACTCACGTCCTCCCTGGGCCACCTGCACTGGCTGTTGCAGGGTCCGTACCCGAGCCTGGTCCTCACAGTCTGTGCTTGTCCTGGGCTGCGCTGCGGGCACTCTCTGCCCGGCAATGGCAGGCGCTGACCCTGTTCAGGTGCTCGGAGGCCTGGCCACTGAGTGAAGCATGGGACCTGCTTGGACCACTCAACAGGCAGGGTCCTAATCTCCGAGAACAGGGATCTGACTTGCTCTGTTCTCTTTTCTCCCCAGATGGCTAGAGATGCTCATGGTCTATCCCAGGACCAACAAGCAGAACCAGAAGAAGAAGCGGAAAGTGGAGCCTCCCACGCCACAGGTAGGCAGTGGTTTTGCCAGGTGGCTTCTCCCCGGTGGAGCTGGGGAGCAGGAAGAGCCCCTGGAAAGTGAGAGGGCCTCGGGGCCCAGCCCAAAACTGGAGGTGGAGGAAGGAGTCAGGTCAGGGCTGAGGCGGTCATCAGCCCAGTCTGCCTCCCTCCTTCCTTCTGATGACTTGGGGCTCCTCTCTGAGCCACAGGCAGGACCCACTACAGGGACAGGGCGGCCTGCTTGTGTGGTCGGGGCTTCCCCAGGAGTTTCCAGCCAGGAGGCAGGTGCTGAGGAGCAGCAGCACAGCATGTCCCTTTTCCTGGCTGTCCTGCCAGCTGCTGGGAACAGAGAGCATGCTCGGAGCGGCTGCTTGCCGCACAGCATTCCTCAGGGCCTCAGCTCAGTTCCACTTTCCACATAGAGAGGAGCCTGAAGACATCAGGCTGGGAACGGGGGCTGGGCAGGGAGGTCCTGGAGTGTCCTGGCCAAGTGAGGGGCTCTCAGGGGACCTTACTCCTGCTCTGGGCTTTGACCATAAATGGAAAAAACTGACGCTAGCCTTGATTTGAGTGCCCCTGCCCCACTCCCATGTGACCAGAGTGGGAGGGGCTGGGGTGTCTCACCAGTTCCAGTCCTTCCGCAGAGGTCACTGTCCTCCTCCTTCCCTCCCATCCACAGGGGCCCCAGGCCATGCTCCACACTCCTGAGGCCCTGGTGCAGCACATTCATCTTCCTGAGCCTCTGTGAATGGATTTGCACATGGGCCTGTTGAAATCTAGTTAGACTGTTAGTGTGACCATGAAAGAAAGTACTGGGCCCATTTTAGGTGCTTGGTAAATGTTCTTCTTTTCCTCTCTGCTCCAAACGTGACCATTACCAAGTGCTCTTGCCTTGCCTGATGGAGCCTTACAGTGACCCTAAGTGTGGGCAGGATGGAGAATGGGATCCCTTGGCATCTAGCAAGGCTCAGAGCCTGGCAGAGAGCCAGCCCATGGCAGAACCAGGCTACCTCTGAGGTTAGTAGTCCTCACTGTCTGCTCTCTGCTTCACCGAGTGACAGAAGTGGGCCTGGGCAGGACCAGGAGGTGTGTGCTGGCCTGGGTCCCTTTCTCCTCCACAATCCCCACACCTTCTGGGTTCCCCTGAACACGCATGAATTTCCATCGCTGACCCACTTCAGTAGAGGCTCATAGCTCTTGATCCGACCCTGAGAGCCGTCCAGTGCCCTCCATTCATCCTCCCCAAGGAGTCCCAGGCCAGCATCCCCTGGAAGTAATGTTGCTGGGGAAATTGGCAAGATGCCATCAGTCATTCCTGGACTGAAAGTGGAGCTTCCTGCTGGGGAGTAGCGGGTGTACACTCAAATCCCCCAACTGCCGGGCTTGAGAGGAACAATCCCAGGCAGAACAAGTGTCTAGGCTCTGCAGCATTCCCAAGGTAAGCCGCCATCTCCAAATAAGGCACTACGTGCGCAGAAGACACTGAGCCCAGCCCTTGGAATTCGGTGGTGTTCTTGTTCCCTAGCTGTTTCTCGCCCCGCCCCCAATGTTATCTCCACCCCCAATACTGCCAAGCTTCACCTTGTCAGTTCTCAGCAGGAGCCATGTGATCAGAGCTGGGGAAGTGACCCAGTTTCCTGAGGATCTTAGAGCCTGGGCTCCTTGGGGGCCAGTCTCCCACTCAGCCCCTCCCCTCGTGAGCCCTGGCAGAAGCCAGCTGGGGTGATCTCTTCCTTCTGCCGCTTGCTTTCCAGAGCATCACTGTTGAGGCCACTGGTTTCTGGAAGCCGTGAACATTGATCAGGGCCAGGCCCCGGAGGCAGTTCCATGGGGGATGTCGGCCTCTCCAGAGGAGAGTTGGGGCATCTCTGGGCAGGTTTTTCCTCCACGGCCTGATGCTAAAGGTATTCCAGTGACCCAGATGGGACTGAGGAAAGCCTATGCCATCAGGGCCTCATAGAGACAAGGACCCAGGGGCCTGGCCTGCCTCTCTATGGCCCGGGATAGTTTCAGGTCAGACCAGCGCGGAGCTGGAAACATTGCTCCGCTGCACCCTGCCCTCTGGCTACTGAGGCAGGAGCCCAGGGCTCCCCTCAAGAAGAGGGTCTCAGGCAGTTGGGAGTTGGGGCCATGGAATGTAGGCACCGAGGGGTTTGCTGAGAACATCAGAGGGAGAGAGAGGGAGAGGCCCAAGCCGGGCCCTGAGGGAGGATGAGGATTAGGCTGCAAGAAGGGCACACACCTCTTGGCCAGGGCTCAGGGCAAGAGGAGGAACAGGCTTGCCCTGACCAGAGCCTTTGAAGCCTGGGGCCTAATAGGCATGGGCTCCCAGGAACTGCTGCTTACTCGGGCCCTGTTCACTCCAAGAGGAATTCTCATGGTGCTGAGACACCTGGAGAAGGGACAGTAATCTACTCTGGGTATGACAGGGCAGGAAGGATGGAGATTTTACTGCCCTCTCCCCAAGTCCCAGAGTTGTGAGGCCAAGGGACACGTCTCCCAGCCAGGTGTGTGGGGGCTCGCTTTGTCAAGTGGAGCTTTGGGAGGCTGGTCCTTCAACTCCCCAGGCCCCAGGCTCTTGGTCCTTCCTCCTGCCTCCAGAGACCATATGAAATGTTAGAAAAGGAATGGCCCTCTTGGTCTAGCCTCCAGCCCATCCAGGGCAACGTGTGTGCTGTGAGTTGCCACCTCTGCTTCTTAGGCATCTTGTTTTCTACTTGGGAGCCTGCTCCTATGCCCTGCCCCAGCCAGAACCCTTCCTCCCACTCACTCTCCGTGCCCAGGAAGTGGAGAGGAAGGCTTTCGATGAAACCGCCTCCAAAGAGGGGTCTGCCCAGCCGTGTGGAGACAGAGGCCCTGGCTGGGCCCACCTTCCTCCCTGCTAGGGAACCCTCTAAGCAGCCAGGTACACAGCACAGACTCTCCTAGTGCTGACGTCCTGAGCACACAGCTGTCCAGCCACACAGGGACCAGTACCTGGAAAACTAGTGCTTCCACTCCTGCCTCTTGTCCTGGCAGCCGGGCTCTGGGTCAGCATGAGCCCAGTGCCCTCTGCCACAACGATGACAGTGTGGGAAGCAGAGGTTGGTGCCGTGCAGCCCTGGCCTGGCTTGTGCACGGTCTCAACTCTCTGAAGAAGAAAAGCGACTTCACCTGGAATCCGGGCTTCCCCACCGTCCACCCTCTCGTGGAAGCCAGCGTGGCTTTGTGCCTGCTGCACCTGCCCCCTGTCCCTGCTCACTCGGCACAGAGGCAGGAAAAAGCACCGCTGCCGAAGGAGGGAGAGAGCTCGTGTGGGCCTTGGCCACTGCCAGGGTCCTGTGCTCCCGGAGAACCCCCAGAAGCAGGAGCTCGGGCAGGGAGTGCAGCTGCCACCCGCGCTGCGCAAGTTGGGAGGCCCAGACTAGGAGACGGGTCTATAGCTGCTTAGTGCTGGGAAATGCATGTTCCCCGAGTTCCCGGACAGGGCCCCTCATATCTCAGGCCTGGAATTTTCTCTGTCTTAGGGATTCCTGCCACTCCACCCCCTCCCCAGTGCTAGGGTCACGGCCCCAAGCATCACAGGGCTGCCTGTGTGTCACAGGCACTCACCCACAGGATGGGGCCGAGGGCACTGGCAGTCAGGGCCACTTCCCTCGTTCGCTCTGTCGCCTGTTCCTTACCCTTGGGCTCTTCTTGACAACCTCTGCCTGCCCTGGTCTAGCACCCCCTCCACAGAGGGAGGCGATTCACCAAGGAGGGCCTCCCCTTACCGCACCCAGCTCTGCGGGAGGAATCCAGCTCCACCCGAGCCGTCAGCGCTGGTGCAGCCCTGGCCCAACTCAGAGTGGCATCTCCTTTAGAGAAGCTGGGCTGCGGAGCATGAAGCGAGGGCTGGGTGCTGGCTGAGGGGACAGGGAACCCTGGAGTCGGGTCTCCTTAGGTCAGTGGAGCCTCAGGAACTGTCAGAAACCATCCCTCCTCCGAGAAGGACCCTTCTTTTGAAGGAGTCAAAGTCTTGGGCATCTCCAGCCTAGGAATTGGGTCTGCTGGTAGTTCTGACTCAATGGGAGGTCATGTGCATCCTGGGTCTGCGGGGAAAGCCATCCTGGCTTCATCCGTCCTGTGAGGATGGTGCCTAGGCCTCTCAGTGGGGCCTCCAGGATACCCAGCCAAGGCACCACCCCTAATCCTGGGCCTTTCTCCTAAGCCTGGAACCACACTTTTCCCTTATTGGCTGAGCAAGCCTCCTCTCCCTCCCCTGTGAGGGGATTAGGGTGGACTGGATGTGGTGGTGCTGAGCCAGAGCCCACCACAAGTAGCTGTGGATCAATGACCACTGGTGGTTTCCTGTGGCTGCATGTGCACACATCCAGCCTGTGTCAGCCATCTGTAACCCTCGCAAGAGCCCCAAGTCAGAGACGGGTTGAAGTAGGTTTTTAAGAATGAGGCTTAGCCACCAGCATGGGAGTCGGAGAGTGTCCATTTGTACTTTATTGCCCATGTTTTGGGGGAGACAGTTAAGATATACCTCACTTTTGATAGTTCCCAAAGCCATCTAACCCTTCAGCAGCTGGCCCCCAGGACCATGGGCTGGGCAGGGGGCGTGGCCAGGATGTGAGCTGGCACTGCAGGATGCCACCCTGGTCTCACCTCCACCCTGGTCTCAGCTCTGGTTTGCAGTATTGCGTGAAGGTTCTCTGTGTGGTCCCTGTGTCGGCTCCCCCTCCCTTGTCTGGGCTCCAGGTTGCGGCCTGGAAGTTCCCTGTGGGCTCTGGAATGGACCCCCTGTGTCTAATGCATCCCGTAGGCATGCTTCCCCCACAGCAGCACCACTCCCGCCATGGGAGCGATGGGATGAGACTGTTCCCGTCTGGGCTCTGGGTTCCCATCAAACTTGTACGGGGGGGCTGGGCTGGGCAGGAGATTGTGAGCAGGTTTATGTTTGCATCTAATGACTTCTTCCTTTAAACCAGTGGTTCTCAACCTTCCTAATGCCGCGACACTTTAATACAGTTCCTCATGTTGTGGTGACCCCCAACCATAAAATTATTTTCATTGCTACTTCATAACTGTCATTTTGCTACTGTTATGAGTCATCATGTAAATATCTGATATGCAGGATATATTTTCATTGTTACAAATTGAACATAATTAAAGCATAGTGATTAATCAAAAAAACAATATGTAATTATTATATGTGTTTTCTGATGGTCTCAGGCGACCCCTGTGAAAGGGTCGTTTGACCCCCAAAGGGGTCGCGACTCACAGGTTGAGAACCGCTGCTTTAAACAGTATCCCAGGTTCATTTAAGCGCCCTAGGATCAAAAAGAAGAGGTAGGTGAGGCGAAGAGCTGGTCCTGGTGTGGATGCTGTGTGAATACATGCTTTTCATTCACCAGTGGGCCCATCTCAACGGTGTGTTCTTTCCTCACCTCGTCTCAGCTCCCCTCACTCTACCCTGAGCACCTGGAAGTCTGGGAATGACAGACTCTGAACCAATCACTTGGGGTCTGGTCTCTAATGCCTGGTCCACTGCTCTGGGCTGTCTGGTACTGTGGGCAGGGAGAACTTGCATGTGTTTGGCATTGAGGATATGAGCCTTTGCACCATGCATTTGCCAACCCTGGCCTGAGGCCCAGGCGGCCGAGCACTTGGGGAGAAAAGGCCATATCGCCATCCAGAAGGAGCTTCTCACCTGACCAAGACACCTTTCTTTTGTGAGCCTTTCCTTTTGGGAATTCTGGGCCTCTGACATTGTCTCGTTGTTCGTGGTGTCCCCTTAGCCAGACACTCAGGCCCCCAGCCTTCTGCACTAGCTCGGCTGTGTGCTCTCTCCCCAGGAGCCAGGGCCAGCCAAGATGGCCGTCACCAGCAGCAGCAGCATCCCCAGCGCCGAGAAAGTCCCCACCACCAAGTCTACACTCTGGCAGGAAGAAATGAGGGCCAAGGACCAGCCAGAGGAGAGCAGCCTGAGTCCAGCTCAGAGTCCCAGCCAGAGTCAGCCTCCTGCTACCAATGCCCTGAGGGAACCTGGGCTGGAGGGTGAAGATGGTAAGTGATGGCCAGGTTGGCGCAAGTGCCCGCCTGTCCTGGTGCCCTTCTCACAGTGCTGGAAGGCCTCTGAACAGCGCTGGCCCTGCTTAGGTCAGCCGTGAGTCCCACCTTCAGGCTCTCTCACCTCCTATGTCCATCAGTCCTGGCAGGGCCTGAGCTGGTGTGGGACTGGGAGCCCGGGCTCCAGCCTTGCCCATCCAGCTCGGGAGGCCTGTCTCTAAAGGAGGATAGCACGTGCTGCGTTAGCCCTGGGTGGGTGTTGTGAGAGTCAAAATGCTCTATCAGGAGTTCTGTATGTGAGGAGGCCCGTTTCCTGCCCCTTGTGCTGCTTTGTCTTCATGGCAAGTTAACCCCAAAAGTCCACTGTGTCCCTGAGAGCAGCAGCAGGAAGGGTTGTCTTCTCCTCACCATCCCCATGCTGCCAGGACCCGGGGAAGCAGGGGAGAGGGTGCTGGGGAAGAAGCCGTTGACCTCCCATGCTTTCTCCACTTAGCACTTGGCCTGAGCAAAGCCAGGCACGGCCTCTGCCTCCTTGTGCAAGCCCTGGACGGCTCTGGAGGACGCGGGCTGGCTCTTCCTATTTGTGCTTGTCCTGATCAGTGAAGACAAGTGGGCAGTTGGGACTGACCCAGCTCTGAGCAGAAGTTGCCTCCATTCTCATTTGGTAGCACACACCCAGTCTGTCTAAATTCCTTCACTCCTCTGGTTTCTCTACAAGCCTTTTGCCCCTTCCCTTCCCAAATATACTAGTATGCTAAAAGACGAAATGGCTAGTTGGTTTTGTTTCCCTATCTAGCAGAAATCACTGATGGTAAGAAAAAGCTATTTGATATACAAAAGTCAGAAAGAAAAGGGTCCTGCTCTTCCAGTCAAGCTCCCAGGCTGGAAGGGGAGAGCCTCCCTGGCTGTCTGCCACGAGGCAGCCAGGCAGGGGGAGGACGAGGCACAGCGGGAAGGAGCTGTATCCCCACCGCCTCCTTGGGGAACCACATGGGCCTTGGGAGGTGAAAGCAGAGAGGCCTCTGTTTGGACCTGTGTGGGCTTGGAGAAAACATCCTCAGGAACCCAGCGTGGCAGCAGGCTGAGTGTGTCTCCTACCCCCTCGCTTCCAGAGGAGAGCGCCATGAGCAGTGACCGCATGGACTGTGGCCGCAAAGTCCGGGTGGAGAGTGGCTACTTCTCCCTGGAGAAGACCAAGCAGGACTTGAAGGCCGAGGAGCATCCACTGCCCCAGCCGGTCTCCCCTCCCAGCCCCAGCACCCCCAACAACAGGTACAGTGGCCCTGGATCGCCCTCCCAGGAGCTTGGTCATCCCTTTCCTTCTCCAGGTTCTCAACCCTTGCGTCGAATGGTCTGCAGCAGCTCCCTCAGCTCTCTGGATGTGGCCAGCCAGCCTCCCGCTCATGTGGACTCCAGCAGCCCGGGGGGGCGGGGAGCAGAGAGACTGGGGTGCACCTTTGCCTTTAAAGCCAGCAGGCAGTATGCCGCCCTGGCCGACGTCCCTAAGGCCATCAGGATCAGCCACCGAGAAGCCTTCCAGGTGGAGAGAAGGCGGTTGGAGCGTAGGACTCGGGCCCGGAGCCCTGGCAGGGAAGAGGTGGCCCGTCTGTTTGGCTACGAGCGGAGGTAAGGAGGGAATTGGAGGGCTGAATGCATATGCACACACAGGCACACAGACCCCCTCCTCCCCACACAGACACATGTCTCTCCTGCACACTCTCACATTTTCTCTTACACACGTCCTCACACCTAGTCTCATACACTTACATACTGTTACGTACTCATGCAGTCTTCTCACAGTTTCTTTCACATTGTCCTCTCCCTCCCTGCCTCCCCTCCGCATACACACCCCTGTTTCCTGAGCACACTCAGAGCATGTGGGAGCCTTTCCCTCCTGACCCTGTGCTCTGGTTCCAGAACTCAGCTCGTGGGGGTTAGAATGTAGGATCTCTGGGTACCCAGAGGCTGAGGCCAGGAGCCAGCTGCTCCCCATGAGTGCTGCTTAGCCTGGGACCTAGAGGCCTCTGGGAGGGTCCTCAGCTGCCAGGCCTTGTGTGGCTGGATCTTTTCCTTCCTGGCCCAATTCTGATCTCTAAAGAGACAGTGGAGGCAGGAAGACCACAGAGGTGCAGGTGGGAGCAGGAACTCTCTTTGCCATTCCCAGGTGCAGGTGTGGAGGAAGGGCAGGGAAGGGGCCATGCCCAGGGGGTGAGGTGGCAGCGTAGTTCTTCCCGGCAGCACTTGCTTGATTCCATCTCTGAGGCCGCACCTCTGTCTGCACCAGCGCGCCCGAGTGCCCCTCCCATATAAGAGCTTCCACCTACGTCTGTGAGGAGGAGCCTTTGCCTCTCTGCTTGCCCAACAACAGGGTTCTCACCCAGATCACTGTTAGGATGCTGGTGCTCACGGACCCTCTAAACCATTTGAAAGTCTGTGAAAAAAATGTTTCCCAGTGAAAAAAATTCATAGTTTTTATTAGGTTCCCAAAGAAGTTCACTTTCCAGAAAAGTTCCAGAAGTGTTTACAGTGTCCTCACTGTCCCACCAAAGCCTAAGTAAGGCTCAGAGTTGAGGCCTGCTGTGGGGACAGGCCAGGGTGGCAGTGGGCTCCCCTAAGAGGCTGGACCCGGAATAAGGTGCCTTTCTCTTGTGCTCCCTTCTCTTTTTCACACCTCCGCACTCTCCACATGCACCAGGCAGAAAGGACCTGTGCACCTGTGGATTAACCCCCAGAATAAAGAAAAGACCCCCAGAGTGGTTGGTCTTGAAAGAGAAGAAAACAGAATATTCCTAATTCCAAGAGACAGTTGGCTGGTTTCCTATCTCATTAGTAACCCCATGAGGTACCTGTGCCAGCATCCCAGTGTGTAGATGGAGAGAGAGGGGCTCAGAAGCAGGTGACTCCCCTGGGAACAGCTGGAGCAGTGGACCAACCCACTGGAACCTGAGCTGGGAAGGCCCTGCTCCCATGGCATGCCTGGGGCTGTCCTTTAAGCAGTTAAGGAAATATATAACTGAAGGGACTTGTCATGGGTTTAGGAGGCCAACCGCCAGGGTGGGAATGGCTCCGCGCTGACCTGTGGGCAGGCTGCGAGTTGGGAAGGCGCTCGTGGGGCAGCCAGGCCCTGGTTCAGTGGCAGACCAGAGAATTAACATTCAGCTCACCTGCTTGGCTTTGAACTCATTCTGATCTAGAGGCCTGGGGTTGGCAGCATCTCTGGGGCTTTGCTTTTTGCATGCTCTTTGCTACCGTGGGTTTTTACCTGGTGTTGGCACCCCTGGGACCCAACCGGCTCTGCACCCTAACACTGTAACGTCACTTTCTTACTGGCCCTGATGGCATCTGACTGGCTGCTGTCACTTCCCCAGGCCTGCTCTCTGGTCCTGAGTGGCTGGCCTGTGCTTGGTTGATTCCTCTCCCTGGTAGAGTGAGTAGCACCCCACGTTGGCAGTGTCAGCCTCAGCTACCCAGAGGGCACTGAGCCAGGCCTGCCAGAGGCCAGGTTGGGGGGTGATGAGTCGGTTTCCTGAAAAGTTACGGCCCTGAAGCAGTCCTCTGGGCTGATCAGCTCTGCTCTCAGACTTGCTCCCCAGCCTTTAGAACATTTCTTGCATAGTGAGCTGCTGCTGAGCGAGCGTGGTGCTTGCTGAGCTGTTGGTGACTCACACAGGGCCCGCTCCGGTCAGTCCTGCACCCTGGGCTGAGAGTCCAGAGAGGTTGACAGAGGTGCAGCGCCCCCTTCCTGTGCTGTCAGCCAGCACAGGGCAGAGTTGTCACGTAGGCAGCACTTCAAGGGACCCAAGTTAAAAACTTCCCAGTGTGCAAAGTAAACATGGCCGACTTCAGAGCCTATCCATGTGGAGAGGCTGCAGACAGGCCTCTGTCCTGTCCCTCAGGGACTCCTCCTCCTGCGGTCCTGGCGGGTCTGCAGCAGGCGGTCACATGACTTGGCCCAGCGCTGCGCCTGGGGCCTCCCTGAGGCTCCCTGGGGCTTCCTGGGCCTTGGCCTCAGTGGGTGGGGCTCTCCTTCAGCAAGTGGTGGCACTGAGGCCTCGGAGGGGCCTGGAACCTTATCCGACCTCACGGGGTGGTCAGGCATGGGGGAAGCATCACCCCCCACCAGGCGAGCCTTTGCAAGAGCTTCCTATGGTCCTGGGAACTCCTGCCTCTCCTGTAGCTTCCTGTGTTCAGACGCCTGCCCTCTCTCGCTGCTGTCCCTCAGCCTCCTGCACTGCTGGTCTGGCAGGCTGGCCAGGGAGAAGTTTTGTGTCTGGAGGGGACGCCACAGAAGCTCAGTGCACTGGGGCTCCCACTCTAATCGTGGTGGATCAGAGGGTGCAGGTGCCCCAAGTGCTGCCCTTGGTGTTAAGCCTTCCTTGATAAAGAAACCCTAAAATACCACGTTTAATGGAAACCCTCCCTTGAAGAAAGCTGGCCGGGTGAGGGCGGGGTCTCAGGTTTGAGGCTGCTTCCTCTCTGCTTCCCTAGAGAGGTGACTGCAGTCTCTCGGCTCAGAGCCCTTTCCTCTCTCCCCTTGGCTCTGTCACTTGTCCAGAATGCACACCCTCCCTAAGAGGCACCTCTGGCACTTGCCTGGGTCCCTGTGGGAGGACAGGCCTCTGGCCCTGTAGCCGCCAGCGTTCATTCCCAGGCCCCTGGTGCGCCCTCCCTGCCACGCCCACGGTGCAAACTCCTCGTGACTCCGGGAGGAAGGTGGTCTGCCCTCCTCAGTGTCACCTCGGGTTTTGTTTCTTTAATTCTTTGACTAATTTTGATTTACCATTATTTGATTTAAAAATCAGCCCTTTCTGTTTATTTATTCTTCAGCCTTATTTTCTTTCAGGTCTTGCCCCTCTCCACCTTCTCCTGCTGTGTCGCTGTGTGACGTTACTCGCCCTTCCTCCGCTGCTTCGCTCCCATCTCAGCTCCGTCTCCAGCCATAGATGGCCTGATGATGCCGCCGGCCTTTCACATGAAATCAACTTGCTTTGTTTTGTTTTAATTTGTTTTTTGATTCTTTTTACTGTTGGCAGAACAATGTTAATTCATGGGCCTTTTTCTTGCTCAATTTTGGACTTTTGGGGTGGAGGCTACATTATGATCTGCTAGGCACTCAGTGAGGATGGGCGTCCGTCCCCTCCACGTGGTGATGCCTTCTGATCATGTCTGCTCAGGAGAGGACGCTGCTGACGGGCTGTGTGGTTGCCGAGTGTGTCATCACAACAGATCATTAGGGACCTCCAATGTTGGCGGTGTGGGGGTGGGGGAAGCGAGCTGCTGCCCGACCCTGCACAGCTCCACCCTTTGCAGTGGGGAGAGGGAGCTCAGGGGGGGTGTCAGAGCCAGGTGTACTGTGCACAGCCTACACCTTGCAGAAGGGGAGGCCCAGGGAAGGCTGGGGTGGGCCAATGTGAGGGGTGCCTGAAGGAGCCTCTCTGCAACTTGAAAACAAGCCCACCTTGTTCTGGGGTGACCCTGTCTCCCCCCAGCAGCCTCCTGTCCTTTCTTGCAGGAGGTCTCAGGTCATCGAGAAATTTGAAGCCTTGGACATTGAGAAGGCAGAGCACATGGAGACCAACTTGCCAGCGGGGCACTCGCCATCAAGTGACACGCGCCAGGGCCGCAGTGAGAAGAGGGCGTTCCCTAGGAAGCGGGTGAGCTCTGGGTGGGACACAGGCCCACCCTCTCTGAGCCCCACACATACCCTGACACGCTTCTGCTGGGCTCCCCATTCTCCGTTCACAGTCGTTTGCTTGGGTCTCTCGTCTCCTCCAATTAGTGACCTTCTTAAAGAAGAGCCTGCCTCTCTGCTCTTCCTATCAGAACTTGTCCATCTCTGCTGGAGGCCACTCTACGGCCATGAGGTCCCTGGTGGGACCAAGAGCCTCTCTTCCTCTCTGCGGCAGCCCGGCCACAAGGCCGGGCACCTCTTGCCTCTCTTTCAAGTGGCAGCCACAGCCCTCCTTTCTCCATGCCACAGGGTGGACTCCTCCCAGTCCTCCTGAGCTGCCCACCGCCTTGTGGCCTTGCCGTGTCTGATCTTCATCTTCCTCCTCAGATTTTCTCTGGGCCCCTGAGGCGACCTGCTGCTCTGCTGGCAGCCATGTAACTCGGGGCTCTTCCTTCTGTGACCCCAAGAAGCAGGGGTGGGCGGGACCAGGACTGATAGTGACTGGTGTCTGGAAGACAAGGCTGCTCCACCAGCCTGGGCATCGCCGATCCCACTGCCGGAAGCAAAGCAGAAGGCGCTGGACGGAAGTCTGCACGCAGGCTCCTGTCCTCTGTCCGCAAAAGCTGCCTCACTTGGGAACAAGGTCCCTACAGTCCTGACCCTTCCACAGCTCTGGTTGCCGGACTCCCTGCTTCCTGCCCGAGTTGACAGTACTGACTGGCGGCTACTCTCTGCCACAGGACCTCCCCAGTGAAGCCCCCACAGCTCCTCTCCCGGACGCCTCAGCCTCCCCCCTGTCTCCACACCGAAGAGCCAAGTCACTGGACAGGAGGTCCATGGAGTCCTCACTGACGGTGAGCCCAGGCGCCCAAACACCATGGCCTGGAGGTGCTGCTCCTGCTGCTTCTGTCACTTGAGGTCACTGTCTGCTGCTGTCCGTGCATCTGTGCTGGAGCTCCCCTCTGCACGGCCCTCATGTCTGACGGAATCAGCTGCTCTGTTTCTTTCCCTTTCCTGGGCTTTGTGGACACCCTGAGCTCTGAGGTCTCGTGGAGGTGGCCACCTGGCCAGGGCAGTAGAATCTTGATTGCAAGGGATCAGAGCCAAAGCAAAGAACCCCTGTTCTTCTTATTTGGGGTTTGTTTCTGTGACATTTTGGAGACAGGAGCCCCTCTGGTTGGGGTTTCCCCACAGAGGGAGAATAGGCCCTTGCTCAGGTCGGTTGAGCTGAGCAGTGGGGGTGCAGGTAAGGAGTGATCAGAGCGAGTCCAGGTGGCACCATCACTCCCACCAGCAGCGACAGGTCTGAAGCCCTGGGGGTTGGCCTGGGGCTCCTCTCGGCCTTTGTCTTTTGCCCCCTGAGGAGCCCAGGGCTGGTGTCCCCATTTTCCCACCGGGGTGTTGAGCCACCAGCCCGATTGAGAGGAAACTTTGATGCAAGGACAGGAGGTTTATCTGAGGAAGTTTTACTTTTTCTTGAGTTCTGAGTTTTGCTCCAGGGTTTGGAGCAGAGACTCCCGGGACAGGTGTTGTTGGTCACTGTCCTGCCCTGCACATCTGTTCTCTCTGACTCCTCCCAGTCCCTGGAATACAGGAAGACACCACAGCCTGTTTCTGCTCAAGATGGTGGTAGAAAAGCAGAGAGCAGGTGGGGTGAAAGGAAGGCTGATCCGTGTCCCTCTGAGGTACCAGCTGTAAGGGGTACTAGGCATAACACACAGGCAGGGGCCGGGTGGGCTGCAGGGATCCCAGCGGGAGTGTGGACAGCACAGGGCAGGAGGGACCAGCAGGGATAGCTCTTCGTTCCAGCCCCACTGGTGGTCCTGCACCCCTGCTTCATTGTCCGTTGTCCT
>NW_006298349.1:785333-811883 GCF_000327345.1 Myotis davidii
AAACCAGACGTGGCCTCTGCTCAGTTGTCTGTCTCTCTCTCTCTCTCTCTCTCTCTCTCTCTCTCTCTCTCCCCCTCTCCCTCTCCTGTGGCTTCTGCAGAACTTATGAATTCTCCTAGCTGCCACTGCAGACCTTCCCCTTCACATAATACTCTCAGTGACGCTCCGTCTGGGCCAGTCTTCTGTGCCTCCCAGGAAGACGGAGCAAGGGCCTGTCTCAGAGCACCTGGCAGCCCTGCTGTCGGGACAGGAGGCGGGCTCTCCTTCACAGTAGCCTGCCCATCCTGCCATCTCGCTCCTCACAACTGTGCGTGCCTGTGGGGTAGCCAGCAGCACCCACCGGGACCAGGGGGGCCATGCAGGCTTATCTGGTAGGCGAAGAAACCCCTTTTCCTGGTATCGGTTAGATCTGGACAGAAATGTGCGCTGTCAGCCACCCTTTGTCCATGACTGAGATGCCACAGTGTTTCCTCTGAATTGTTCTTTTTTCTTTTCTCAGCCTGACCTGCTGAATTTCAAGAAAGGCTGGCTGACCAAGCAGTACGAAGATGGCCAGGTTTGTATGCAGAACTTCTGTGGTTTCTGAGAGGCTGGGAGCAGCTACAGGGCCAAGCTGGCCTTATCCCTGGCTGGTCTGTGAGTACTGGCTCCGCCTCCACCTCTGGCAGACCCCCATCTCCAAAAAGTGGAGGATCACAGCCCCATTGCTGCAGTGGGCTGGGCTTCTGGAGAGGGGCCAGCAGGCCTGCCTGCTGCCAGGGTGAGGATTGCTCTCCTGTGCCCAGCAGTGATCTTGGCCTTGGGCTGTGGGGACATCCATCCTCCAGCACTACCTCCCCACTTGCTATTCTTCCCTAAAAGTTCCCTGGGAGACCAGGCTCCCCAGGAACAGGGAAAACCTCTGGTTGTAGGGTTGGCTTGTGTTTGCATACAAGGCAGCCAAGGGGACAGCGGCTGAAGGCAGCAAGGCTCTGTCAGAGATACCAGCTCAGTCCAGACCTGGGAGAGCCGTTGTAGTACATTCTTCCCATCAGACTCAGGCCGGAAGAGCCATTTACCACTGGACCTGCCAGCCCTACCTTGACCCTGGTTGGGGCTAGAAGGCCAGACTCTAAGGAGGCTTGAGGAGCAGCCTACTAGGTCACCAGAAAGCCTCGGAACCTTGCCCGCCCACATTCTCCTCCTGCTTCCTGCATGGCTGTGCCAAACGTCCTCTCTGTCAGTCCTCGCATCCTTGCCCGAGACTCATCTCCCTCTCTGCTCCCCCCAGTGACGGCAGGGGAATCTGGCTGATTGGTTTGCACTGCTGGCTGCAATGGGCGCACCCTCTGGGTAACCAGCCAGTGGCTATGGCTCCCAGGTGCCTCCTTAAAAGGAAGATGCTGATTTCACAGCCACCTTTCAGCTCTTAAGGGCCCATCCCCCTGACTGCAGCCTCTGGAGTTGAGATTGAGGACTGTGAAGCGCTGTTCACCAGCCACACCTCTGGGTTACGAAGAGCCCCATAGCCTATGGCCCACCCCAGCTCCCTCTCCTACCCTATCATTGGGGAGTCAGGGCTTCGCAAGTGCCCGGGAATCCTGTGTGCATGGCTGCTGGGCCTTGTGGATTCTCTGTGTGTGTGTCTGCTGCTTGTGGCAGGGCCGCCCGCCCTCTGCTTTACACGTGTGGAGGGAGGTGCTCTGGGACTTGGCACAGACCCCTTGGAGCAGGAGGTGCTGCATAGGAGTTGAGTCTGTCTTTTCCCTCCTATTTTAGTGGAAGAAACACTGGTTTGTCCTTGCTGATCAAAGCCTGAGATACTACAGGGATTCAGTGGCTGAGGAGGTGAGTGTCTCGGCTTTGCTCCCATTGGAAAGACAGCGGAAGGGGTTCAGGTGGCATCTGGGAGCCCGAGGCTGCTGGGCTGAAACCCCCTCTGACTGTGGACGGGTGTCTGCATTGCCGTCTTGGCCTTCCCAGTCCAGACCTGGGGGGAAGTCTGAGTGCAGTGCGGCCAATTTGGGATGTGCTCACCACGGGCTCCTGCCTGGCTGGAGGGTCTCCTGAGGCACTGCTTCAGGCACCTGGGCATAGTGGATTTGAGCAACTTCTTTGAAAAACAAAGGTGTCTTATTTTAAAACTCAGGATGAGCAGTTTTGTTTTTTTCTACGAAGAGAGTTTGTGGTAAAGTGAGTCTTTTGAAGACTGAACTAAAGCATCTTGTCCTTTCTTCTCTGGTTGAGCATAGGGCATGGCAGGTGGACGTGGTTGGCTCAGTCGACAGTCTTGATTCCACAGCCAAAGGACCACCAGAGGAGCTCTTTCCTCACCTACGAAAACCCTTTATTTATTTAATTTTTTAGCAGTTTAGCAAATGTGTTTCTAACCTTCCCTTGTAGTTCAACTCCAGGAATCCTTCAGATATATTCCCACATGTAGTAAAAGATCTGTGTCCAAGGCGAGTCATTCAGTACTATTCTAATAGCAGGAAACTGAAAAGAACCTAAGTGTCTATCATTAGGGGCTGGTATTTACATGCCCTGAACCTAAAAACCTAAGTTTTTAACGGAGTGCAGTGGAAAGATATTGGTGATACAGGGTAGGTGTAGACCAGGGTGGGGGCTGGCCCCTGGTGTGCCTAATATCAGGGGATCCAGAAGCACACGAAGTGCCTGACCACACACTGAGTGTCTGCCACTTGGATAAACCAGCAGTTCTCAGAGTGTGGGCCCTGGAGACACTTTCGGGGGCTGGGGTACTCAAAACCGTTGTTATAAAACTAAGATGCTGTTTGCTTTTTTCATTGTATCCACATTTACACTGGTGGCCAAAGCAGTGGCAGGTGAAACTGTTGGTGTCTCAGCCCAATCGCAGGCTGCAGCCGCGGATGGCCAGCGGCCATGCATTCTTCACTGCCATACAGTTAGAGACAGTTAGAGCCCTGGCCAGTGTGCTCACTGGTTAGAGCTCTGGCCCTCACACCAAAGGGTCATGGGTTTGATTCCTAGTCAAGAGAATGTGCCTGGGTTGCAGGGATCCCTGGCCCTGGTCAGGGCTCATGCGATGTTTCTCTCTCTCCCTCTCCCTCTCCCCACTTCCCACTTCCCACTTCCCACTTCCCACTTCCCTCTCTCCACTTCCCACTTCCCACCTCCTCCTCTTTTCCAATCTCTAAAAATCAATGGAAAAAATATCCTCAGGTGAGGATTAACCAAAAAGAAGAAAGTTACTAATTTTATTAAGTCTTAATCATTGAAGAGCCATCTTTTTAATATTCTGATATTCGAAATGGGAAGTAAGCATAAGTCTCTTCTGCTGCCACCCGAAGTATGGCGGCTGTGCCTGGGCACGTGCCTACCTGCTCGCCTGCTGAGCGTCTCTCCCCCTGGAGAAAGGATAACTAACAGACAAGCTGCTCCTTTACTTTGGGTGTTAGCAGACTTTTTTCAAAATAAACGAAGTGAGCCTATTCCTTTTAGGAAAGCATCTGACAGGAGTGATTGCCAGTGCTGCGACATAAGCTTTCAAGCAGAAACGGGAACTTTGGGAAACGTATTCATCAAGAATTTGATAGCTCTCCTTTTCTTACAGACTCTCCTGACCAAATGGGTAGTGATACTAACAAATGCAGTGTTTGATCTTAGAAATGAGATGTGTCAACACTAGGAGTGTGTGTAACTCACCCTCTTCCAAAGGACCAATATATAACGCTACATAGTTGTGCATGGGTGAAAGGTCCATTCCATGGGCAGGGAAAACTGGCTGTATGTAACCAAGTACAGAAAGTTCCTTGATATGATTCCACTTCATAGTTAACCTTTAAGAAACTCCCACTTATCAAAAAGGAACCACAGTTATCTGAGGACTTAAAATACGTCTTCCCCTTTCAACTCTGTTTTTGTGTAAGTCAGACTTCATGAAACATGTACTTCAGCCAAAACAATGCATCCGTCAGACTGAATGCAGAAACAGATGTGAAAAGCCAGATATTAAAGAGATTTGTAAAAATTCAATACCACTCATAACACTGCTTTTTTAAGTAATATTTTTATTTAAAAATGAAATGGGCTTATTTGTATTCTTATGTGAGTAGATATGTTTAAATTTTTTTCAGTTTAATTTCTAATATAGTAAATCTCAGTAGGTAGAGCTCACATAACTCTTTGATGAAGCTAACCTCCATTTCTAAGAGCATGAAGCCGTCTGGCAGCACATGTGAGAACCATCGACATAGGGTGTCTTTGGCAGGGACCACGTGGCAAGTGGTGGAGTGTCGGCCTGGTTCTATCCCTGCAGGCAAGGTCTGTGCTCCCTAAGAGAAAGGCAGCACACAGTCCCTGTGAAAACTTGTCTAGTTTGACTTTTATTTCTAAACCTCTTAATGTTCTTCCATTTCTCTCTGCAGGCGGCTGACTTGGATGGGGAAATTGACTTGTCTACATGTTACGATGTCACGGAGTATCCAGTGCAGAGAAATTATGGCTTTCAGATACATGTGAGCCCAGGGATGGAGTTTGGAGACAGGCTTGACTGGCTGGGACATTTCTTCAGAACCTGACCCTAGTCCTGGGCACTTGTGGGCAGGCCTGACGCACATGCCTGGCCAGCAGGCATTCTTCCCGTCAGTGTTGGCGCCTTGTCCTGCTCTTCCTCAGTCCTGTGGCACCTGACCCCTCCCCCAGTTGGTGATCTCAGCAAACAATTAGGCATTAGCTTCTTTCCAGACTGTTGAGAAGCTTTGTTACTGAAGTTTTGGGTTTTTTCATCCTGGAGCTTGGGACATTGGGTGGATATGTAAGGAATAAGAATGAAAGTGTTAACTATTTAAATCTCAGAATACTAGGCTTCAGTTCACCTGTTCTTTCTTATTCTTCTAGTCATCAGTCATAAATTTGAAAATTCATGAGGTCGTCCCCCCCCGCCGCCCCCGCCCCATAACCTTGTAAGGGACTTGGACGAGCAAGTCATTGCCCTTGACCTCAAAAATAACCTGGTTAGATGACTAAAACAGTGCTCATTGTCCATTCCATGAAAGTCGGTGGCTCAGGGCTACCTGGAGTTAGCCGGGCTCAAGTTAGGACGCATCCCCTGCCTACCACATTGCCCTCAAATGCCCGCTGCAGGGCGAGGGTACCTCAGTCATCCTCAGGGTCAGGAATTAGCCAGAGCAGGAAAGCGCTGGACCGAGGCTGTGGTTTCACTTTGGGAGAAGGTACCATTAGAGCCACAAGGAAGCGAGACCTGAGCATCGCCACCCACTGCAAGGCTCTCAACATAAGCACCCGTGTCCTCGGGAACACCCCTCCTGATGTGGCTGTGACACCCAGTGCCTCCTTCCCAGCAAGCCTGAGTTCTTAGTGAGGTTTCATAACTGTCACGATGGACTGAGTCACATCCATGTGGCCGAGCACAGCCTCCAGGCCTCCCCTCAGAGGTCAGCTGGTTTCACGTGGCCCCTAGCCCAGCCTCACTGATGGCTGGTCTTTATAGCATAGCCTGCTCCGCCCTGAATTACAGGCTCCCAGGTTGCTTCCCATGAGCCAGGGCCACTTGGTACCAGAGCCTGTGACCAAACGGACAGCCCGACAGCTGCACCGCCAGGCTGGCCCCGGCTCTGCCTCACAGGACCCGGAATTTTTACAGGGTCTTACCTTCAGGTGGTTGGGTATAAACACTCGGTTGTACCATTGGACTCAGAATGGATCAAGCACGTTGAGACTGAGTCATATTGACCAAACTTAAAAGAGACGGGTCAGGACCCAAAGGCCAGTGTGTGCATTATAAGGAGAAATCCCACCCACAGCCCACGGGGCCGCTGGTCATGGCATTTCTCCCCTGTGAGTGCCACGGCATAGCTGGGAGTTGCACAGGGGCCTGGCATGAGGGCCAGGACATGAGGTTGTGGATTTCAGGATCTTAGCCACCCGACTGATGCCTTTCTGCCGCTGTCCCTGCTGGAGGAGCAGACATGCTCAGCGAGCTAAGTCTGAACTTCTTGTCTTCAGGCGGTATTGGTGGCAGTGGTGACTTCCGGCTTACTAGGCGCCATGCTGGGCCCCCCCCCAACCCATTCCTCCCCATCTTAAAGAGCAGGTTTCTCAGGGCAGGGTGTCCTAAGGTGAGAGGTGGCTTGCCACTAAAGTCAGCTCCCCTCACTGAGCAAGTTACAACTTCATCATCGAGGGCCCGAGCCACGCGGTTTGCTCTCCTCGTCACTCTAGCGCCTTTTCCTTCCCCTGGATGGGAGCTTACCCAGGCTCTGATGCTTCTCCTTGGGCCCGTGGCTGAGGGTCTAGGTCACGAGAGGTCACTTTGAGCATGGAGGGCAGGTCCTGGAGGCTCTCCGCTCGGGTCACTGGGGAGTTTCAGGATCTTGAGAGGCAAGGATGAGGAATGAGTGTGCAGGGCCCCTGGTGCAGCCACTAGAACTAGTGGCACCTACAAGGGAGCTAAGTGCAGAAGCTGGGCAGGGGGTACCGTGAAGCCCCAGTGCCGGAACAGAAATCAGCCTTGTCCTGCTGTTGTGGAAGGTACTGGAACCATTACCTCGTGTAGGAAGACACAGCCAGCAGGGCCTGCGAGTGGTTAGAGGAGGAGAAGGTAGAGGCAGGAGACCAAGCAGGCACAGTGGTGGGCAGAAAAGAGAGAACTGGTTGAGAGATACTGGAGGAGGTACCCATGGGCTGTGGTTGTAGGCAGGTGAGGAAGGAGGCAGGCGTGAGGTCGGGTGCCCAGAGCATGGCAAGCCTTGTGCAGAAGTTGGGCAGCAAAGGTGACTTCACAAAAGGAATAGAGCCTCTGGAATTCTGGCTGTGATGGGCTAGTCTCTAAGGACATTAGGCAGCCAGGTGTGGGCCCACAGTTAGGAAAGAGCCTCCCGGGGGTGGGAGATGAGGTCCTGGGGCAGAATGTGGAGATGGCCGAGACCAGCCTGCAGAGACACCAGACCTAGGAGCGGGAGGCGGCAGAGGACCCCAGGACGAGTGTGAGCCGACCCCCGGGACATGCAGGGCCAGGGCCTAGGGAGGCAGAACTCAGATTGCGTGAAGACCACGGCCCCACCTTCAGAGCACAGCAAGGGAAACCAAAGGGACGAGGGGGTGGGTTGTCTCTGACCGGGGGCCGGGCTGGAGGCGGAGGTCAAGTCCAAGCTGCACTGTGCAGCTCTCCAGCCTGGCACGTGGTCTTGAGCGTTGGTCCATGGCCACGCCAGTACCAGCCCACACCATCTTGGTGGTTTCGTCTTCCCGTCAGCTGATTTGCTAACCTCTCGTGGGTTTGTTTCCGAGTAGCCTGTGCAGCTTAAAGAACAGGACCGCACCCCCTCCTGTGAGACAGGAGCCTGTGGCTGCAGGAGCAGGGCAGTGGGCTCCATGCGGCCACCACCTGGGTTCCCATCGTGCCTTCTCTGGAGGGACCTGCCCCAGAGGCACTCCCCCTCGCTGGCGTGCTGCTTCTCTGCTCCTCCATCTAGCTTCCCTCCCCTGTGGCCTGCACAGCTCCCCACTACAGGAGGGCTCCCTGTCTTGACTGATGACCCATCAGCTCATCCAGGTCGGGGGCCAAGGGGTTGTCCCAGAAGTGCTCCCTGCTCTCTTCTCTGTCACCTCTGTCACCACCTGAATTCTAATTCCCTGGACACCTGCCCTAACTACCCAGCAGGCCTCCCTGCCTCTTCTCAGTCCGAGAGACACAGCTCCTTCATGACCACGCCTCCTGCCCGGCCTCACGCCTGCTGTCCCCACCTGCCTGCCTGTGCCTGATGAGCCTGGCTGCAGGGCACCAGGCCTGGGCTCTTACTGTGGCCCCTGCCTGGGATGTGCGCCTCTTCCCCATCCGCTTGCCACCCTCCTCACCCTCATGGTCCAGCTCAGCCCCTGTGCTGTGGGCCTCTCCCACTGCTCCCCACGTGCTCACTCTCGCCCTGCAGCCTGTGAGTTTCTTGAAGAGCAGGCGAGTCCCCCCAGTGCCAGACATGCCCGCTGAGTCCCAGAGGGAGGTCCCGGAGACAGCCATTCCCAGGAAAGCACGGTGCTGTTTGCTCTGCTCTCAGGTCTCAATTCTCCCAGTGGCTGTGCATGGTGCTCCTAAGATGGCCGCCTGGCCACATCCTCCCTGCAGGACTGACCTCTGAGGGTGGGTGGGCGGACCGTGGTCACTGATACTGCCTTGTCCTTTGTGTAGACAAAGGAGGGCGAGTTCACTCTCTCAGCTATGACATCGGGAATCCGGCGGAACTGGATCCAGACCATCATGAAGCACGTCCATCCGACCTCTGCCCCAGATGTGACAAGGTAAAGTCTGAGGGAGCCACCTTCCCCAGGGGTTGGCGCTTCCCGGGACCTGAGCTGGAGACCAGTGCGGCCTTCTTCCTTGCCGCCTCTGCCCCACACTGGCTGGCCCTGCTCTCCTCTTTCTGGCTCCTGGTTTTTCTTTGTGGGGTTACCTTTTCCTCCTGTAAGTATTTCTTGCATTAGAGCCACTTAAGTATCATTTGTGCCACTGTCAGAACTGAGCTTGGTGGACTAAGCTCCCTCTGGTGTGGGCCTGGAACTGGTGCTATGCTCCGTTGGGAGGGCAGCCCTGGAGGCTACATTCATAAGACACCACAGCATTTACTCTCTCTCTCTCTCTCTCTCTCTCTCTCTCTCTCTCTCACACACACACACACACACACACACACGTGTGCGCGCATTGTGGGGGGGTGGGAGGGGGAGAGGCCTGCAACCAGGAAATATTCTCTGAAATTCTCAGTGCTGGAGCCTAAGTTGGAAACTGTTCATCCCCATGATACTCTTTGGTTCATGTATCTCCTGATTCACTGTGTGCCTTCCTCCTCCAACCCTGAAGGTTAGAAACTTGCTGGTTTTCATTTTATAAGAAAGGACATGGATCCAGTGTGTGGAGCTGGCCCTGTGATGCCCCACACTTTGCTGCTCTCGCCTCAGGCTTCAGAGCCTACGCCTGTCTGAGAACCTGTCACTGACACTTTTCAGACAGTTTGAATGACTCCTCAAGTATATTTCTTGCATCAGAGGTAACATTCTGTGACCCTGGTGCCTGCAGTGTGCCCTCTGGTGGCTGGGGCAGCTATGGCCACGCCAAATTTTTTTTTAAGCAAAGTCTTTTTATATATATATATTTTATTGATTTTTTACAGAGAGGAAGGGAGAAGGATAGTTAGAAACATCGATCAGCTGCCTTCTGCACACTCCCTACTGGGGATGTACCCACAACCAAGGTACATGCCCTTGACTGGAATCGAACCTGGGACCTTTCAGTCTACAGGCCAACTCTCTATCCAATGAGCCAAACCAGTTAGGGCCTAAATCTTCTTTTTAAAGACACTGTACCTCTTTGAACCAGAAGAAAGGAAAGAAACCCAAAGTAACTTTTTTCTTTAGTTCTTTCCCGTATTTGTTGGCATTGTTTGTTCACTTATTTATTAAACAACAGGATAGTCCGTTGTTCCTGAGTTGGTAAGGCCAGGAGATGGTGAGTGGGACAGGCTGTCGGTGTTCTGTGCGTGAGCACATCCTGTGTGCAGACCTGCAGGGGCCACTCCGCCCTTGTGGCTGCGCCCATGGCAGCTCTGCAGCTGCCCCAGGTCTCTCCCACTGAGGAGCAGAGGCCAACACTGACCCCTCAAGGATGCCCAGAGCAAAGCAAGAGAGGCACCTGGCTCCATCTAGCTCCCTCCCCCTGGAGGCTGCTGCGTGGCCTCAGGTCAGGGCCTCTCCCAGCCACTGGCACTTACCTGCTTACCCTGTCCCAGCCAGCCCTGGTGCTCAACTGGGGCCTGCCCCTGTGCCTCAGACTGAGGGTCTGGCTGGGATGTCAGCTTTGGGAACTCAGGCAGGGCTGGGTGGCTCAGTTGGTTGGAGCGTTGTCCTATGCACCAAAAGGGTGCAGGTTTGGTTCCCGGTCAGGGCACATGCCTAGGTTGCTGTTCAATCCCCCATCAGGGCGTGTATGGAGGCAACAGATGGACGTTTCTCTCTCATATCAATGTCCCTCCCCCCTCCTCTCTCTCTAAAATATCAACAAAGACATATCCTTGGGTGAGGATTGAAAAAGAGTGCATCTCCTAGGCTGGCACTGAGAACCTGTCATTGCACGTTTCTCTCCCACCCCGGCTCGGCGTCCTGCGGGGCCGGGTGCCCAGGGACCAGGAGTTTTGTCTCTGGCTAGGGTTTACTCTCGCGTGAGTGGAGTACTTTGTCCCCCCGATGTGTTTTCAGCCTTTGCGCTTATTTGACGTGGGCTTCTATCGTTTGAGGAGAATAAGGATTTTTGTGCTACCAGGCTGAGTCCCACGGACGTATTAGAAACACACAAACGTGAGAGGTGCTGGGGGGTAGGCTGCTGTGTCTGGAGGAGCGGTGGGGCTTCCTGCCTGCGGGCTTCCTCTATTGGAGAGACTGGCGGTCCTGGTGTGGCTGCTGCTTCCAGTGTTCCATGCCACCCTAACGTCCTGCGCCTGCTCCCCTCAGCTCAGGGCGTCAGGTCTGTGCTGGAGAACTTTCCTTCCGGTGCGCTTTGGTGTTCACGGGAAGCTTGCAGGTACCTGCCGCTTGGATGCACTTTGTTTTTCCCTCATTAGCTGCCGGGACAGGTGGCCCAGGAGGTGGTGGTGGCCCTTCTCTTCCTGGGAGCCTTTTTCACTGGGTCCTTTCTCTTTGGTCCCATTTACCCTCAGGTGTTCCCTAGAGCCCCCCACTGGCCCTCGCAGGCCCAGGTGGCTTCCTATGTGCTTTTTGCTCCCTGGCCCCTGTCCAGGCTGCGGATCTCGGGGGTTTATTCAAAGAGCCCGGAGAGCCGGCCTCAGCCTGCTGTGACTGATGCCTCTCCTACCCGGGAGGTTTATTCCTCTTCAGGAATCTTTGCTTTGGGGCAAATTGGGAAAAGGCCTGGACTCGCTGCTGGGCATGCAGAAGTGCCCTTGAGTGGGCCACTGCATGGGGTGGGGAGTTGGTGCACCTGGGACATCTATCCGGTGTGTCCGCAGGTCCTTTCAGGCCTGTCACTCTGGCTCATCTGTCATACCAGCCACGGGGGTTCCTGAGGCACAGACCTGACCATGTTGCTTCCCTGCTTATAGAAAATGCTTGATCCCTTCAAGGGACGCAGCCTGTCTCCTTCCTTCTGTTCCCACTACCCAGTGCATGCATGCCACAGGGGCGGCCTCCCTGCGGAAGGGTTTGGACAGCGGCTGTGCCTAGTGCAGCAGGAGGGCTCGCAGCCTGGGCTCTAAGCAGGGCAGTGCTCCGAGCTTCGTCATCCCAGGTGCTCCCCGAGCATCTCCTCAGTTGGCCCTCCAAGTACCCTCCTGCTGGACACCTCTAGGTGCTGAGGTGGCTTCTCTCCCATCCCCACTCAGAACTCAGTGTCGGTTCCCTGCGAGGAAATGAGGACACTGCTTTCTCCGCTCCCCGAGGGAGCTGCCCCAGAGGTGGAAAGGTCATGTGGGGGCGTGGAGCAGGCCTCTGCTGGGGCCGCACGGGAACCACCCCTGACAGGCTGTTTGCCCCCTGCCCAGCTCCTTGCCGGAGGAGAAAAGCCGCATCAGCTCCTCCTTTGAGACCTGCCCAAGGCCAAGTGAGAAGCCGGAGGTGGAGCCCAGGGAGCCAGACCCTGAGCCGAAAAGGAGCCGAGCTCGGGAGCGCAGGCGGGAGGGGCGCTCCAAGACCTTCGACTGGGCTGAGTTCCGCCCCCTGCAGCAGGCCCTGGCTCAGGAGAGGGCGGGCGCAGGGCTGCCCAGCAGTCTCTCCGAGGCCGGGCCGGGGGAGCTGGAGCGGGAGCGGGCGCGCAGGCGGGAAGAGCGCCGTAAGCGCTTCGGGATGCTTGACACAGTGGACGGGCCAGCCACTGACGACACGTCCTTGCGGATGGAGGTGGATCGGAGCCCGGGGCTACCTGTGACCCCCGACCTCAAGACACAGAATGTCCATGTGGAGATCGAGCAGCGATGGCATCAGGTGGAGACCACCCCTCTCCGGGAAGAAAAGCAGGTGCCCATTGCCCCTCTGCACCTGTCCTCTGAGGACAGAAGTGACCGGCTCTCTACTCATGAGCTGACCTCCCTGCTGGAGAAGGAGGTAACGACCAGGGCGGCCACAGGTGGGCGGGTTCCACGCAGCGCCCCTTCCTGAGCACCCACCCCTGTGCCCAGCAGCAGCCTGAGTGGTTCAGCTGCATGACCGAGGGCGATGTGGTCTCCCCTCGAGGGCTTGCAGACCGTTCAGGAAGATAGACCCATGGATGGGCAGGTTCTTAGAGTCCAGGGTAGTCACTGAGAGGTACAGGGAGTGCAGGCTCATGCAGGGTGGCGGAGGCACCAGCCCTTTCTAGGACAGAGTAGTTTGCCATGTGGCAGGGGCACTGCCCTTAGAGTCAGAGTGGCCAGAGAAGAGGCTGGTAGGGTTTCAGGGCCTGTTTCGAGCATGAACTCGAGATCTTCAGGGGAGAGGAGCCTAAGGAGAGTTAGGTTTGATCTGCACTAGGTGACCCTGGGTGGAGCAGGCCAAAGCTGGAGGCAGAGAAGCATCCCACTGCTGCCCAGCAGCCTGGTGACTGCCGGGGACCTGAGGAGGTGCAGGCCCCCACAGGAGGCAGGTGGGTGCTGGGGTGAGCCGTGCACTCATTCGGCAAGGACTGCAGTGGGGAGACTTTGCAGAGCAGGTCCCTCTGGGCACCCAGATACAGGATGAGTGCCAGCCTGCATTTGCAGCAGCATACGTTTCTTCATGAACATGTGTCCAGAAATCAGATCTGGGGAGCTTCTGCAGTGAATTTATAAATCTGAACAGGAAGTTCCTGACCAAGGAGGTACAGCCTTACAGTGTCATGTTTCAAATGTGTTCTTTTACAGAAGTAGCTCACTAGAGTTACAGATTTGCCACTTTGGCCTGCCTTTACTTTTCTTATTTTTCCTCGTCTATTAATTTCACGAGGCTGACGTTTATCACTATCATGAACACTTTGAGTTTATTTCCATTTTCTATGCCTATTAGGATAATAAAGGCAAGATGCAATAAATAACAGTTCAAACTTAGATTGCTATAAGCTAAAATAGGCCCCACATGGGACTGTAAGCTTGTTTTAAACAGCAATGTCTGAACGTCAAGGGAGAACGTCAATGCCTCTCACATAGCCCGGCAGCACCCTGCCCGTCTCCCAGCTCCACAGCCTCGGGGGCAGGGCAGGCAGAGTGGCCCACGTGGCCCAGCACCCAGTTAGGCTCCTAGGGAATATTTGGGGAAGAAGTGACTGGATGGATGACTGAATTCAAAGCCACTGAAAGCAAGAAGAGTTTGAAGTAGCTTGCTTGCCTTCCACATCTCATGGGACCCTCTTCGCAAACAGAGGTTATGTAGGGTCCATTGGATAAAAGTGGGACTTGCAGTGGAAGCCAAGGCAGGGGCTGGAGTGGGGTTCGCCCCCAAGGGCAGCCGTGCTGTGGCCGTGCTGAGGAAACAGGACGGGGCCGGGGGGGTGTGGGGGGGGTGCCTCCTAGTGCAGGCACAGAGCCACATTTCCTGCTGGGTCTGCAAATGGGGACCTTGAGCAGGGGTGGATGTTATGTGGGCATTCATGGTGGCCGGTCTGCCATGTTATGTATGTGTATTTACGGTTTGAGCAGGAGCCTTCAGTTTCAGATGCTGCAGTTTAGGGCAGATCAGCTTATCCCTGACCTATGGGCACGTGGAGGGCCAGGGAGGAGTCTGTGTGCCAGCTCAGCTGGTGTCAGAAATGCCCCCGGGGCCTCTACTGTGCTGCTGATGGTTTGTTACCATCATTTTGCTTTAAAATGTGTGTCTTTTTGTCAACAGTTGGAGCAGAGCCAGAAGGAGGCCTCAGACCTTTTGGAGCAGAACCGGCTCCTGCAGGACCAGCTGAGGGTGGCTCTGGGCCGGGAGCAGAGTGCCCGGGAGGGCTATGTGCTGCAGGTAGGGCTGAGGGGCGGCGGGCGCTCAAGATGCTCTTGGGAACTTGAGTGCAAGGGCCCTGGCTGCTAGAAATGCACACAGCAGCCTGAGCCAGGCAGCCCTCCCAGTGCTGCCGCGGCTGCTCTGCCCCAGGACTGCGGTTCCAGTGCACTGGGCCAGTGTAGTTCCCTCCTGGTATTACATTTGGGAGAATCTGCCTGAAACTTCTGTGTCTAAGGTTTTTTCTTTGTTTTTTTAATAAAATAGTTTTGGTGGTTTTTCCTTTGGGCTCTCAAAGTAATCCAATATATTTGTTATAAATACTATATATTTGCATGTCATTTCTAATAGTTTTTGCAAAAGCAGTATTTGGCCTGTTTTGATTACAGATTGAAGAAATTGAGTGACATAGCCACCAAGTGCCTCATTAAGACCAAGTTAGTGGCAGAACCAGCATTGGATCCCCTGTCCTGCCTTTGTACCACATCTACAGGCAGACCTGGGCGATTACCGCTTGCCCAGTGGACCCATTCCTTTCTCCCTACCTAGACTGAAGTTTCAGGGGGAAACATGGCCGCCCAGCCCCGAGCCAGCCCACACCGCCAGCCTAGAAGGGGAGAGGAGGCCCCGAGCTTGGGTCCTAAGCTGAGAGCCCACACCCAGTGTCCAGGACCAAAGGTCTCTGGGCCACAGCCCTGGTCAGCAGGCAGAGTCACAGAGAGCAGCGGGCACTACTGAGGGTGCCTCGCTTGGCAGTAGGTAGGTCAGCTGGGCAGGGTGGGCCGGTGTGTACTCTGTCAAGAGGCCCTGTTCTGGTCTGGGGCACAAAACAACACACTCCCTGCCCCCCGGAGTGATGTGCTGGTGGGGAGAGATGACTGACAAATGAGTACTGGGAAATGCAAAATGGGCAATGGAATGGGCTGTCTGCCAAGGCCAAGGAATGGCTGCAAGCGCAGGCCCTGACACTGACCAGCAGATGCCAGTGTCCCCTCCCCACCGCACTAGCCTCTGCTGTGTGGACGTAGACCTTGTCCCCGAGGCCCTTCCAGCTCTCAGTGACTGTGCCAACATTTCCAGATTACCATGCCTTGCCCGCCTCAGTCCCGGTCCTCCCGGGCAGCACGTGAACCTTCTGGGCAGAGCCTGCCTTCCTGCCTCTGTCCCTACTGCTGTGGTTGCATGTTCCCTCTGCCTTCTCTTCCTCTCATTTCTCTTTTCCTTCAGCTTTAGCTGTGGCCCTGGGCACCCTGTGTGCCCTGCACCCTCCTCCCCAGCCCTTTCAGCTGTACTTATTGCTGTGCCCAGTTCAGACTCTCAGGCACCAGGAGCTGGTGATGGTGGGCGTTCTTCTTTTGTGCACAGCTCACTCAGGGCATTCTGATCATTCATGCAGAACCTCCAAATTTGGAGAGCATCTTTTTAAACCTGGGTTGGGCCCCTATCCTACACAGATTCCCTTTTACTTTATCAGGCGGTAAAGATATTAGCAGCAGATTGTGCACATTGCTAACCTAAGAACCTACCTCTGTGTCTAACTTGGATGATTGCATGAGCCTGCACCCAAGCCCCTGTCAGTCGGCACTGGGCAGAGCTGGCTTCTGAATACCTTCCCACAAAGTCTAATAGCAGGTTGCTCTTACCCTCCCTTTGTGCTTTGGGAAAGAACAGGGCCTTAGGGATTGAGGGTCAGAAGGAGTTCGCCTGGGATGGGCGCTGCGCTGCTTGTTCTGGGAGGAGGAGCTTGCATGGTTTGGACTTGCTGTGGAGTATAACCAATAACGGAACTGAGTGTCACATCTGTGGCTTCCCCGCCGACTGGAAGGGGCCACAGGCAGGTCAGGTTCTCAGGCTGGGCTGTTCTCACGTCTGTTCATGTTTCCCCTGATTGTTGGTCTGTCTGTCCTGCATGCCTTTCTGTTTGGGGAGTTTGTTCCATTTGTGTTCTGTTTTGTTTTGTGCCGCGTCACTTATTTTGACTTCCATGAAGGTGTGTTTTGTTGGTATCATATCTTACTCCATGGGTTTCGCTTCCCCTCGTTTTGTCTTCTTACAGGTAGAGACTCGTTCCTCCTGTCACTGAGGACGAGCTTCATTTCCGAAAGGAAAGTGCTCGGTGTCACCTGCTGCCTCCTTCCTTCTGTCCTGTCCTAGAAGGAAGGGGCCTCTCCCGCACCCTCACCCTGTGCTTTTCCAAGGTTTATTGTCTAGAGCTGTGTGCCTTTTGTTTTGTAAAACAAACAGAGGCCATGCTCTGCTCCCCCTCCTCCCACCCGTCTCGTCTTCAGTCTCTGTTTTGCTTACCCGTATGTTCCATCATTCAGTTGTGTTTGGTTTACTTCTCCTAAAAGCCATTTGGTTAGAGTTGTTTTGATGTTGTTATCCATGTTTTCTGTTTACCTGGAAGCAGCACTTATCAAAATAATTAAGATGATTTGTTGGATTGCTTATTTAATGAAAAAAATTGTGCAAAGGATAAAAGGCAAACCCACCAAGGAGCTTTTCTGTGACTGACCCTGGCCAGAGGTGTGACACTCAGAACTAGGAAGCCCGAGTGTTACTAACCAGTGTTTAATCGGTTTTTTTAAGACTGAAGTGGCCACCTCCCCATCTGGCGCCTGGCAGAGGCTCCACAGAGTCAATCAAGATCTGCAAAGGGAGCTGGAGGTCCAGTGCCGGCGCCAGGGGCTGACTACGCAGCAGACCCAGGCCCTGAAGTGCAGCTACGGGGAGGCTGAGGATGCAGTCCGGCACCATGAGGCCGAAATCCGCAGCCTCCAGGCGAGGCTCAGCACCGCTGCCGCCGAGCTCACCTTCAAGGAACAGGCACTGGCCCAGCTCAAGGGGGACCTGAAACTGGAGAAGGACAAGGCCCGTGAGCACTTGGAGGAGTGGCAGCACAGCAAGGCTGTGCTGAGCGGTCAGCTTCAGGCCAGCGAGCAGAAGCTCAAGAGCGCAGAGGCCCTGCTGCTGGAGAAGACGCGGGAGCTGCGGGACCTGGAGACGCAGCAGGCGCTGCAGAGAGACCGGCAGAAGGAGGTGCAAAGGCTGCAGGAGCGCATCGGAGACCTCAGCCAGCAACTCAGTGCTAGCGAGCAGGCCCAGCGGCTGATGGAGGAGAAGCTGCAGAGGAACTACGAGCTGCTGCTGGAGAGCTGTGAGAAGGAAAAGCAGGCATTGCTGCAGAACCTGAAGGAGGTGGAGGACAAGGCCAGTGCCTACGAGGACCAGCTCCAGGACCACGAGCAGCAGGTGGAGGCCCTCCAGAGGGAGAAGTTAAGCGTCAGGTCTGAGGGCAGCCAGGCGGTGCGCCAGCTGGAGGAGCAGCTGCAGGCGAAGGAGGCCAGCCTCCAGACGCTGGCCCAGCACGTCCAGAGCCTCAGGGATGAGCGGGACCTGGTCCGGCAGCGGTTCCAGGAGCTGACAGAGCGTGTCGCCCTGTCTGATGGGGATGTTGCGGAGCTTCAGCAGAAGCTGCAGGGCAGGGAGGCCGACTACCAGAGCCTGGAGCATGCCTACCAGAGGGTGGCCAGCCAGCTCCAGGGCATGCACACCCTGCTGAGAGAGAGGGAGGAGGAGCTGAGGCACATCAAGGACATGCATGAGAAAGTTCTGGAAAAGAAAGATCAGGCCCTCAATGAGGCTTTGGTTAAAATGGTTGCCTTGGGGAGCAGCTTAGAGGAAACAGAAATGAAGCTCCAGACAAAGGAAGAGATTTTAAGGAAATTCACCAAGGCATCTTCAGAGGAAGTGGAGGAGCCGCAGAGCTCCCTGGGAGAAGCAGAGGATGGCTTTGCGCTTTCGGGCCTGCAGCTCCCAGCCTCAGACACATCCCCAGGCTGCCCACACTTGAGGCTTGAGGATGAGGACCCAGGGGCTGCCCTTAAGGAGAAACATGGGCACAGCAGCCCCAGGAGAGAAGTGAGCATGATGCCCCCGAAGTCAGAAGTGCCTGAGAAGGAGGGGCACTCGCGGAACACAGCAAAATGTGAGCAGTGTGTACCCGGCATTAAAAGGCAAAGAATCCGGTTCTCCACGATCCAGTGCCAGAAATACACCCACCCCGATGGGTCCGAGAAGACCTGGACCAGCAGCACGTCTTCCGACACCAGTCAGGACCGGTCACCCTCCGAGGAGAGCATGTCGTCAGAGGCCACCCTCAGCTCTGTCCCTGCAACCAGCGACTCTGATACCTACCTCTCCATAATACACTCCCTGGAGACCAAGCTCTACATCACAGAAGAGAAGCTCAAAGATGTGACGGTGAAGCTGGAGAGCCAGCAGGGCCAGAGCCAGGAGGCCCTGCTCACACTGCACCACCAGTGGGCTGGCACTGAGGCCCGGCTCCGCGAGCAGCTCCGCGCCAGCCTGCTCCAGGTTGGCACGCTGGCCTCCCAATTGGAGCAGGAGAAACAGGCCAGGGCGAAGATCATTGAAAATCACGTAGGGGAGCTTGGCAATTTCCAGGTAAAAAACACGCAGGCCCTTGCTTGCTTAGAAAATTGCCGAGAACAGCTACGGTCTCTGCCAAGGTCTGGCCAGGAGGAAGCCCCGGGGGCAGGAGCAGGCCCCCTGGCCAGTGTGGAGAGCGTGCTAGTAAGCGCCATCCAGGCTCTGCGTCACTGGCCAACCCCTGCAGACAGCAGGTCCCAGGCTCCGCTGGAAGAAGAGAGCTTCCTGGAGAGAGGGAAGGAGGCTCTGCGGCAGCCATCCCCGCAGCCCGAGCTGACCGAGCAGGAGCAGCTGAAGCTTCTTGCTGATCAAATAGCTCTGGAAGCCTCTCTGATAAACCACATAGCAGACTCTTTAAAAAACACAACATCAGATATCTCACACGTTCTCGATGAGGTTTCTCAGTCAGGAAAGTTGCCCCTGGAGTCTGGGAGTGCAGTCTGTCTGGGGGCCCCAGCAGACACCTGGGCTAAGAAGGTGCTGGTGGATGGTGAATTCTGGAGCCAGGTTGAGTCCCTGAGTAAGCACCTGGGGACAGTGGGGGGAGTGGCAGCCAGTGCATCAGGAGGTGGGCAGCAGAGCATCCCACCAGCCCTGGTCCCCACCCTGGCAGACGCCACGTGGGTCCGGGCGGAGCTTAGCTTTGCTGTGCAGTCAGTGAGGGAGTCATTCCACCGTCGGTTGCAGAGCATTCGGGAGACTCTCCGGGGGACCCAGGCAGCCCTGCGGCAGCATAAGCACGCACTGGGGGAAATCCTGGGAGCGTACCGAACCCCTGACTTTGAGAGGGTGATGCAGCAGGTCGCAGAGGCCCTCAAGCTCCCAGCAGGCACTGCAGAAGGTGTCCAGGCTCCCTGGGACTTGAGCCCATTAAGAGAAGAACTGAGTCATCAAGACACAGCTGGCTTCCAGGAGCCCTTCCACTTCTCGGACCAGAGCTCTGGGGCCTTCGTTGGGATTCAGGAAGAACTCGCCCTGCAGCTTAAAGATAAAGCCCGCCTCTTAGGAGAGATATCTGCCTCTTTAACTTCTCTTCCCCCTGTGGAATCCATAAGAGATTGTCAGAAGCTTCTTCAGGTGTCCCAGAATCTCTCCTGTAACACTTATTTGGGAGGCCTTGGTCAGTATTCTTCATTATTAGTTAAAGATGCAATTATTCAGGCTCAGGTGTGTTATGCAGCCTGCAAAATTCGGCTGGAGTATGAAAAAGAGCTTCAGTGCTACAAGGAGTCCTGGCAGAGCAGGGGGGCCTCCTGCCAGGAGCACGAGCAAGCTGTCGGAGCCCTGAAGGAGGAGTACAAGGAACTTCTCCGGAAGCAGAAGAGTGAGTACCTGGAAGTGATTGCCATCATTCAAAGGGAAAATGCAGAGCTCAAGGCCCAGGTCACCCAGCTAGACCAGCAGCAGAGGTATCTGGAGGAAGTGGAGAGCAAGCACAACGAGAACATGTTTGCCCTGCAAGGGAGGTACGAGGAGGAGATCCGGTGTGTGGTGGAGCAGTTGAACAGAGCTGAGAATACACTGCAGGCTGAGCACAGCCGAGTCCTGAGCCAGCTGGACGCCTCAGTCAGAGACAGGCAGGACATGGAGAGGCACCATGTGGAGCAGATGCAGACCCTGGAGGACAAGTTCCAGCTCAAGGTCAAAGAACTACAGACCATCCACGAGGAAGAGCTAAGGACCTTGCAGGAGCACTACTCCCAGAACCTACAGTGCCTGCAGGAGACCCTCTGCCACTATCAGGGGCAGCCGCCGGAAGCCTTGCTGGCCAGCAGCCCCCACCAGCCCCCTTCCTCCACCTGGCCAGCTGGCCAGCCCAGGGATGCTCTGCAAGTAGCCACTGGGGAGGCCGACTCCATGGTGGGGCTGAGGGAGCGCATCCAGGAGCTGGAGGCTCAGATGGACGTCATGCGGGAGGAGCTGGAGCACAAGGACCTGGAGGGTGACACGGCCACGCTGCGAGAGAAGTACCAGAAAGACTTTGAGAACCTTAAGGTTTCGAAGCATCGTTTAATTTGCAAAGCAGTCGAGGGGCAGGCACTCTCCTGCTAGTTGAGAGTCAGTGTGGGATTCTCGGGGTGGAGCTGGGAGACAGTTCTTGGCCCTGAGTTCCTGTATAAGCAGAATTGATTCAACATTTTGTTCCTTCCGCAACTCCTTGCTCACGATGGCGTGGCCTCAGAGCAGGGCCTTGGTTAGGGTCTATCATCCTGTTCCACATCCCCCACGAGGAAAGAGGACTAGCAGAACAGGATCGTTGGAGAAAGGGAGTGTATTCTCCCATGCCTTCCCGCCTGCTTCTCACAGCCCCTCACCGCCTCGCCTGCTTCCCACCCCAACAGCCCACCTGTGGCTGGTGCAAACTACACTGAAGAAAAGCCTGGGATAGATGGGCCAGAGGCACCCTAGGAGGGATGCCTCTTAACTGTTGTAGGAGAGCAGAGTTTGGGGAGCCTGAAAGATAGGAATACTGACAAGACAGTGCCGAGAGTCACACTCCCATCCCAACTCTGTAGGGAACTGGTGTTCAGTGGGCACCTAGGTAAGGACTAGGGAGCACAGCTTTCAGTGCTGGTACTTCTCAGGAGCTTTGAGAAAGAACCTTTTCTTGTCACTGTCTCCCACACTCCTAACCTGTTTCTCATTATGCAGAATACCCAGGCCCTGGCACGCAAAGGTGACAATTCCAGGCCCACAGGCATTAGAATCTCTGAAGCGGTCCAGCTTCTCGCCCATCCCCTTCATAACCAGAGGCACCTGTGTGCATGCATGTGGCTGCCAGCATATCCCCTAAGCTTCTCGGCGTTATCCTCTTGGGCTGCTTGCCATCCCTTGGAGCTACACCCCACAAATGTTTACGTCCCTCACAAGCCCTTAGTCTCGGCAGGCCCGGGGTGAGGTGACACTCCCTTCCGTGCAGCACAGAGCTGGCTCTGGGCTGCAAATGCTGCTTTGCTGCTGCTGAGCAAGCTGCCACGGCTGTGCTCCCAGCAGCGCACTCCTCCAGGTCCGGCAGGAAAGCGTAAGTGTGCTCTGTGTTGGCAGCACATTCTTACCTCTGTGACAGCACAGCCACTCCCAGCAAGCTGTGTGGTGGCTAGCAAGCACGCAGACCAAGAGGCCGCCTTCGCTGTGCTTGTGCTGAGTCAGTCAGAAACATTTGGAAACCATCGTGAATCACGGGAGAGCCTCCAGGGCTCTTTCCCGGAAGTGCCCTGTGGCAGTCCGTGCCCTTGATCGCAGTGCTCAGGTGCGGCTTTCAAAGTAATTTGCACCAGCACTGTCCTAGTGCCTTCCCTACTCACGGGGCCCCGCAGCTTTTCACAGCACCCAGCAGGTCTGTGAGCAGGTGCCTGGGCGCATACACAGCTCAGGCTCACAGGAGCCACAGTGAACTGCTTCCTGTCAGCTCCACCAAAGCCTCCTGCATGGTGAGGCTATCCAGCTCCCACGGCAGTCAGCTGGGCGTAGATAAGGCTTTGGCCAAAGTGGTGACATCGTACCACCAGTTAGCAAGCCATCAAAAGGGCAACACTGTCTTGTGTGGACAACTGGCCATAGATGGTGCTGGGGCCCAGTGTCCCCTTGCCGTGACATAGTTCCATGGTATTCTCATTGACAACCTTGAGACACACAGAAATTACAACCAAGTAGCACTCTCCTGGGGACCCGGCTAATGGTACTACTTTGTGCAGATTTTTGCCCGGGTTGGGGAGATTGAATCTGCACAGTAGTCATTGATCCCAGCGATTATTGGCTTAACAATTAAAAATGTTTATTGATTATTTTTTTTTTACCAACACATGCTCTCCAGGGAAGCAGCCAATCTTTAAAGACACCTCAGAGTTTCTGTAGGAACAATTTTGACCATTATTTAGCTACTGGAGGCCCGGTACACAAATTTGTGCACCAGTGGGGTCCCTTGGCCTGGCCTGCTGGATCAGGCCGAAACCAGCTCTCCAACATTCCCCGAGGGATCCCGGATTGCGAGAGGGCACAGGCCAGGCCAAGGGACCCCACTGGTGCACGATCGGGGCCGGGAGGGACTTGGAAGGTTGGCCAGCCAGAGAGGGACCGCAGGAGGGTTCCAGGGCATGTTCAGCCTGACTCGCTTAGTCCTGATTGGCCAGACCCCAACAGCAAGCTAACCTACCGTCAGAGTGTCTGCCCCCTGGTGGTCAGTGCATGTCATAGCGAACTTTTGAGTGGCCTTAGCATATCATTAGCATATTACACTTTGATTGGTTGAATGGTTGACTGGACACATAGCATATTAGGCTTTTATTATATAGGATTCTAAAGCACTCAGATCAAACTAATACTTATGAGATCTACTAACTCTGTTAAGTGAGAAGCCATATGTGAACCAAAGCACCTGGGAGAGAGAAGACAATGGGTTCCGAGCACACAAGGGTCCGAGCCACAGCTCGAGGGTTCCTCCAGCGTCCTTTGGTGTGAGGTGGTGGAAGGAGACCACCGGCTGCCAGAAGGAGTCTCTGGGGAAAGTAATGCCCAGTTAATGGTGAACACAGTTAAAACCATATCCCCTTTGCAGCAAATCCGCTGCAGTGAAATCCAAACTCTGATCATGAGTTTAGAAAAACTGAACTGAGGCCCTCAGGAAAGCCTCACAGTTACTGTGGGGGCTCAGACACCTGGGTGGGTTTGTTTTTTGTTTTTTCTTAAATCCATGTATCTTCTTGGGAAGATAGAGCCTCCACTTGCATTTGGAATGGATCATAGCCACATTCTTCCACTTTTTAAAAACCACTGGAAGGCCTGATCCCTATTCAGAAACAGGTTTTGCAAGGGATTTAGACAGAAAGTGTGACTCCGTGCACAAAACAGCTACACAGACCTCCTTACATCTGTGGGGCACACTCACCTGCCCTGTTAAGAACAGCTGATAAGCCAGACCTGGACTTCCCGGTGTAGCGTGTGGGATGGTTGGATCCCTTCTTAGGGATCCTGTGTCCTTCTCCTGCACTCCTGTGTGCCCAGGTAGTAAACTGCCCCAGCCTGTAACAGGTGTAGACAAGTTGGAGAGCAGTTTTTCTGTTATGTGTCCAGTGTATTAGTAGAGTCACTAATTACTGCCCCTCTGTACTCCTTCAAAAGAAATAGAAGGAAGACAGGCTGGAAGGGAAGAGAGCACGTAGGCTAATGTAACCCCTTGTGGGCACCGCAGAGGTGTGAGCAGGTGAGGGTGGCCAGCTTGTCAGTGCAGGGCCAGCCCCGTGGAGCCTCAGCTCATAAAGGCATGACTGACTTATTTGTGAAATGCCCAGTTTGTGACTGACAGTGCTACTCACTGTATGAACTCAAATGAGACACGGCCAGCCTCTGCAAATTCATTCTCTCTCCCTCTTGTCAGTCCGACCTGGCAGTAATTCTATCAGGGCCTAGAATTGGCTGTCTTAGATTCCACTGCAGCCTCCTCCCACCCACAGTACCAACTCATTCCACAGGATTCAGAACAGTCATAGAAATAAGACAATTTACAGATATAAACGCCCTTTTCTAAGTGCTCTGATAGCATCAGTGAGAGTCTCCAGACAGCTGTCAGGTGGCCCCGCTGGCTCAGTGCTCGCCTTCAGAGAGCATATGCCTCGAGAATAGGAAGTCTGAGAGCAGGCGGGCTGCTGGCTTATCAAACAGGACCCCCGACTTAGAGGTGGTGAAACAAATTGATCGAGCTCCTTTGCGTCTTGCAGGCCACCTGCGAACGAGGGTTTGCAGCAATGGAAGAAACGCACCAGAAGAAGATTGAAGATCTCCAGAGGCAGCACCAGCGAGAGCTGGAGAAGCTGCGAGAGGAAAAAGACCGCCTCCTGGCTGAGGAGACTGCAGCCACCATCTCAGGTGGGAGCTGGCAGGTGGTGGGTTAGCCGGAGGGCAGGACAGGTGGAAGACTCCCGGAGCTGGTGGCACAGCGCAGTTAGGACTGCTCTTCGTGCTATCATTGGGTTAAGATTTAAGCTTCCTGATCCAAGGATATTTTATTTTTCAATTGTGGTTTACATTCCGTATTAGTTTGTGTTCATTTCAGCTGTGTAGGATAGTGGTTAGACAGTCACTTTACAACGTGTTCCCCCCAATACTTCCAGTCCCCACCTGGCACCACACGTAGTAATTACAATATTATTATTTTTTTAAAATATATTTTATTGATTCCTTACAGAGAGGAAGGGAGAGGGATAGAGAGTTAGAAACATCGATGAGAGAGAAACATTGACCAGCTGCCTCCTGCACACTCCCGACTGGGGATGTGCCCGCAACCAAGTTACATGCCCTTGACCGGAATTGAAACTGGGACCCTTCAGTCCGCAGGCCGACACTCTATCCACTGAGCCAAACCGGCCAGGGCTGTAATTACAATATTATTGACGATATTCCCTATGCTGTACCTTACATCCCCATGACTATTTTGTAACTACCAATTAGTACTTCTTAATCCCTTCACCTTTTTCACCTTGTCCCTGAACCCCATCCTATCTGGCAACCATCAGTCTGTTCTCTATATGTATAAGCGTGTTTCTGTTTTGTTGTTCACTTAGATTCCACATATAAGTGAAATCATGGTATTTCTCTTTCTCTGATTGACTTAGTTCACTTAGCATAATACCCTCTAAGTCCATCCATGCTATCTCAGTAAGGTTATGACTGAGTACTGTTCCATTGTGTGTGTATGTGTATGTGTGTGTGTGTGTGTGTGTGTGTGTGTGTGTGTATCTCCCCCCAGCTTTTTAGCCAGTCATCTCTTGGTGGGCACTTGGGTTGCTTCCATATCGTAGCTATTGTAAATAGCGCTGCAGTGAGCATAGCAGTGCATAAACTCTTTTGAGTTAGTGCTTTGGGTTTCTTCAGAGACATACCCAGAAGTAGAATCATTGGGTTATAAGGAAGTGCCATTTTTAATTTTTTGAGGACCCTCCGTACTGTTTTTCATAGTGACTGCACCAGTCTACATTCCCACCAACAAGACACAAGGGTTTCCTTTTCTCCACATACTTGCCAACACTTGTTGTTTGTTGATTTACTGTTGGTAGCCATTCTGACAAGTGTGAGGTGATATCTCATTGTGGTTTTAATTTGCATTTCTTTGTTGATTAGTGACTTTGAGCATGTTTTCATATATCTATTGGCCATCTGTATATCCTCTTTGGAGAATTGTCTATTCAGGTCCTCTGACCATCTATTAATTGGATTGTTTGGTTTGGGGTGTTGAGTAGTATGAGTTCTTTATAAAATTTTGGATGTTAACCCTTTATATCATTGGCAAATATCTTCTCTTCAGTAGGTTGTCATTGCATTTTGTTGATGGTTTACTTTGCCATAACTTTAGTTTGATGTAGTCCCATTTGTTTATTTTCTTTTGTTTTTCTAGCCCAAGGAGATATATCAGAAAAAAATGATAAGAGGAATATCTGACATTTTACTGCCTGAAATATTACAGAATTGTAAAACTTTTGAATATTAACCCCTTATTAGATATGTCTTGGTAAATATCTTCTCCCATTCAGTAGGTTGTCTTTGTTTTTTAAAAAATATTTTATTTATCTATCTATCTAACCTCATCTGAAGCTATGCTTATCGATAGAGAGAGAAAGAAACATCAATTGGTTGCCTTCCATACATGCTCCGAAAAAAGATCAAACACACAGCCTTTTGGTATACGGATGATGCTCCACACAGGCCAGGGCAGTGTTTTTTAATTTTATTTAATTTTTATTATTAAATCATTATTGTTGGAAGTGTTATGTATGTTCCCCTTTTCCCCCATGACCCTCTCTAGCCCGCCCATGCCCCCACCCCAGTCTTTCACCACCCTATTTGTCTGTGTCCATGGGTTATGCATATATCCATACCAGGTTTTGATTAATTACCTCCTACCCACCCACTCCCCCGCCTTCCCTCCAAGATTCTGCACTCTGTTCCATGCTTCCATGTCTCTGGATCTATTCTGTTTATCAGTTTATTTTGTTAATTAGATTCCATATATGAGTGAGATCATGTGATACTTGACTATCTCTGACTGACTTATTTCACTAAACATGATACCCTCCAGGTCCTGCCATGCTGTCTCAAAGGGTAAGAGATTCTTCTTTACTGCTGCATAGTATCCCATGGTGTAAATGTACCACAGCTGTTTTATCCACTCACCTACTGATGGGCACTTGGCTGATT